>NC_142200.1:48590362-48914362 GCF_049639895.1 Pseudopodoces humilis
TAACTGACTGAATCTGTTTTGTAAATCCGTCACTAACAACTGTTCATTAAAAGCTGCAACATCCTCCAATAAATCAATATCCTCTCCTCCTTAAATATCATATACAGAAAACAGATGTCAGCTGCCATAAGGAAATCATTGGTTCCCAAAGTATGCCCACCTACTACATCAAAATAAATATATTTTTCATTGTTTTGCCTTTAGAATTTTTTGTGACTTAGAAATTATTCACTGAACTTAATCATACTTGACACACAAGTCTGAAAAGTGAGAAATGTGTCCAACAGCTTCTTCCTAATTTCAGAGAGAAGAGAGAATGGATTGCAATAGTATGAATAAAAGGTTAAGTAGTATATCATGCATCAGTGAATGTGAGCTGGGAAAGTTACTACCTAGGCCAGTAATAGTTCCAGAATACTGTTCCTTAGGCTGCATGTCCAAAGCTCATGGAGATTCTTCTCTCTTTAGTACAAAATTAAAAAAAACTCCCTGTTCAAGAAAAGAAACAAAACACACCTCAAGGAACATGCAAACAATTTCTTTGCTAGCTACAGGTTTGATAAAAATGAAAGAGACTGCAACATGAAACAATTACACAAATGGTACTGAAAACATATTGTAAAACACTAGTAAAATATTAATCAGACTTATCCCTTTTGTACTAATTAGCAAAGTCATTGTTCCCTAATTGGAAGTCGCTCAGCAAGAAAGAAAATTAACAAGCTTCCCTGCATGTGTCTAAAAATATTCACCATAATGAAAATGTAGTATTTTTTTCTCCCTTCCCCCATCTGTGATCTGGATCAGATCCCTTTAGCAGAATGAGGACACCACCTCATTTAAAAAAAAAAAAAAAGAAAAAAAAGAAAAAAAAGAAAAAAAAGGAAAGGAAAGGGAAAAAAGTGTTCTTTGTTTATATGTATTTTTTTTTTTTAATATATATTTTGGAGTATATTATAGTAATATAGAAACATCTTAAAGTAAATAGGCACTCATTCCCAAGACTGGGATGATTTTCATACCTAAGGATTTATGATGTGCTGTATGGTAAAGTGTAGTGTAAGGACATCAGCTTCAGTTTGCTCAAATGACAGAACAGCCTGGGCACTGTTTCAGGCTAAAATTATCCATACAACCCTCATAATTTCCCTCAGTGCAGACACTTTCCAAGGACCACTTTTACCAGGACCAGGGAATTTCCTATCTTGAAATATGTTTTATACTAAGTAACAATGGATGGTTTGATTTTCTTTCCAAGTCATCCTAGCAGAGCTGGTGCTACAACTCTTTAAGGTTTGGTTAGTAATATGGGTTGGAGTCAACACTCAGCTTGGTGGTTTGGAACTTGATTGATTAATTCTCAGTGAGGTGATGTGAAAGTTTGAGTTCAGGATGTATAAATCTCTTTCTCATTGCTCTTGTCACTGTTACTAAGCTTGCTAACAGAGTATACCATTTAATTGATCTTGATAATTTATTGTGAATTTGTTTTCAAAACAATTTTGTCTCCAGATTCCCATAAACATATAAGTAGAAAGTACTTTATTTGTATTACCACATAAAAATATAAACAGGGGTGTAAACAAATAATGTGCCCCTATTTTGAGATATTATTTTTTTGGAATGTCTCTGATAAACTTTAAAGGTAGAAACTGTTTGGTTTATTTTAAGTCATCTATGCAGTAAATCACAGGAACAGATGCAGCTATGATGGAGTTTATATAGAAAAATTCTTTACCATGGGATAAAAAGGAGAAAAGTCTAATGCTTATATGCTTACATACTCTCTTCATCATCAGTGGTGAAATTTGGTGTGCATTAAAAAGGGGTTTTGGTGCTTATAATTGAGTTTCTCCTAATCACAGCTGACTGGAAAAACATCATATGCCCAGTAAAATACCTTGAAAATAAAGTTTTGCTAAGAAAAAACCCTCATTTCTGTTCTTCCTTATTTTTTACATAAATTCTACAAATGCATCTACAAAGTATCAAGATCATTAAAATTTTCAATTCACTAGTGATCACAGAGTACAGCTTGTTTCAGAAAAAGTTTGTGTTCAAATATGGATTCAGAAGAAAAACTCTGCAACTGTATTTACCACAAAATCTATGTCTACAAATAAATTACCATTAAGTTCTGTAATACATTACAAAAACCCCCCTCCAAACAAACAAACAAACAAAACCCCACAAAACAAAACAAAAAACCAAATAAAACATTCAAATGGATGAAGTCCCCACAATAGCAGCAATAATGAGTTAAGAAGCATAACTTGAATCTGTATTTTTAGCAGTGAGTGTGCCTGCAGTGGAGAAGAGGAAAGGGGGAAAATGAAGTAGGAAACCTGTGGTGACAGGATCCATCTCTCAGCCCTCTTGTCCTCAACAGAGTTTTCCAGTCCTTTCCATATTCCTTATCTTTTTAGGCTGGGAAAATGCTGCCATCATGTTATTCCTTGTGCTGACCCATCAGCTACTTTGCCCATAGTCCTTCAAAAGAACAAAAGGGATGGCTGCAGTTCCTTCTTTACCTTATCCAGCTACAGATCTTGATAAAGCTTTCTGGAACTTCCTATTTTTCAGGTTGCAGTTTCTGTAGTAAACTTGGATATAGTTGGCCAATGGATTTAAGAGTTACTGGGAGCTGGAAGTGACAGGTTGGCACGTGGACAGCAATGTAATTGCATACTTTTTATCCCAGCAAAAACCATGCTGAACATAAACAACACAGATATAAATAGTGAAGGAATATGTCCTGAATCAAGCTCAGCTGTAACAGGATTGTCGGTTATCTGTCACCTGCATCTTCTTTAGAAGTTTGCTAACCAGTCCATTTTCAATTTGCTGACACGTGAAAGTTAAACTTTTGCCACTTTTTAGGAATGGCAAGAAAATACCACCTTTTTTTTCCAGCTGAATCAGTTTATCTAGACTGTGAAAGCTTAAACACCAAGAGCATACTGCCAGAAAAGACAGAGAAAAAAATATCTGCTTACTTCCTGATAGGATAATGAGAATGCAGCAGCGGAGGTGTGTATTTCAAAATCACAGCAAGCTGTGCTTTATCCAGAATGGTACCACAGCATTTGACACATGTGCTGTAACCACATGGAAACCATGGCAATGGAGGAAAATTGTAGGAGGGAGATTGTACAGTACGGCAGGGAAAAAGTCCTCGGCAAAACCAGGAAAATACATTTGTATTATGTAAAGAAGATATGACACAGTTGTGCTGTTCAAAGGTTATTCCTTATATAAAAAGAAACATTGGTAATAGTGAAAATACTTTCTAGAAGAGTAGGCGCATGAGCAATGGTAGGTAGGTAGGTGGGAGGAACAGCGTGGGTTGTGGGACCAATATTAGACTTACAGGAGTCAGAGAGGAAAAGTCCCAAAAGATGAAAAATCCCTTTGAAAACAACAGTGAAAGCAAAAGGGAACATGTTTTTAAGTTGTTTGCTTTGCCAGAGATGAAAGTGCAGGCAACTAGAGACTACATACAGCAAACTGAGAAAGGGAGTAGCAGAAAGAAATGCATCAGTAAGATCCCTGACAATTACTGCTGTAGAAACACTGCTTTCACAGCGTGCTTTGTTCTTCACGGACAGAAAAAACCCATAATTAAAGGAGTGAAATACCACTCAGCTTTAGGGTGTTAATAATACCCTTCGAGGTCAACTAGAAAGTCCACTAGTGACAGTAAAAGGCTGCCTGCTGCCTAGAGCAGCCTTTGGCTCATTTCCACAAAGCTCTTATTCAGGTGCAAATTGAACCCAAGTCAACAGCAAGCCAAGGAAATAACTTGTTATCACACATCACACAATTGCTTGATGACCTACTTTCAGTGAGTTAGGGGCCCTAGTTTAGTCTCTGTCCAACACACCTGCAAAAACTCTAACACAGCTCTCGGAGTAATCAGGGTAGCCATGGGATGAAAAACTAGTGTCATTGTGAAGGTCAAGTCACACTATTAAGGAAGTATGAAGAAGTCTGCAAACAAAGACCTAGCTTAACAGAAGACTTCAATTCCCAGGCCAAGTACTCAGCTGTTTCTTATAAAACCCCCAGAAATTATCATGTTCAGCAGAAAGTAATGAAAGCACTGCATAATTATGTATTATACAAATTGTCTCTGAAAGTGAAAGGTTTCTCAGGAAGAGATATTTCTCTAAAATATCAGCATAGATTAAAAGAAATAATTCTATTTCATCCCAGTTTTTGCTGAAAAGCCATTGTAAAAGGAAAGTTATTTCATGCTTTCTCCTCTTTTTTGTTTTACTACCATTTATCATTTTCCCTTCCTTCTTCTACCCCATGATTTACATCCTACTTCTGTACAGCTCTTAAACTTACATGAATTTTACAGAATGCAGCTTAAAATTTGGCACATTTCTAAAAGCTTTCCTAAATAGGAAGGGATTAAAAAACATAGGAAATTAAGTTTTTATACAAGCACTTTGCAGCATTACAATGACTTGAAAGCTAAAAGCTTCTGTTGCCTGCTACCTCTGGTCTGACATCCTCCACAGGTGAACAGTGACATGCAGGACTTTTGATTTTTCATAAATCTGTATTTTTTGCAAATCTTGTATCTACAGAGAACAGAAATGACCAAGAGAAAATACACGGATTGTGTGCTTCACATATACCATGGAACTCTGGGAAGCATGCTTCTAAAAACTCAAAAAGAATAAGCTGTGTGTTCATAAACGAAGCATGGCTGGATGGAGTTTCTGGTGGTAAATAACATTCTTGTTCACCCTGCAGAGGTTGCAATAACTGATCTCACAGGAGGAGATTTTCTCAGGAAAGGATGTGGTAAAGTCTTCTGGATGATGAAAGGAATCACTGGATCCCTTGAACAAAAGCCAGCTGGATTATAAAAATCCCTGCAGAAAATGAGATTGCTCTCTCCTTTGGACACTAATGGAAAGACAGAGAAGAAGCAATCCCAGGCTTCCCTTGAGACAAAGTCAGGCAGGCTGCAGTAAGCTTGCTTTGTTCTGCTGGTCTATTCATCACTGATGTCAAGAGCATGACAGTCTTAACAAGGATCAAATGGTTTTCTCTAAAATCTGTTTCTCAGATAAGGTCTCTGGGAAAAAAATGGGGTGGAGAAGGACAAGGAAGAAGAAGAAATTAATGAGGGAAATGCAGAAGGAGTCTTTTGTCACTGATCATGGATACCAGAAGAGATAGAGATCCTTTTTATTTTTTTCCCTCCATTTTAAAGCTACAGCCCTAGGCAAGTTATACCAAAATTGGGTTATTTTTGGCCCAGTGAACTATGATTCACTATTATAGCTAAGAATTTTGAAAAAGACAGAAACAATTGTTGATTTTAAATCTGCACGATTTTCTTTTATGGATGTAATTTATTTTCTTGCTTGAAGGGACCTTTCCATTTTAGAATAAATTAAAATAAAATGTTAATACAAAATTGTCCATTTGTGCAATTTTCTTGACAATTTGGGTGGCTTTTTTAAAAGGCCCAAATAAAGGAAAAACAAATAGTGACATTTAAAACCCACAAACTCAGGATTCCTATTGGCTAAAACTTTCATAAACAATTAAAAAAAAATCAATTTTTGGTTCTCCACAAAATACAGTGCAATTCTGAGTGGAAAACATGGGTTTCTCTACTTTCAGATGGTCTTTGTTCTTTTTAAATAAATGTCAGGTTCTCTCTGGAGTTGCAAAGACTATTTTAGGGCTAATGTCACGTGTTGAGTGAGTATATACAAATACACAGTTACACAAAGCTTTTGCAGACCAGAGCTGTATTTTAGCAAAGCATTCAAAGAGGACACCTACTGTACATACTTGGATGCTCACTTAACACTAACAGATTAAAATACCTCACAAATTCATAGTGCAGGCTCCTTTTCAGAACACCATTGAAATGCACTCCCAGATTTACTCTTGTTCAGAAAAAAAAACCCATGCAAAAATAAGCATGACTGAACACACTTGTTCAAATATGTTTCTGAACTGGTAGCTGGAAATAAAGAGAAGAAACAAACAGAGAAAACATAAAAATGTAAAGAAAAGAAAAAAAAATAGAAAATGTGTGTCTTAATGGAAAGCTGTATGTGATACAGCAGAACATGGACTTACTTGAGGGTGGTGAGCTCGGTAAGGGATGGCTGGGTGGCCTTGAGATAACTCTCTCTCCGTGCAGCAATCTTTGGAGATGGCTTCGGACTTGTGTCAGAGTCTCCGCTGTCATCGTCCCCCATGGCTTTGATGTAACTGCCACTACGCATCCGGCGGCAGGGAATCTCGTCGTCTTTTCCGCGTGGAGTGTAGCCAGTCCATTCATCTTGAGGAACCTGAAGTATAAACACAATTCTCTTGTTAGTACACAAGCACCTCCCTGATGTTATAAGCCATAACAGAGCCATAACAAAAATTCTGATGGCCAAAGGCTCTTTCTTAATCTCACTTGACCATGGGTTGCTGTTGCAATGGAGGCCCACTTCTCACCCTCCATAGTCAGAAGCACCCCTGGAGTTCTTCGCTATTTTCCATTACTTATCTGGGAAGTTTCTAGCATACATACTGGCATAGAAGGCTTGGTTAGGCTTAATATCAGACTGGAAAAATCTTGGGTTTTTTCAGCTATTTTAATTCAAAGCCTTTATAAACCAGATCAGAGTATTTTTGGTTCAGCTCAACATACTGAACATCTCTGGGGAGGCACAAAAGCTGAAATATCAATCCCTATTTGACAAACTTTTCTGACAGAGTGTACACAGGAACACTCACCAGGATGATTTTGGCTCAAGATATTTTTCAAATTAGTGGAGCTATGCACTAATCATCACAAAAGTAGGTTTGGAAGTGTGAAATTTTCCTGTTAGTGCTTTTGCAGCTTAATTGGTGCAACTGCACACCTGCAGCTTGCAGTGAGCCTCCTTTTGAATTCCGTTAGTCTGAGTGTCTCAGTCCTTTACTCCCTTCTTTTTCTTCTCCTTAATGATGTGCATTATTTCTCTTGAACTAAAGTCACTGCTGTCCCTTCTTTTGTTGCATTGGAAATCTGCAACAGTGGGAATGTGTATTCATAAGATTTTGAGACATAACAAAGAACAGTCCAAGAGCAGAGTGCTCTTTCCCACCCATTCTCTCCATTCCTCTGCTCCTGGGGCTCTTCTGACCACATAAGCCAGCATCCTTCTCTTTCCTCCAACTGCAGAAACAACATGCAGTGGAGCAGAGTCATTGAAGCTATTTTGCAGGAACACCATTTTTATCTAAAGGTGAACCTGCAAAAGGGATTTTTAGTTAAACAAATTTTGTTTTAGACTTAAATACAAGCAGTTGTGAATTTTTAGTTTTCTGCTTCTCTGATTCTTCTCAGTGAATCAACTCTCTAAACCAGCCATAGCTATAATGCTCAGAAAACCTTACAAGCCACATTAAATAGGGAGGCATGAATCTGGGTTATGAAACTTGTCTTGTGACTTATAAATACTCTCACCTACCAGAATAATCTTTTCTATGAGAAGTTTGTTTTTCATCAACATTTACTTTCAGCTGAGGATCCTGTGAATCCCATTGCAGATTTCAGCTAGAGCATATATGTGCCAGTTTGTTTAGACAACCAAAACTAAAACATTGCAATGCTTGCTAACGGCTTAGCTGTTGATTCCCACTACAAACATAAGCCTAAGTCCAGAGCCTGTAAAGCTTTTCAAATATTACTGTTAATACAAATAATTTTTATGGCCTTTTATCAATCTATACTGCTGTAAACTGCAACCCTAAATCCACTGTTCTATACAAAGGAACAAAAACACGTAATGGTCCTAAGTCTATATAGGCTTATTACTGTTATAATTAATTAATTATATTATTTTATTAATTAAACTATTCACAGCCTATGCATTTGCTTTGTTTCCTGATGATTTTAAAACCCAAGACCTTGCCAACCTTCTTTCTTCATTGGTTTTTCTTTTCCTGCTTCTGACATAATGATTTAGGGCCTTCCTTAAGCTGCCAGGCTCTAACAGTCCTTCTTTCCTCTTGTGTTCTGTTCTCCCCATTCTCTCTTGGTCAAGTCCAGCTTTGCAACTCACTTGGACCTTCAGTATTTTTCTCAAAGGACTGAAGATTTAATCCAGGAGATCTACTCTAGATTGCACCTTTATCAATATTCCTTCTTAAGACCCAGTCTTCTTTCTCATTACTTAGTTGTTCTCAATTGCTCCATGATTTATTTACCTAATTCTTGTGGCTTTTTAAAGTAATTACATTGTGGATTTTTAAAGTAAATTTCCATGTTGTCTTTAAGTTAATGGCTCTACAATTTTTATCTTCCACCAGCTTGCAAATTTTGTTTTTGTGGGTTTGAGTTTTTTTTTTTTTTCATGTGTGTGTGTGTGTTTTTGCTTGTTTTGTATGTTTATGTGTGTTTGTTTTGTTTCTTTTAAAAGTTATTTTCCTGGGCTCAAAGAATCTCAGTTCCTTAAGGCAGGAATATAGTTCCAGTATATGTAAGTCCTGTTTTCTTACTGAATGATGAAATGCAGAATTGTGCATCTATAGGATAGTACTGAATAAATACTTATAAAAACACTTGAAATATTCTTCTAGGATAGGGTAAAGCTTTAGCTAAAACAATGAGTTTTAACAGAATCTACTGGAAGAACAGGATTGAATGAACATCTCTAATATTTTTCTACATAAAAAAAAAACCAAAAAAAGGAAGAAGTATTTCCATTCTGTGTCTTCTAGTTTATGCCTGGACACCACATCTGGAAACTGACACTTTCAAAATGAAGGAAACATTCAGAAGAGGTTTCGACTTTTGATATAGAAGACTACAAAGTATTTACATTCCTCCCTTAGCCACTTGTGAAAGACAGAGTATAACATTTTTTTCAGGTCTTACTCTTGCATTAGTTCTAGGCCTGGAACATCATCAAATAGTGAGTGTACAGTCTATATTCATACTTGGAACATACAGCTTCTGCTTGTCAGTGTAAAACTTTGACTTTTCAAATCACTCATACAAAAAAGAATTTAAGACAGGTTTAGTAAACTCAAACTCTGCTGATATTTTGATGCCATGATCAGACTTCAGTCAGCAGTTTAAAACCTGTAATGGTGTGTTTCCGATCAGATTTTAGGCAGCTACTAGATACCGAAGTCAGAATATACAGAGAATCTGTGAATTCTCAGGGGATATGCACTTTGATCTGTTTAATATTTTATTCATTATGCTTTAATTGAAGATCTTTTTCTTATTAAGATAAATTAGTGAATTAATCTTTAATGCACCAAATAAACTATTAGTATATTGTTAAGGTTGGTGTCTTTAATGGAGAAAAAGTCAGGGGAAATAAAGTTACAATGTTCATACAGCTCCCATAATTCAGGCAAGCTGAACACTTGTAGTTTTATTAAATAATAGATACACTGTTAAATTTAATGCCGTGGTTTATAGCTGCAGTACAAGTGAGGAGATATAGTTACTGTGGAAACCCTTACTTTGGTATAATTGAGTTCTGTTATCAATAACACCACGTATAAGTTCAAGACCTTTTATCCCAAAACTTCTCAAAATTATTTAGATACAATAGCCCAGGTTTTGAATTCTGGTTGCAATGGATTTACCCCAAAACTTTCTATTTACACATGCAAACACTGTGTACCGTGGTGAGGTTTGAATGCATTGCTCTAGTCCCTCAATTTGTATGACATGATTGGTAGTTTCCAGTTTGAGCTCTCCTCCTATCAGTGAAGTGGAAAAGAACAGCCACATTTTTAGTAGCTTTTCCACTTTTTAAGAAACACTAGATGCAGAAAAAGAAAGCTGAGCTGTTCATACAGAGACCAGGGCAAAGCAGCCTCAGTGAGTGCCACGAACCCACTGGCTGGTTTGGGTACTGGAAGTCACCTGTGTGTGCAAATCCAAAGGAAATAACACAAAAGTGACTCAACTTCCATTTCCATATTATGGGTTTAAGGGCAAACCAAAGAGAAAAAGATGGCTGTGGTTAAAAATCCATCCAGATTGAGAGAATGGACTGAAATACCAACCCAGATATGCTTCTAATTTCACAGAACACACTGAGGAATCCAGAGTGTTTGTACAAACTATCTTACCTGCCTAGACAAAGCTGCATTACAAGAATGTAATGGATATTTGATTAAAAAGCTATTTTAAAACTTACATCATAAAGTTTAACCATGTTTTTTGTTTGTTTGTTTTTGTTTTTTATTTTTGCAGGTATTTAAGAAGACTGGTTTGTTTTCCTCTAAATATTGTTTTTACTTTTTTATTGTTTACAGTAAGTTTTCAGTATATAATTGATTTTTTAGATGAAAATATGGGTCCAGCTCCCCTTTAACTTATTTTTTTCTTATTTCTTATATCACATTCACAAGAACAAGAAACCCTGATTCCAGAATTTGGTGTAGGAGAAAACTGTGAGGCATCATATAACTCATAAAGAGCATTTGCAGGGTAAAGAAACACTTTACAAGTTCTGCCTCAGCTATTAACAATTGTAATACATTTTATGAAAGGGTATCTGTCTGTGTCATACTTGAGTAGGACAAACAGCCCTAAAAGGTCAGCATTTCCTTTTGTTTCAGGCAGATAAAATAATGTCAACATTTTAATACTGCTGTGCCTATAGTCAAATACTTCAAGCAATACCTACTAAAAGAAGTGACCTGATTTTCAGAGTGCTTTTTAGTGCCTCAAAGGTATTGGCTGTAACAGACATCGCTCTAACAGCTCATGCAAACAGTGCAGTTCACTGTTGCAACAAAGTGTTTCATATTATGAGAAAAAAAGTAAAACATAAAGCCTTCTCCAAAATGCAAACTGCAAAAATAAATTCAATCACATTATTTCATACATTCTGTTTCTACACATATGGTACTGTATGTACCACACATATGATACACATCCTGTAGTGTGATTTCTTCTGTTGGTCTGGAAAAAAAGCTGAGAGAAATGTTTATGTGAACCTCCAGCTCTCTTATTTTTTTCAGTCAGGGGGTCTGCACAAAAGCTCTTATTTTATTTGAATGGCCAATATTATGCCTTGCAAGGTCACATACTACATTGCACACCAGTGCAAATGCACAGTATCTTCTGCCTTAGAGGATTAATGGGATTAAGTTTGACATACTTGAGATAAAGCTGTTTCATGCTTTTAAGAAAATCATATTATACAATTACCTTGGCAATTTCCAGTATCAGAATATCAACAGAGAGCATCACTAGCATGATTGTTTTAACTCTCATGAAAAAGGGGTAAGAGCTGGACTCAGATTTAACAATGAACATTGTTTTTATTAAAATAGAACTATTATTATTCACACTATCGAAGTAATAATGAACCTGGAAACATTTCATTCTCTATCTTTAAACTCATGTACAAATCTTTACAAGCCTCAAAGTCAAGAGTGTACTTCACTTACACAGAATGCATAGTGAAAAAGAACACCATTATTACTTGAAAGAGAAAATATCCAGCAAAGGCCTCTGAGCTGTGCAACTTACTGAAACTTAAAACTTCAGTAAACTCCTGGCAATAAATTGCTGCATGTATGACCACTAACAGTTTCTTTCTTTTGATTAAATGGCTGATATAGCATGCTTTTGTAAACAGAGCAGACTATAAAGATGAAGTACTGCTACTAGCCAACATCTTACCTGGATTTAGCATCATTTAGTGTATAGATTATCTGTCCCAATCTTTAACTAAATTTATGTTGCTCTGCAAGTGTTCACACTTTGTCATTAGCCAGGTTGTACTGACTTATAATTTCCTTTAATGTATTTTTTGATATAAAGGGACTGGATTTTATAACAGATAGTCTAGGATCCCTATAAAGAAACAAAACGAACAGGTATACTGGCCCCACAATTGTCAAACATTCACTTCATAATGTCACATTTAGTAGTATGTGAAATAAGCCCAGATTGTAATGACAAAGATAAAGAAAACATTTTTTATTCCATTTCTAAAAAATTAAATTAGAGTATCTAATTTCCTTACATTTCCCCCCCCCCCCCAAATACTTATTAACTTACCTTGCTGGATGAAATAGCAAACAGACTGTCTCTATAGCAAATTAAGTTCATTATTGATCTCTACTTTGCTTTGGTTTATTGCAGCTGAAATCATTAAAGCTTCTCCCTGTGCTTTGCCAAAGCAATGTGGATGACTATAGAAGTAAACAAAAGGATGGAAGGAGTGGCTAACCATCACTCACAGCAGTAGACTTGTAACTTTAGCTTTCTATTAGCATGCAAATACTTAATGAAATGAAATCACACTACTGAAGAACAATGCCTAATGACTGTTCAGTGCAGATTTTTCAAACCCATGCAATTTGGTCTTCTTAGCCATTATTATGCCTCTTCTGCATGCTCTAAAGGAAGTTTAAATTGCTATCTTCCACTAACTGAGCCTATTCCTAGCACTCATGAATATTGAATTAATCAGACCAACAAGGATGAGTAGCCTTTCTATCAGTGTGCATATGTTAAGAATCAATGAAGTATGCAAAAAAAAAGGAAGCCTTAGAAAGCAGAAAAAGAATATATGTTTAATAAGCCTCAAGTGTTTTAAAAAAGGCAGTTAGGAGGGTTTCCTTTATTTAGGATAAATTTAATATGCTCAGTATCTGCAGCAACATTTGCTTTAGCTTGTACTATTTAAGCAATCCTGTTCTACTATAAATTAATTTAATTTAGCTGACTTATTTCTATATTTTTTACAGGAGGGGAATTAACACCTTAGAACAAAGACCTGTCCAAGATGAAGCATTACTTCCTCTATCCTGTGCCCACCCCTTGCATCAAACCTGAACAAACAGGGTGAAGAACTGAAATCTTCTTTCACATAACAGTAGTTTGGAAAGTCTTCAAAACCAGTATGAATCCTGAGAGGGTCAGCCAATAGACAAAATTCTTCAAGCACTACTCCAGTTTATGATGTTCATTGACCACAAGGTGTCTTGACCACTGGCTCGTCAATATGATTCACATTCCATTCTATGAAGAGGAATGTGTGTCTTCTAAATGAAATTACCATGTCTTGATTCCAGATAATTTTTCTTCTTCTGGTTTGTGTGTAAAAATCCAACCAACCATGAAGCGAGGCACACCAATACAATGATTCCAATTCACTGCCTTTCAAGTTTGCCACCTGTAAACACCTTATGCAGAAAGGAAGCCAAACAGCAACTCCCACATCTGTTAGCTGAGGTGAACATGACTGAAGGTCACAGATCAGGGTTCTTGGCCTGGACCTCAAACTAGAACTGTTTCAGTGATACTCATGGATGATATTCTCCAGTGGCAGAGGGCAGGCATTCGTGCTCATCTTTCGCAGTACCCTTGAAGCATTCAGTGCCATTGGTTATAATGACATAGGGTTTCTTGCCCAGTTAAGGATGACTGCTAACACAAATACCAGTCCTTTAAAGGACACTTTCAATGACTAGCAATAGAGAAATGTTCTCTCATTTCTTCTTTATATCTTCTTTTGTGATGAGTCACTTCAACACCTGCATACAGGACTGGTTGGCATCCAAAGCAATAGTGTTAGATGAGATGCCATTTTACCTTTTTTTCACTCACACACAGGCACAAGCCCACTATCAAGCAGACAGCAGGAAACTGGCTAGTGGGTGGAGAACATGTAGCTGAATCTGTATCCATGGAAGAAAAGAGATGTGGTGGGGAGAGCATTTTGAGAAGCAGCTCTTATGCTGTTTCTTTTGGCTGACTGTAAATCAGTTATCTCTGGTGCTTTGCTAATGTGCTTTCCCAGGCAGCAGCTCTAAGTGATGCCCTTAAACTGCCATCTCCTGCTGGCTGTTGGCTTCTGTCACATTTTAGTGGCCAGTGGGCAGACTTCACTGACACTTTTACAATGACTTCTTTTAGATTACAGCAATGCTATACACCTGTGAAAACAGCTTTCATTTGGCTGTAAGGAAACTGAACTGGTTTCAGAACATCATAGTGTGTCTTCTCAGTGACTCCAAATGGTCATCAAATGGTCACCTGTGTTCTACAGTAGTGTCCCATAGGAAATGAAATCTGGGTCATCGTCTTGACTCTTATCTGCTGGAAACTGAATTGCTACAGACCAGGAAACCTCAAAGATTTCCTAACAAGCTGGTTATCAGGCTGAGGTTATGTCAGCAAAGCAAAATTAGACACAAACTTATTTACATAAAAGACTCCTGGACACGATTCAGAGACTGTATTTGGAAGCCCTGGCTTCAGAACTGTCACAATGCCTTATCCAACTGCATGACACATTGCTTAATCCTTGGTGAGAGAAATACATATCTATCAGGAGCCCAAAGAAGACAGCCTATTGCACAGTTTCAGGGTAAGAAGATGAAAGGACAAGCAATATACAACAGAGTGATGTTCTTATTACTTAATTCACTAGTGACAGAAGCTCACCTGTGCAAGAAGAACAGCACAACAGCATTTGTAAAGCAGAACAAAAATTGTGGGCAGATAACTCAGCTCAAACCACTCTTCTGGCACTGTAGTATTTCCTCACTCAAGATCTGTACAGTGAATTTCATTCTTGAAACAAGCACAAAACCCCAACCCAATAACTGGGTGAAGGGAACTTTTCACTGACTGAAGAAAATGTATCATTTCCCAGTGTATTCTTCCCACCTTCTTCATGTGTTTCCACAATAAAAGTTAAGGTTTCAAACTCAGATTGAAATGATCCTCTTTGCTGAACTTGACTTGTCTTGAAGATTTTTTAATTTTTTTTTTTTTACAGTGAAATTACTGAAAAGAATAAGCTCAGAATACTCCAAATATTTTAAGCTACAGAAAGGAACCAGATCCATGACTGAAACAAACCTTATCCATGCCATGAAGGAACTGAAATAGATACCAAATGTCAGCTGTTATGTGCAGCCATAATTTTAGTAAACATTTCTGACTTAACAGTATATGTAATGTAGTGTCACCCAAGTAGGTTGCTAAATCCTGTAAATAGTATGCCAGCAACAGGTTCCAGCTGCCAGAATTGTGTTCATTAATGGATGCACTATTAGAAAGTAGGAATGCTAACATAATGAACTGACAGTATTTCAAGTTAATCTGGAAAAAATAAAGTCAGTGCCAGTATATTCAATACTTAAAAGTTACAGGATGGCAATAAAACTAAAGGACAGAAAATTACGGAACACTGGCAGATAAAATTGCAGCTGAAATTGCTGTTGGAGGGCTCTTTGCACTTAGGAGGCCCCCATTACTCAAGACACCAAAGGTCAGCACAGCTTTCAATTAAGCAAAAAAGAACACACCAGTTGTTAAGGTGAAAGGAGTGGCAAGATCATTATCACCAACACAGCTGACAATTTTGGAGGTTTTTTTGTTTGTTTTGTTTTTTAGCTAAATTAAAGGACTGCGATGATGAGGAAGATGAGTTTATTGAAATACTCTCCAACATATTTCTCTCAGTATAGCAATCACACCTTGGGTGGGTTTGCAGGTAGACTAAAATAACCAAGATGCCAGTTTAATAATCTGTTAGTAATATACATTTTGTAAATAAGCTGTTTTGTACATAATCTATATTTTCCACAAATTCCCTAGCTATAGGCATTAGTCATATTACCCACCTCACAATTTTAAAACCAAAATGAATTAGCTTTCTGAGAATATATTTTTCATTATTAATATGCTTATATACTAGTTCCTTTTAAAATTCAAGAGCATTTAAGAATTTCTAAATGTTTTTCCAGAAGTTGACCTAGAATACATTAACACATTAGACACTTAATATCACATTTGTCCAAATAGTTTCACTAGCTTTACTAAGAATTATCTTTCACATGGGCTCAAAAAACCTTGAAACTTATACCTCCTATACTTTGTAGTTCTGACTGGAAAAATGAAAGAGAAATAATATGTGCTTCGTTAATTTTCAATTTATAATGGAATATGAGCTAAAAATGTCATCAGATACATGAAAAATGGAAAATGGATGTTAATACATTAATGGATGTTAATACAACTTTTGTATATATATATATATATATCTATCTATTTATATATATATATATATATATATAAGGATATCCTGGAAGATTAATTTGAATATGGTAGTTGCATCTGAAATGCAAACACCATAAATGAGGAAAACACAAACTGAAATTGCAGGAAAACTTGCATAGATAAACTTAGCATACCAGATCTAACTTAAATTGCTGTGTCATAAATATAAAAACTTTGTAATGTAAGGTACCATGCTAATAAATCACATTACACTTACTGGTCCTTATTAGCACCCTGACTCTTAGGTCTATTTGGTCATCCATGGACACAGGCAACAAAAAGAGGCTGGCTGGGACTGGAATTCAGCTGTCTTTCCTAAGAAACTGTGCCTTGTCCTGAGAATGGAAAACAAGTCATTTGGATAATGAGTTTCTTAGCTCTGTATCTTGTATATCAATGCACATTACAGGCAACCTCCACCCAAGAAAGAGTGCAGTACTAACCAGAACCTCTGTCACCAGAAAATTCTTATTACACCCAGAAACTTGGTTTATATTTTTAATAGCATTTCTCACAGTATCCCACCAAAGGAGAAGCAAAGCAAATGTGGAGGTTGAACGACTGCACTGTTGGCCCCACCTTCTGCACTTCATTTTTCAGACATAAAATTTCCATCCTTAGCCTCAAGTGTCTGACACAACTGATATAAGTCTCATCAGTTGCACTGAAAAGAAAACTTATGACTGACCCATATAAGAAAAGATTAAATTCATTTGAAAAACATCATTCTTTGTATTTTTCTCAGTCTTAACAAATGGACCAAGGACAGCAGGAAAGTTATTACAGGGAACAATAAATGGCAAAACTGTCATCAGAGACAAACTCTGCTGTGAATTTGATACACTATTAGCTCCAAAATTCACGAATTCATAGAAAACAAGAGTGTCAAAAATATCTCCCCGTGAATTTAGACCCTATTGTTCACAGCAAAGGACTGCTGCTTACATTTTGCCTCTCATTTGTAATTTCATTTTTTTTCCAGAGGAGAAGCTAGCAGAGAAGTAGAGGCTGTCCACTGCTTTAAATTTTTTTCTTTCAAGGGAAGGAAACCATTTTAAAGAAACATTTTGATAAAACATGAACAATTCCTTCTTGCCTTCCTTCACTGTAGTCAAATTGTAAAGCTGTATCAAATAGTAGCACTTTCCTAAAATGAAAATCAGCTCAAAAGAAGAACTTTATCTTTCTACTATCCAGCTGTTCACTCTTGAAAGGAGAAATGGAAGATAAAAATGCAATTCCACTCCCAAAATGCAGGTAAGAGAAAAAGACTTGCTTGACAGTCTTTAGACTATTCTAGGATAATATCTGTTTCAGAAGATGCACAATGTTGACCCAAGCCTCACCTAGAATTCCAAGGATGGACACTATGCTTCAGCACCAGGGCTGGAAGTGAAGCCTTGTGCAGTAAAGAAAGATTGCAATGCAGGAGGACTCTGCACTTGATCCAAATTCCAAATCATGAGAAATAAGCCCATCTGTAATACAAACCTCTGCCAACTCCTTCCACAGAACAGTTAAGTGGAAAATAACACAGCAAGTGAAATAATTGTTTGTTATTTCCATGTCTTTACACTGAGAACTCATGCAGATACTTTTGTGATAAAAGCCCTTACAAACAAATGTGAAGTCAATGTCACCTGTGATCTCTGATATACTCTGATCTATCAGGATAAAGAAAATTATCCTGAGTACCCTGAGTTTAAAAAAAGTCACTCCTTCATTGAATTCAGATACTGTGACAAGAAGAGATTACATGAACAAGCTCTTTGAATGATCAGAGTTTATGTCCTGGACCATAGACAACAACTTAAATAACAAGCAAGTTGATAAAAGCATCTATTTAACATTAAATGAGTTAAAGAAAGCAACAAAGCAGCATCATAACAATGAAATTAAATGATCAGGGTTGTCCAGTGTTGTGAATTTGCAGCTTTCATCTCATTTTGTGCCTTTCCAATTGTTCTAACATAGGACACCAGCCTTCTGGTACAATAATGAGAAGGGCACCTGGAAAATAACAGATACACAGAGTAACTCTACAACCCACTAACAGAGTAGAACTCTGCTGCTGTTAATATATACTTATATTGCAGGACAGACAAAAGGCCTCAGTTAGGTTCTGTGCCCCATTGTGCTGGGCATTGTGGAAACACAAAAGGGAACAAAGTCCAAGCCCCAAAGGGCTTGCAGTGTAAAATGATAAAGTGATATAGTGGAGAGAAAAGCAATGGGATGCATTCAAAATAGACTGACTTTTTAAATACCCATGTGCATTTGTCATCCTTTCAAGCTGCCAAGAGAGAAGAATAATCCTGACTTGCTTCCTCAAATCTACTGTACTGTTTGAATATTACTTCCAATGTTAACTGATGCCTTTAAAAAAAAAAAAAAAAAAGTTTCAAATATTTCCCTTGATTTTACAGTGGCATGCAATTAGAAAGAATGAAACAAAATTAAGCGAAAACTGAAATAGAACTACCAGTGAGAATGGGAAACACAGTGAGAATGTAGTTATTCTAATTGAGAATTTAGTTATTCTTGCCCTTGACAATTGTTGGACATATTTTTATACAGACACAGATAATGTCCTCTAATTCCACTTGAGGAGTCTATTCCTGTCAGTTAAACATTATCTAAAGGTCCCTATGGAGGTGTTCGCTTAAAGCTGATGCTGGCACAGTTTTTCACTCTTTTCTAGCCATCTGGTCACATACTGAATTGTCAGCTATTTTATCTAAACCCGAGAGAAGGCTGAAGGAGTAAACAAAAATACTAACAAAAGAAATCTCAGGGTTCAAAGTAACCGCAACAATCAAGCCTAAAGTTATGGTTTCTTCTTACTCACAAAATTCACACAGAAGATACTTAATAAAAAAACCACAAAACCTCAAAAGGTTGCAACCTGAGGCTATTTTGGAACCCCTCTCCCTCCCCAGCCCATACACAGAGCTGTAAACACCCTGAGCATTTGTATTGCCCCTTCCTCCCCCACCCCACTCTCTTAAACAATTGATAGAAAATATACATATCCATTCCTTTACATTTAAGACTTAGAATCCTAGAGGCTGGCATTCAAAATTATTTTGCATGACACTCCATAAAACCTTTTAAGATCAATTTTTAAATGCTGATGCTTCAGTCCTACGCTTTCTCTGCATACTGACTTAAACAACAGAATGTGGAAGCTGACTGTCTCATTAAAGCACCCATATGACAGAACTTGCTACAGTTCTATACAAATAGAAAAGAGTCCCACTATATTAAAATTAAAAACCGAATCATCTTATCAAACCTCTTTTTTCCTCATGGTCTTCTCTCTTCTCTGTGCAACGTTGTTCCATCTTACACACACACTTAGATGTGCCATAAGTGCTTCTTTTAAAGTGCATAAAAGCTATCCACAGCTCTCCTAAGAATGAAACAGTTTTAATATTTTCTGATCCATGTTCCTGCCACAAACATTCACCGGCAGTATGATAGCTCCAAGAGGAGACATCTGATTCTTGACATTTAAAGATACAATACTGGTGAAAAATAGTGACGCTGTATTAACTGCAAACAGCTTGTGAGGGAGTAGGTGATGTACTCCTAAAATGTATAATCAGAACAAGCAATAATTTCAACCTTTTGATTTTTTATTTTTGACTCAGAGCCATAAAAAAGAGGAATAGCCTGATAAACAAATCTGGACACGTTACAGTAACTGTTTTAAGAGAATTTATATTCTAAGGCAAAAAGAAAAGTAGGTTGTTTTCCTGCTGGAGAAAGTATTAAGGTACCCCATAGTTTCTCGAAAGGGTCTCAAAAGCCTTCATAAAAAATGAGCACTAAATGAAAGCGAAATTGAAATTACAGAAATCAAAGAATTTGTATCCTAGTAACATTCAGTTAATTGACATTGTAATGCTAAATGAAAGCACTAAAACATCAAATTCCCCATACCCCTACTGTGACAGCTTTATAAATTCAAAGGGTACACAGAAAGGTCTTATTTTTTCCACATGAAAAAAAAAAATAAAATCCTGTTCTAACATGAAGTGTTACTTTGAAATACTTAATTCTGGACCCAAAAAAAAAAAAAAAAAAGCAAAAAGCTGATAATTTTTTAATTTTAGCAGCAGCCCCCTTGTTTGGTGATCAGTGACCTCTGGGGAAAGTTGAGACATCAGAGCAAACCTCCATCCCCCACAAACACCTGAGACAAGGCAGAGCACAGTTAACAGCAACCAGTTCTCCACACTGTACCTGGAGGTACTGACATGACCGTTCCTGCTGACACGTCTCTGCCTTCACCACTGTCTGGTCCATGTTAACTGATGCTTTCTGGTAAACTTCACGGGCTCTGCTCACGGTTAATGTAGAGGACCAAGAGCTTTTCTTCATTAACTGGGAGTCCAAATTCACAGGCAGGTTTGCACAGGTAGAGCATTTGACATCATTATTGCTTCTGGAGGACTTCACAGTATGTTCACTAATAGTGTTATAGGCTTCCATAAAGTATTGGGAAGAAGAGCGATCAGGGCATCTTCCCATGGTCATGACCCCACTGGGACCATGATAAATGCAAACATCATTGTCCAAGTTGTCATCTGAACTCCACCATCCCGATGCATTGGATCTGGGCTTACCTTCTGATCGCCTTTCTTTACTCTTGCTGCGCTTCCCATACCTCATCGTCTGTGACTCCTCCGGGCTTGCTTTCCCCCCGTTGACGCTGCCCTTGGATGGTCCTTCCAGCGAATGGGACTTGGTGAAGAGCTTTTGGACAGAATGAACCAGGTGCCGGATCCTGCCCGGGCTGTCGCTGCGGTGCTCCATGGCAGTTCGCTTGTACTGCAGTGTGTGGTAGCCATCCCGATTCAGGGGCAGCTGCCGCTCAAACTGGTCCAAAAGGTTGGCAGGGATGCGGTTGGTCTTGTTGGCAGTTCCATGGGGAACCAGAGCACACTCGTCCTTGAGTTCATGGTGGGAGCTGTAATGCCTCCGGGGAAACGTGCTGCTGGCAATCTGATCGTTGTAGGGCACCATGCACTCGGCCTGGAAAGAGTTCCTTTGAGTGTAGTAAGGGTGGTCTGTGGGGTGGGGCTCCACCGGGTTTAACAAATATGGCTTCCTGTCCTGGTGGTGTGGCAGGCTGTCACATGCAGGGTCACAGGCAACCCCGTGATGGTGACTGCGGCTGCCAGATAATCCCTTCATCGCTGATGCAAAACGAGTCCCAAAGTCATCTAATACGTATGGCTGTGCGGCAGGCAGAACTCAGAGAAAGGCCTAGAAGAAAGAAATACAACAGAAACCATAAGACTCTCAAGCTGAGAGGACAGCATGTGCAATGCTCAGCATTCTTTGTTTCTTATTGTAAAAGTAATTGGAATAAACATTCTCAAACTCGTTTTATCCATTAATCTTTCCCACGTCAAACACAGAGATAAGGATACCTAAGCAGTACACAAGAAAAGTTATCTTGTTCCATTAGCTGCAAACAGATGCAAGAAAATGTTTCCAATATGAAAAGCAAGATAGATATTGCCAGCTCTACTCTAAAACCTCAGTCCTGAATACATTCATGGACATGGACCTCCCAGGATGCCTTAACTGCTCATCTGCACATTTTCAAGGCCAAATGGACTTTTGATCTTTTATTTAATGAAGCACTTTCTGGGCTTCTTTGGGCCAAATACAAAGCATGGTGCAATTAATGGGAAACTTTTCTCTAACTTCAATGAATATTTTTACTCAATCTCCATGCCATCTGCCTGGAGTGTAAGCATCTCAAGACAACAGCAAAACATTATTTTTCTAAGTTCTTTTCAAATTATTAATAAAATAACAATAAATTACACTAACTGTCAAAACTAAGCCAAACAAACTATTTAACAACTTATATATCCTTGAGTTTTGTATTTACTATTTACTGGCTCCTACTCACTAAAAAAACCCCATCTTATTCTGCTAATGCATGACTTGATGTATTTCTCGATAATTTTTCATTATACTAAACAGCATTCAAATATCCCTACATACTCCTACCATTAAAAAAAAACTGGGATAGCCAAACCTTGCACACAAAAATAACAGTTAATAACAATAACACTTAATTCTTGATTGCAGTTATTTGTCCCTGAAGTGACTCACAGTGCTGTAGAATATGGATTACAACAAGTTGAAAATGGAAATCTTCATCCCAAGTGATATAATACCCACTCTGTTTGAGGGAAGATGCCCTCATTTCAGCCCTCAACTCTAGCAAAAGTCTGGATGCAGCCTATGAGCTACTAATGTGTAAATTATGAAGTTCCAGGTGTGGCAAAGCAGTCTCATGGTGTCCTCTGGGAAGCTGGAGGGCCGAGGACTCCTTAGAGAATGCTTTCTTATACTGCACTGAAATAGGAGTCACTCAGATACTTTATTCCTTTCTGACACAGCTAATCACATAATACTTTTGGAAATGTTGCACTTGAGGTCTTTCTTGGAGCAAGGATAAACATGCATAGGAAACAGGTTTCCACTATGCTCCCCCAGTGTTCTCTCAGCTAAAGTTCATGTTTTAACAGGTTGTAGATATGCCAATGTACCCACTGGCAAACTGGTAACAATGAAGTTTTCTAAAATAGCATTAAGTTAATGTCGGTCTGGAAAAGCATGCTCTGCACTTCATCAGAACTTTTATTTTCTTCTGAATCTGCAGCAAGCCAAAGAGGAGTTTTTTCAGTATGCTTCAAAGCTAATCTGGATGTCCTGCATTTTATCCCCCCTCATTGGATCCCTGCAATGCAGAAAATGTTCCTTCTCAGGAGAACTTGAATTAAAAAAAAAGTTTTCAAAATACCACAAAAGGCTCTTGAAATATTCCAAATGGTTAAGCTAACTGATTTACCTAAAGAGGAGAATGGCTAAAGGCACCGTTAAGAGCATGAAAATAGAATATTCAGGGAGATGTACATGTCAATTATACTGCAGTGACAATTCTTAGCACTTCTAAAGAGAATTTTACATCCCTACCATAGTTTTAAAAATATGATCTATTAGTCTGTGTAATCGAGAAACATCCAAAGGGATGTAGTAATAGATTAATTACTTAGGTAATTGCAAATGTGACTTGAACAAAGATACCCCATCAAAAAGAGTATTTCTAAAGGATATAGAGACCAAATAAGAAATAATCCAGTGTTTGCTATCTATGAATATCTTTTATACATCAAGGCTTATGAAAACAAAACTTCAGCCAGGTTTTTTTTTTAACTTAAATCCATTTGCAGTCATGCAACAGTCCTTAAAGATGATTGATAAATTCTCTTAAGGCTAAAAATAGACTAGTGTGCTATATAAGATAAAAAAAATTAAACCTTGCCTCAAAGATAGGAGAAGGATTTGAAAGAGTACAATTAACTGGGACATGCCCTAAAACAGAGATTTACTTTAATTTTTTCCTTATCTGAATGGCTATGACTTTTTCATATACTGTGGAAAAAAGAGTATATGTAGGCAAAAAACCAAAAGGACCAATAATTTACAGCATAGTGAAGTCATGACAGTCACAGAGGTTGTAATGGAATTATTAAGAAAATGTAGCCTTAATATACTGATACAGCAAAATGTCTGGGATCAGGAAACACTTGACCTGATTTATAGACTGGGATGGAATGTTGTGGAAAACCTTGCAACTAAAAATGAGCTTAAAAGATGTAGGCAAGCAAAGATGTTTGACCAATGAGAGCAGCCATGTTACCAGCTGTGTTTTGGATGGACTATCAATATGGATGCTAAGGAGGATGTGCAAGAAGTGGTAAAAAGTGAAAAAACCTATGAAAAGTGACATTTGTCTGTAAAGAGAGAAAGCGACAGGCTTTTAAAAAAATTGTGGAGGAAGATTGGCTAAGCACTGCTATATGAGCTTGGATGGCAAGTAGGATGGATATGTTTAGGAGAAAAAATACATGTATTTTGAGTCTGAGCTGTCAATGGATCTTTTATGAGGAAGTGCTGGAGAAAAAAACAGAAGATAGATAAGATGATCTGCCCAAAAGGAATCAGAAGAACTGATAAAGGGACTAACAGAGAAAATGCTTGTGAAAGCAAAAGTTCATAAGGTTACGAAAAATCATATTTAAAAGAGGAGGAAGAAAAAAGAAACAAATGAAGAAGCAAAACCCAGAGGGTGATAGAAAATTCAAGCCAAAACCAAAAGGGATAAACCAACCTGTGTAACAAGGAGTAGTGGTATTTTATTCTCCTAGACTTCTGGGTGCATTAAAAGAGTTTTGTTTTATTGTTTTGTTTTTGTTTTTGGTTTTGGTTTGTGGTTTTTGGTTTTTTTTTTCCTGGTGCAATAGCACTGAAAAATTTTATTTTATCATGAAAATTGTGATTTAAAAGTCCCATATAAGCATTTACTAGAATATAGCTTCATTTTACCTTAACTGTATTACTGCTACCACAGCATTGAAAGTGCAATGAATTAGGAAAAATCCCAGTCATGGACCACACTGCACCTTCCAGGAAGGAAGGAATAAGTATACTATGCTCAACATTGAAGAAAGAAGTGTTGCTTCTCTTGTAAGTATTTAGTGGACAATTCTTCTGCACCAAATCACTCCAAATATAAAACCTAAATCACTCTCACACCTCAATCCTGTTTTAACGTGTTAATATATGTCTAGAAAAATTTCAATCCTACAGTCTTTGATTTCATCTGTATTCTTCAAAGAATATGCATCATTTTCCATAATTGTGGTGGCTGAACCTATACATCAATGTTTAGTGCAATTAACAGCTGGAGACACGGCTATCTGATCATGCCATGAGTAGCTGAGAGGAAGCCAATTAAGGCTTTTACTTTATTGGATTTTTTTGGCCAAAATAAGAACATTTAATTACTCATGAAATAGGGCAAGACAATTGATGAACACATTGATAAACAGTGCAAACAGCAATTCTATAGACCAAAAAGTACTTGATGGCATAGGAATAAAGGAGATATTAAAGAGATACAGCACTGTAAGGCTGAAGAATTCTTACTACTTTCAGCATTCATGTTACATTTGCTTTTGTTTTCTTGAGGATGCCCTGGGTAAGAAGGCTACAAATATATTCATCCTTGTCCCTAATGTGGTGTCCTTAATGCATAACAATTTCTTGGAATAACCTAGTGGCTAGAAAAGTTCCTATTTAAATTCTATGTAATTAAAATGAAAATGAATGCAAAGTAATAAAACCTGAATGCAGAAATCATCTTACTTTTTACAAATTTCATTTAACTATATTGTCTACTCATGTGTTCCAAATTTACTCATAAAACACATTTGCGAAACATATTCTTTCCCTTAGATATATGTTCAACCTTCTCTCTTATAAAAGATTTACTGATATGCCCCAGAGCCCCTTGAACTTCATCCAACAAGACTGCAGAATGAAGAATATGCTGGAGCAGAGGAAGGACTCCTCTTCTTGAGCAGCAGCACTCCCTGTCTCCCCTGCACCACTTGTGGGGGAAGAGGTAGAGCTCAGGAAGGAGGGAGTGGGGGGAGGATGGTGTTTTACTTCTCATTATCCTCTTCTGATTTTGACTGGTAATAAATTCAATTAGTTTCTACAAGCTGAATCTGTTTTGACTGTTACCCATGATGGTAATTGGTTTGTGATCTCTCCCTGTCCTTATTTCAACTCATGAGACTTTTGTTCTTCTCTCCTGAGTCCAGCCATGGAGGGGAATGACAGAATGACTTTGTGGGCACCAGACATCCTGCCAGGGTCAACACTCCACAAGCTGATGGACCTGTGGTTGCCTGGGTCATCCTTCTTGCCCCTTTTTGAAGGCGGGGATAACATTTGCTTTCCTCCATACCTCAGGTACCTCACCTGACTGCCATGACCTTTCTAAGATGATCGAGAGTGGTCTAACAATGACATACACCAGTTCCCTCAACACTCATGGGTGCGTTGCATCCCATCAGGGCCCATGGACTTCTGGATGTCAAGTTTGACTCCATGGTCTCTAACCCACTCCTCCTCAACCATGAGGAAGTCTTCTTTTCTCCAACAGAGAGGTTACCAGCAGAGACACTCTCATTCAGCATAATCAGGGCCACAGCACCTTGGGTCTAATGTCCTTGTCTGTTCAGAAACCAAGGCGTAAGGGATGTTGATTCTTTTATTGTTTGGCGAATGTGGTTCTTCTAAGATACCATTCAGTGAGTCAGACAACACTTCTGAATCTTCAGGTGTCTGCCAGGTCCAGAAACTGAAGCAATGGGATGGAGGTGGAAGGCAATGTAAACACATAATGTGTTTATGTGTATGTGCAGCTCTGAGTGAGGAGGGCATTTAATCATGTGTACAGATTGAATCAATGGTGCTTCTTAGCAGTACTGTTTATAGTTGTGCTCTCATTTTATGCTCTGTGGTAAACAAAGATAGGTTCTGATTTCCATACTAAACTCCCAAGGTTCTCAGAATTTGCCTATTTATTTAATCCCACACTACGGAACGTTCTTAGTGAAATTCCTTTCCCCAATTCTCAAAATTTACAAACAAATGGAAAATATGATTATGGTGAGAATCAAACTTCTACATGCTCCTCATGCAGGACATTGTTTTATCACAAAGGTCTTGATATTTTGCAGCCATTATGTGTGGCCTTTTGGTTACATTGCTTCACATTAATGAAAATCTAGTCATCAATAAAAGGATACATTTTCTAAAATTCATCTATCCACATATTTTATTAAAGGTGTTCAAAAGAAAATGAGGTCTCAAATTATCTTCCTAATACATTTTGGCATGTAATATGAACAATTCAGTGCCTTGGGTAAAACTCTCAAGAGAACATCTGATTTTTGCTTCTGTGTCAGCAATCACACCAGGCAAGTGGTATTTACAATATAATTTAATCTTAAACAGTAGGCAGGGAGGCATAAAAAGAAATGTATTGTCCAGTCAACTCATTCCAAGTGCATGGAGAGATCAATAGGTGAGAGTAACTGGGGAAAAAAACATAATTAAGCTTTAGCTGATCTGTGAGGAGGCCCTTGTGAAAGGTATGCTTACAGGAAAAAAACAAGAAGAGAGGCATTCCACCAATGGCATAATAAAAATCGATGGGTTTTTTTTTTCTGACCATGAGCTTTTAGTGAGCAACAGTGGTGGTCCGTACCAGGACAGTATGTGCCTAAAAGTCTTGGGGTTGGCTTTACTTTCTTCATCTCTGTGGCTAAAAGCAAGTTGATTTGCCACTAGGAGTGTCACGAAATCTGTAGTCACTAAGGTAACCTAACACATAATTAACCTCTGAGTCATATCTAAATATATTACAAAGTCTGCAAGATTCTAGCAGTAATATGTCAGCAAAATTTTGACACAAAGACACTGATTTTTTTCAGTCCTCTTAGGAGTGTGACTGGCAATATGCAGGATTGCATGCAAAGATCTTGGCTCTACAAAAAGAAGTACTAAACTGTGATTGTCTGCTCTTACACTCTCCTGATTTGCACGCAAATTAAGTCAACTTTTAAAAAATTCTGATCTGCTTCAGTGAGTAATAATATACAGTGCAATTAGACTGCTGTGGTGTAGGACAGTCTGACTCGATAAGGTACAGCACATCAGTTGGAGAGCCTGTTGTGAATTCAGAACTGCCAATAGACATTTTCTTCTCTCAGAAAGAAAATAAACAGGATATTACGTCTGTACAATGTGCAAGTAAAATAATATATTAAATTGAATCATTTAATAAATGTCATATGGGCAGTATTGAAACATATACCTCATACCCAAATTTAGATTTTGCATTTTAACCTTCTCAGTCTGGGGGATGATGACCTTTAAAACCTTAATATTTTTTTTTTTTATGCAGAACTTGCAATGCATTTCCAGAATGCTTTGTCTGGGGGAAACAGCAAAAGGGTATGAAAAGGAAGATACACCAAAATTTGGAACAAGGTTAACATGTACTTACCTGGGCTAATAATCTCTTTTCGGTACCCTATTGTTGCACCTAAGTTTGAAACTCTATTTTGCTTGCTTTCTTCACCGAAGTTTTCTTAAAATGAAAGGATTATAGTCATTACTTCCTATCAATTGCAAATAATCAATATGATATGAGTGTCTTCTACTATCTCTGGATAACAAAAGGAAGCATGTATGAGGGACCGATCAAACATTCCTATAGCACTGGCATCTGATGAATATAGAGGGGCTATCACAGTGCCATAAAACATACACCATTAAATGAATGATGCAGATACAGACATATCAGGTATGTATCTAGATTCCTGCAAGCCAATCAGTTATGAATGTCAAAGGTTTATTTTTCTAGTAGGAGTGAGGTGATCAGGTGATAAAACCTACATTCAATGTGTACTTTTCCTGTCAAAAGCAAATAAAATTTTGGTCTTCAATGTGGTCACATAGTGAAAATGGACATTTTTGTACTAAAACAGGCTCTTGATCCTCATTGCAAGGACACCAGCTGACTAAGTCTAGGAGCCACTACAGCAACTAGTGACTGATAAGATCTAATGGAAGCTGCTAATCAGGCCTTGCACCAACATTACACAAATCCCATCCGCATAGAACTCATTTTCTACTAGTTTTTTAAGTGTTTTGCAATTCAGCAGCATGGCAATGTGAAAGGTACCACAGTTAAATTATTGCCTGAGGTACAGCTTTTCATGCTCTCTAGAGCTTTTCTTCACATACGTTGAAAGAACAATATTCACTGTAAAGCCAGGGAACTGACATTAGTCCTATGCACTACACCCCCCTCAAGACACCTGAGAATCCATACTTTGGTTTCTATGATGGCAGTGACAGTGTGATTGCATAATTACATGACTTTGCTGGTCTTGACCAGGAAATCTCATGATTCAAACTGTCTCTAAGCTTTTTATTCCTTGCTATTTAAAAATCAAGTAAAACATTTTGTTGAATATTTCTTGCTCCATGAAAAATCACTCAACTCAATTTTATGAAACATAGTTTTACAAGACTCTGTCTACAGCTTCAGTACTACAAACCCTGACCTCCTTTAGCAGAAATAGCAACGATTTATTTGAAAAAATATTCTTCCAAGTACACTACGATATTTTAAGTCTAAGCAAAAGTGGATGCTACAAAAACATACAAACACCAGAACCTCTGTTCTTGCAGATGGTCTCCTATCTTGGCTTTCAATAGGTAGCTCTGTTTGAATGGTGCCTTGCCTGAACACCTGTTGTCAGCCCAGAAACTAATGAAAAAGTGTCTTAGTGGAGAAACTCTATGGAAATACTACAGAAGCTCTGTGAAGACCAAGGGTAGGAGTTGTGAAGACATTATTTTTCACAGAATGACAGTACAGGCCATATTAACCACCACATTAGCCCACTGGTTACCCTCACTAGCCCACCAGAAAGAACCTGCAAAGCCTCAGAGAAATTGTCCCACATCATACCTATGAGTAAGAACATCCTGGAAAATTCACTTCATAGTCACTTTGGGTATTATGGAGCTTTAACTGAAGCAAAAAATGTCACCGCTATGATCACCCTGCTTGGTCATGGATATGTTCCAAGTTCTGTGTGCCCAAGCCAGGTTTCTCCAGTGTGACAGTATGAAAAGAGGAGAGGCACATGGTGCCAAGAACGCTCTGCTCGTATGCAAGACCAGCTAACTCCTACATGGGAGAAAACTGACTCCTGGGAGAAACAGGAGTGAGCCCTCTCTGAAGGTGTAAGATAAAAGAGCTCAGCCAGCAGGGCAGAAAACTCATTGGGTTGGTAGAAAACAGTCATGCTTAGATCAAAACTTAATCTTTTTAATTTCCACCTGTTCCTCTCAGCTCAATCTAAAAGTCAAAACCAGTCATTGTTAGCTCAGTTAGGCACTGAATATGAAACACCTGATAAAAAGGCAGAGAGTAAAGGATTATTTATTCCCTAAAACACGGCTATAGTACAGAACTTCTTGAATTTAAGGTTTAAAAAAGCCCACAAACAACTGAAAGGTGAACCAAACCCTCATATTTACTGTGGTATATAAATGCAGTTAAATAACTTTAACCACCTTATATTTGATGGCTACATTAACTGATCAATATTTGTTGTTACACATTAGATGAAACGGAAATACTTTCTAGTTTTATAGCAATGCTATGAAATAGATTTGGCATAACTCTTAAGCTGCTTGCTCAAATCAACTTGTCTCATTTCACCTCTACTGTCATAAAAAATAATAAGAAACATAAAAATCTTCTTTTCAGAGAGAAACATTTACCACAAATATTCTCTCAAGCGATTTTAGTTATGAAGAAAATGAAATAGCAACCATTTTTAAAGAGGACTATTTTTCACAGAATCTCATGAAATGATTTTGAGCTATGGCAAACTGGGAAATAAATCTTCATTTATGAAGAATGTCTGAAAAAGATTACTGGTACTTTCAAAAAGTTGCTTATCAAGTATGTCATAGAGTAATTTGTGTCAGCAAAAGGAAGAGATAGTCTGTGGGCAAAATGTTCTTCCCCAGGCATACCATAAGATAGTGGATAGTGGACCTCTGGGAGATAATCCTGCCCTTGAACTGAGGATACAACTTCTTGTCTTCTGTTTTGGGCCTTCATTCAGTTCCATCTAAACCATCAAACCACCAGCCACATTTAATCTATTAATTTATAACAGCAATAATTTAAAAGTTTTACAAAACCCATGTAATAGTAAATTTCATTTTTGGATATGATTCTGATCGTAAACATGCAAAAATAAAAAAAAAAATAAAATCTCAGACTTTTCTGCTATTATTTATGCATGTGGAATTTGCTACTATTACGTCCATGCCTCTTTTTTTCTTTCTTTTTTTTTTTTTTTTTTTTTTTTTTGGTGCATTTTCCAATAAATAGAACCAGTGGTCTGCACATACCTAGAAACAAGCAGATTTAAAGATCAAAGAATACTTTTGAGAAGTTTATCTTGAACTTCTTTTGTGTATGTTTAGTTCTGCATACAAATGGCACATGATAAGAATTTAATTGTAGGAACTATGTCTATCCAATAAAGAACCAGAAAAGGATTCTATTAATATACAGGTAAAATCAAAACCATACTTAATTACTGCATACAAACTAAAGAACCCCTGCAAGCAGGGTAAAAACTATTCAGAGAAACAATATTTTCTAAACAATGAACATAGCTTAAACATTTCAGAAAAGGTTTTCAGAATGACTTTTAAATCAATTAGAGGCAAAAATAACTGAAAAAATTATTTGATGAGATGAATTATTATGAATAATAATCTGATGTAGGATGGCCAAAGAGAAAAAATTAATAAACATGCTTATAAGCTTGAATCACACAGGTCAGCTTTGCAATGCCACAGATTCAGTTGTGACTTGTTAACTTCTACAGTTTGTGATTGATCTTTTATCAGTTTGATGAAACCACACAGGATTCACTCTGAAGCTTTGCCACTGTGAGGAGTATGGTGGTGGTACCCTTGTATTAGGTGCCACCTAAAATGCTTTTGCATGAACTTCACATCCATGTTTGTAAGAAATGCAGATTTGAAGATGATTTCTCTTCACTATGAGCATTCTATACAGAAGCTCATCACAAATCACTGTGCTGAGCTACATAAAATGATAAATAAACATCTTACTCCTGAAAGATGTTTGACTTCATCAGCACATTAGGCATTTATACACTGCATGTTTCACTCTTTGGGGCTCAGAGGGAATACCAAAGCACCAGACTCTGTTATTTTATACTAGCCTTGTCTGAACTTCACACACTGCTGACATGAAACACGTTAATAAAGAAATTTTATTAAATTTATTAAATTTAATTTTAATTTTAATTTCAATTTTAATTTTATTAAATTAAAACTTTTCTTTATATAGAGAGACTAAAGAAGTCAAAATCAAGGAAAATATACTCAAGAACGTTTTCATTTCACTTGAACTTTGCTGCATTAAGTAGCATCCATTGATACAGAAAAATTGAAGTGAAGGAGGGAGTGGAAGAGAAAGCATTAAAGGAAAAGGAATAAGTATGAGAAGGATAAGAAGTATGAGCTTAATTCCCTTTCTTTGCATGTTACTATTTCCAGCAATACCTCAGTTGATGTAACTTCACAGATCTCAATGGAATTGCTCCTGAGACCAACACAAGTATTATGAAATGGACTTAATTTCTGCTTTTAATATTTGATGGTTTAAAGTAGGAGTATAGAGTAAGCATTCTTCATAATACTAAGAAGGTAGAATTTTAAAACTATCAATAATGCACTTTAAAAGAGAATGCTATCAGTAACTCATTGCTCCATCACACAAAACTACCACAAATGAAATACATTTTAGAGAACTCCAGAAATTTATTTTACATGTAATTGCAAATGATAGGGTGTTCATACACTGGAATACCATTCACTTTGAAGTGAAAAGCTTTATCTCTAAGTTCTACTGCAAAGCATTTTGGCATGAGTATTTAAAAAAAAATCACTGAAGTAATGCATTTAAAGTTATTTTTAATTAAGTTCAAATATTCTGTAAAAAATACCTGCAGAGTAATATGCAAATGTACAACAAATATTTCCATAGCATTGAAAATACTTCAGAAAAATGATTTTTTAAAAGAGTAACACCTTAAGCAGACTACTATATTTATATACCAAACTGGTAATATAAGCAGAACTTGTTAATTTCTTGTTGCTTACTCTTTCCAATTTAACCTAATTTCATTTCAAGGTGAAGGGTAAAGGCTTAATACGATCTACTTTAATTTGTGTACTAAAAAGTCATACTCCCTTAAATCTGAATAAAAAGCACACAGCCTTTTCACTTTATTAAATCTTTCAGCTATTCAAATGAAATCTCGTCTTTCCCCTCAAAACATGAGGTTCATCATATATTAAATGTTAACATTATTGTGAAAGTTCAGGAGGAGCAACAGTGGGCTATGCTTTTTGTCCTCAGACATAATATAAGGCTTATAAAATCCATCCATAACTGCTACTGTGGAGCTATAATTTATTGCTGACATAGAGTACACCTTGTGGAAAGATAGCAAGTCTGATTTTAAGGCTATGAGGTAACAGAATCTGCTTCATTTCCAAGAAAATTGTTCTGGTAATTAGCCACTGACAGATATCTGCAGCTAAATGTGTCCAGTATCCACTTCCAGCTAATAGCTCTGGAGATTTTTCAATAAACCTTTTCAGAAGCTCTTACCATGAGCCACGTTCCCTCCTGCTGCTGTGAGACAGAACTATTTCATGCCCTTATATGTCTTAAACCAAAATGACTCTGTTTCTCAGTCGTATCCAAAGATAGATTTTCAGGCCTTTAGTAACTCCAGAAGCTTCCTCCCATCTATTCTTTGGCTACTTTATACATTTTTTATCAGATACAGTTCTTATCAGATATGCAATGAAGTTGTCAGGGTGTTAGGTTGTTAGGCCGTTAGGTTGCAGATTTGTTCTTGTGAATTCCTCAGTCTACAAAGAATTTAACTGAGACTAGACACGCTAACCTGTGTTTTCACAAATGTAACTCAGAATCATGCCCCATCATCAAGTAAACAAATTTTTTTTTTTTTTCATGTTTTCAGCCGCTACTTTTTAGCAATGTTAAATCTGTACTGCAGAAACAAAATGACACTAGCCCCATAAAACAGTAGCTGATCTAAAATTTCGTGTCTACCCTGTCTCTTGGGAAGTTCACAGTAAAGCCAGACCTGGTGATGGTTATCTATTCTGACAGTCAGGCTGACCCCTGCTGAAACAGCAGTGCATATGAGCACTGGCAAAGAAACAGGACACATCACTCAGAAGAACTGCACTACTGTAACTGGAATATTCAGTGTACTTTCAGAGTGTACATTTTAAGGCACTGTAAGAAAGATCCAAAGAAGGAATATTGTAAGCGAACACTGATGGTTGCTTTCAGAAATGTATGATTTTGGAAGTACTACTTTCCAGAAGATGAATGAAGAACACTGGTTTCACCAATATTTATTTTGAAATTATTTGAGCGTGAATCTTATTTAAAATCAAAATATTTTAGCTTCTTTTAGAAAACTTCCTTTAGCTTGCAGATTACAGCCATTTAAAGGATATTAGTAAACTAATTGTATTATTTTTATTCCAATGATAATATTTATGCATTGATATTCTTAAACTATTTAAAATACTAGCACCCCATGAGTATTTAGGGTAGAGCTTAGTTCTTCTGGTTGCTATAAAATCCCTCATTATTATCTGAATTACTGAAGATAAAATAGCAGCAGAAGTCCATGATGACAAAGGTTGAATCTTGTGTTCTAGTGGGCAGGATCTTCAATACTGTAAAAATGTCAGAGAATTTGGCTACTTGGATTTTGAATTCCTTTACTTCCATCATGACATGTATGGAACAAGGTGTGCTTTAGCAATACTGGGATATAGATTTCTTTTATCCTGTCTCTTCATTACATTTTATTTCAGGTTTAAGAAGAAATGTGGTTAAGATAAGAGGAGAGGAAAGCCCTTAATTTTATCACCATCTTCCATAAAAAGTTTTTGTAGATCAGTGTGAAACAGAAGACAGAACAAAACCCATATACTCCACAAACTCACTGAAATCACACCAAATAAGAACACACATTTAGATCCAACAAACAAAGTTAATCTTTGCATGAGTGAATGTAATGCCTTGAACCTGGCTGGAAGCCAGACACCCACCAAAGCCTCTCTAATACTCCCCTCTAGAAAAGGACAGGGGAGACAAAATAGAATGAAGGGTTCAGGAGTTGAGATAAGCACCAAGAGAGACAACTCAACAAATACTGTCATGGGGAAAACAGACTCAAATTTGGACTATTAATTGAATTTATCACTAACAAATTCAGAGCAGGAAAATGACAAGTAAAATAAGATCTTAAAAACACCTTCCCTCCATTCCTCTTTCCTTTCTAGCTCTACCTCCCTCCCTCAGTGGTGCAGGGAGATGGGAAATGGGGGGTTATGATCAGTTCTTCACACATTGTTCCTGATGCTTCTCAGGGACAGGAGTCCTTCCCCTGCTCCAGCGTGGGATCCCTCCCACAGGACAAAGTTCTCCGTGATCCTCTCCAACATGAGCCCATCCCACGGGAAACAGCTCTTCACAAACTGCTGCCACTTGGGTCACTCTTCCACAGGGTGTAGTTCTGCCATTCCTCAGGCACAGACTGTTCCAGTCTGGGTACTGGGTCAGAAATCCTGCCAAGAAACCTGCTTTAGCATGAGCTCCTCTCTCCATGGTCCTGCAGGCCCTGGCCAGGACCCTGCTCCAGCACAGGCAAGGCAGCACAGACCTGTTCAAGGAGGTTCACAGCCTCCTCTCAGGAATCCACATGTTCCAGCACTGATCTCCTGCATGGGCTGCAGGTGCATCCCTGTGCTCCTCCACAGGCTGCAGAGGCGCAGCTGCCTCACCACGGTCTGCACCACTGGCTGAAGGGGAATCTCTGCTCTGGCTCCTCCTTCTCCTCCTTCTCCCCTGACCTTGGTGTCTGCAGAGTTGTTCTTCTCACATATTCTCACCCTGATCCTCTCTGGCTGCAATTACACCTGTGCAATAACTTCTTTTTCTTCTTCTTAACTGTTATCACAGAGGTGTTACCACCATTTCCGATCGGCTTAGCCTTGGCCAGTGGCACATCTCTATTTGGAGCCACCAAGGATTGGCTCTGCTGGGCATGGAGGGAGCTTCTATCAGCTTCTCACGGAAGTCTCCCCTGTACCCCCACTGCTACCTGGCCATGCAAACCTGATACATTCCACCCCTTACCTCCAAAAATCATATATTTAAGAATTATCACTAAAATCCACATTCACCACTCAAGCTGCCCTTGCATGAACAAATGCAACCAAAGTAAACAAAACAAAATTCCCCCCACAAAACCCAAAATAACATCATCACAACACAGAAAAAAATGGACAGTGTACACAAAATTCAACCCTTGTCTGTTCATCGCAATTATGTCACAATATGACAAAAATTCCCCATGATCAGTCCTCTCTTTGATGTTGTTCACTATTTGTTTTGCCCATTACTTCTCACAATTATTATCTTTATCTCAAAATCCTCATGATCCCATGCTTTGGCAACTAAACCACTGTAGTGGGTTGACCCTGGCTGGATGCCAAACACCCACCAAAGCCTCTCTATTAGTCCCCTTTGCTACTGGGCAGGGGAAAGAAAATGTAATGGTGTTATCAACACCTTTCCAGCTACCAATGCAAAGTACAGCACTTTGGGAACTACTGTGAGAAAATGAACTCCATTTCAGCCAGACCCAACACAGTGAATATGTTGAAAGTTAAAAAGGAATGATCCTACTATTTTTAAATCTTTTTTCATTATTAGGATAAGTACTTTACTGGCTGATGATAAAGCTGTGTTTAGAAGAGCCTTGCATACTTTTAAAAAGTCATTCCTCTCTTTTCCTAAATGAAAATAGATGTGCAGGTCAAGCACATATGTAGAGAAAGTTCAGAATAAAACTCTGGAAGCAGCATGAAGAGGTCTGTGATCTCTTCTACCCTAAGTGAATAGGAAAAAACTGCCAGGCCTGCTAAGTCTGTTAACATTGCTTTAGTTCCATAAGACTGTGATTTAAAAGGAAGATTTAATGGTTTTTATAGAGCAGTTAAGAGTATGATCTCAGACAGTTACAAAGTGCATCTTTGAAGTGTACAGAAGAGATGGTGTACAGCAACAATAATGATCTGTTGAGCATTATTTGCCAGGCTTCCTCACCAATAAGGTTTATACAATCCCCCATCTGTGCACTCATGCCCATTCCCCCACCCACCACCCTACCTCCTGCCCTGTCTCACTGCTTCAAATTTAAACTGGAAGAGGTTGAAACACAAGATTTGTATGACCCCTGGAAGTTTTGGAAAGAGAAGCAAATCCCACCTGTTTCCTGACAGTGGGAAAAACCATAAACAAAGCTGAATTTTCTCTAGAAATGAATCATACTTGGACCTTTTTTGACTCCAGTGGCACAAGGTACCACAGACACAGTTCATTGACAGGACCTTGTCAAGACACACAGTGTTGGAAATAGTGGCATCTGAAGATAAATAGTAAGAGCAAACTAGACACAGAGGGAATCATGCAACCTCTGAGATCTCCCTTCTTCTTTCAGCATCCACTGGCCCCCCAAGCACACTGCTTGGGAACCTGGGAAAGCCAAGGAGCTCAGTGGATTGATCCCATCTCAGTGGATTGATCCCATCTCAGGTTTTGTGCAACCAGCCCTCAAGGTCTGCCTGATGCAGGAGCTGCAGTCAGGCTCAGATGTGGACATCTAGTTGTTTCCATTGGTCCTGCCTTTTGAATCCTCCCAGCTAAGCACCTCCTACTTGACTCTTACAGCAGACCTGGGAAAATTCCTCCATGCGCTCAGGTTGAATTGACCTCAGTTAATTCTCACCTTACTGGGAAGTGTGAAAAGAGCATTTTTCCCTTTAGTTTTGAAGAGTGTGTGATTATTTGGACTGAGTATGAAGCTGTATTTTCTGCTATTTGCTCATAAAATTTTGAACAGAAATCTGATTGAGGGAACCACAGTACTTGTAAAGATGATTCCACTCTTACAGGTCTCATGAAAAAACCAAGAAGTCACACCAGGGCTGAACATTTAGAAGTTCCCTTCTCAAAACTTTTTATTCCTGTCTGATTGCTCCAGTTGAAGAAAACAGCCTGTTTTTGTTGCAAAAATAAGGATATGGGAAAAGACTAAAGATACATATGGAGTACCAAAACCACTATCATGAGTCAATTATTATTCAAACAGTTGTCATACACAAAGCTATAGAAAATCATATTGCCCAGTCAAGCTGTTCAAGGTGACCTTCACAGGCTTGAGACGTGGGTCCATGAGGCCCTAATGAAGTTCAACGAGGCTCAGTGCAAGATCCTACACATGTGCTGGGGCAATTCCAAGAACAAATACAGGCTGGGTGAAGAATCTTTTGTGAGCAGCCCTGAAGAGAACTTGGAAGTGTTGGTTGATGAGAAGCTCAACATGACTCAGCAACGTGCATTTGCAGACCAGGAGGCCAACCCACATCCTGGGCTGCATCCAAAGCAGCATGGGCAGCTGGGTGAGGGAGATGATTCTCCCTCTCTGCTCTGCTCTGTTCTATTGAGACCCCACCAGCAGTACTGCAACCAGCTCTGGGGACCCTCAACATAAGAAGGACATAGACCTGTTGGAATGAGTCCAAAGGTGGGCAATGTAGCTGGACAGAGAGCTGGAATACCTCTCCTATGAAAATATGCTGAGAGCTGGGGTTTTTCAGCCTGGAGAAGATCATGGTACCTAAAAGAGGTTGACAAGCAGGCTGAAATGGGACTTTTTACAATGGCATGGAGTGATAGAACAAGGGTGAAAATTCAAAGAGGGTAGGTTTAGATTAGGTATTAGGAAGACATTCTTTACTGTGAGGATGGGGAAGCACTGAAATAGGTCATCCAGAGAGGTTGTGGATGTCCCATACTTGAAGGTGTTTGAGGCCAGGCTGGATGGGCGTCTGAGCAACCTGGTCTAGTGGAAGGTGTCCCTGACTGTGGCAGAGGGTTGAAAGTAATTAATTTTTTAAGGTCCATTTTGATCAAAATTATTCTATGATTGTATAAATTATGACAATTGTACAAAGAATTATGTCTATCTCCTTTTCATTCATGTTACTGTTTTTTTTCATAGACAGAAGCTCAAGAAACTAGAATGTGTTGTAGTAGAAAGCTTTTTGGATAAGAATTCTACAATAAAATTTTTTAATGTATGTTCTAAATCTAAAATTGTTCTAATAGAAACACTTCTGTTAACATATCTATTAATCTTCTACTAAAAGAGCATGTTATTACAGTTAGTCTGAATACCTCACAGTCATGCAAGTAACAAAACTAAAAAATCTTTTGTACTTTCAAATTCCAGTTCACCCATATTCTTATAAGTAGCTGAACCCCTGACATCTGGAAATGCAAGCTGTCAAAATTTATCAGTCCTTGTTTTACACATTCTAAATCTCATCCAAAGGGAGAAATTCTTATGGTTGTAATATTGTCTTGTTCTGCTCAGACTGGAGTGGTTCTGCTCTGGGTGATGCCTGCGTTCCTCAGCACAACCTTTGACCTCCTCCTGGAGGTTATGACACCCCCTTCTCAAAGCAACAGGTTTGCTGCAGCATCCTGCTCTGGTTCATTTGGTGAGGTTGTACTCACTTTTAATAGACAAACTGTGGAAATCTTAGACAAGACAGTCACAGGCTTCTGCCTACTCCTTCTCACATGGCAAATAAAACTGTTGTTACCAGACTTTGTGGTTGCCACTCTCCCACGGCCTGAAGTCCCCAGCAATTGTTCACGTTGGTTTTCCTCAGCACTAGTTGTGACTAGAAAACAGGTTGAGAGCAAGAATGCAAAGAAAGAAGTTTTCTTAAAAATGCATTGAGTAACAAAGTTACATTTATTTTCCTAAGCTGGCAATTCTCATGCCATTGGTCATCAATAGTATGGCTAAAAGCAAGATGTCATGGATAAAATTTACCTGGAATGGAATCACTCTGCAGGAATATTCAACAATGAACTTAACACAAGGCTCCTGTGTCAAATCTCTTCTAATGACCAACTGGATGCCTTTTGTGAAGCCAGAATAATTGGCAAATGGTTTTCTAATTGTCAATAACTGGATATTTTTTGTTGAACACTTAATGACAGGACTTTTTTTCAAGCAAGTTGCATTCCTAAATGAACTCCACAGGCAGATTTTTTTGGGGTTTTTTTTGTGGGTTTTTTTTTGTGTTTTTTTTTTTTTATAACACAAGGGATATTATTCTTCCCTTTTTGTCTGAGGATAACTTCAGCACAAGATAATTTTCCCTGGCTTTAAAATGATTTGGCCTCAGAAGTACACTCTCAGGGACACGTAAGCAGCACTGTGTTTCTAAAGAGTAATGTTCTGGTTGAAAGAGAAGATACAACCAAGTATGATAAGAAACATGAAGAGGAGTGAGAGGAATATGAAATGCTTCACTGGCTAACAGAGCTTGGCTGCTTTGGAGACAAAGACAATCATAAGCAAAGAAACTGACTGGTAGTATTAAACTACTGCCTGAAGAGCACCTTTCCTGTTTCATCTCCTGGTCTGTTACAGCTTGTGGTACAGATTTGTTAACTTCTTGGACTTTGGGGTATGTAATGTCATTCTCCTTGAAGCATGAAAAAACAGAATGTACACAGCTTCCCAGAACATCATATGATACTGAAGAGAAGAAGCGAAATGGGAATGTCTCAGTGACGCCCACAGGAACAGTCACCATTGCCAAATTGTCAGCATGCCTCTGCAATGCCAGACCACAGCGAGCATATGGATAGTTTAGGCTTCCTGCCACTAGACTGGATTAGTGAAGCACATGCCTCATGCATATCTAGTCTAGCTTTGTGTCAGTGGAAAAAAAAAATCTTTCCACTACACATAGCCTACTGGACCTAAGAACAAGGACTAGTTCTCGGGCAGCTTCCATGGAAAAAGCCTGCTGCATTTGTTGGGTTCTGTGGTACCTCCCTGGAGAAACCCTTCGTGTGATCTGTGATTACACCCCTGAGACCATGAACTGAGGTGTGAAACAAGAATACCCTTCCCTTCTGTAGAGCAAACATGACTGACAGCTCTGCAAAATCCCTCCAGCAGATGACACTACCAGGGATTTTCATTCTGTTACAACTCACACAGGCTGCACAGCAGCAATTTGTGCGAAGCCTGCTCTTGACAGTCTCTCCAGGCAAGAGGGCTTTAGTGAAAGACATAGCCAGTGAAAGATACCCCTAGAACCTTCAGTGAAAAAATGTTTGGTATAATTTGAAAGAGAAAACTTCAGGTCTGATGGAATTGGATATTTCAGGCATTTTCTTTAGAAAAAACATTAAATTCAGGCTCCAAAAAATCCACTGTGTTATTCACGCCGTAGATTACCAGACTTTGGTCTCTTTAATAGCAGATTCTGGTACAGCTGAAAGGGCTTTAGTCTCTGTTGCCAAATGACCAAGCCATTTACTACATTTTCATGTATTTTCTTTATGGAAGATTATTCCAGCAAAAATTTAGTGTTGAAATTTGCAATGTACTGACAAAATAAAGAAAATCAGAATATACTATTCTGTGTTGCAGTTGACCAAATAGCTAACTTTCACCAGTTCTGAATGAGCTAGAAATATGGGTATATAAAATATTCTTCCTTTTGAAGGTAACATGGTTATTTATATCCCTGTTCATAACTCATATTACAAATCTGAGATTTAGGAAGTGTTCCAACTAATATGCTACAGAAATAACATAATATACCTGTACATTTGTTTCACTTCAGACAAGAAGCAAAATAAAAAATTGGACATCAGTTAAATAGAAAATTAAATATTGGTTAATATATACATCTATCATTCTGCAAACACACATGATTAATTATACTTGCTTGAATAATCCTATGCAAATTCATCTATTTGCAAATAAAAATTCATAATACTAAATATTTGTGAAATAGAGGACAAAATGTTCATGCCAAACGCACAGTTGAATACAGGGCTTAAAACATTCTTTTAGTGTTTGCCTTCCATTTTTTGGCATATTAATTGGATTTTCTTTTGTATTGGCACCATACAGGAATGATTTGATCAAGAACTCTTTAAATATTAGCAATGAGCCAGAACAGCCTCAGAGGAAGGAATGTTGTTAGTTGTAATGTAAATGCAAACACATGGAATGTTTATTTCTCACATAATGCTATTGTGGCTTCTCCAGTAGGCCAAAACCATTATTACCCAACATAGTATAATTAGATGTCTTTTCAATTAATACAGAGAAATGTATCTTTAAAGCTAGTTAATCTCTATGTCAGGTACCAATGTATGCTTTTCTTAATATTTGAATACATTGTAAAACTGAAAATAACAATTACCTGTGTAATTTCAGTAGAATTTTCAGTAAGACTATTTCTAGTTATCTCACCTCCCGTATAAACTCTCAGGCCAGAGTTAAAAAAAGAAACTACACATCACTATGTAGGCTTGCTCTTCAGCAAAAAAATGCCATGTACGGCACCCTGCAAAATTGATCACATTCTTCTCTAAAGTTATTATTCAGTGCTGTCAACTACTAGTAAATTTACATAATAAAAGTTCTTCCAAGTAAAATACCTTTAAAACATCCCCTGGAAACATTCTCTTTATAATCTATAAATATGAAAATACACATTTGTGATTTAACATAATTATTATAGGAATCTAACTGTTCTGGCAATCCTTCACATCCCTCTTGTTCCTACACATAAAACTTAGTCACTGCATGCACAAGGAAATATTGGAATGAAGATCACTCCAGATTGGGTGCACAAAAATAGGTGTGTTTAAATAGGTCATAGCAAGATGCTGTTGGAAGAGACTGAGTAACCACTTTTATAAAGTCTGACTTTGTACACATGTATTTTCCTAACAGCTCTTTGCTATTGTGTTCTCAAGCATAATTTTATCATTTATAACAAAGGTACTTGCATGCAGCTCCACTGCTGAAACCAGACCATGGAATGAAATGAATTATTCTGCCAGCTTCTTTATGGTTCATTTACGCTAATCTTTCAATGTACTGGATTAAGTTGTAAGCCTATAAAAGAAGATGTCATTGATGCCACTGGGAATTTCTTCAGGGTTTAAGGTGTTACAACCATGCATGACAAATTGCAAGACACTGGAAAAATTACAGATATTGCAATTCATAAGAACTACAAAATTCATACAATGGTTTGGGTTGGAAGGGGCCTAAAAATCATCTTGTCCTAAACCCCTGGGCGTGCATTTAACTAATTAACAATTATTAATCCAAGAATGTACACATATACTGCATTCACATGAGGCAGAAATAATTGTGGTTTATGCATTACATTATTTTGAAAAAAATCTGCTTGCCATATTCATGACAATGCAAACACATTCACATGTGTTCTTACTCATCCTTTTCATAAATATTAATTTATCCAACTGATGTGGAAGTACTGTTCTTCTAAGCATTAAATAATCCTTGCATTCTGAAATGAAAATAGTCTTTTTCTCTAAGCATTACTCAGTGATCAGAATAAAGGTAAAACTTCCAACTTCATCCTTCATTGAAGACCACCATAATCTATGCATAAATAAAAATGAAATTAAACATGAGCTCCGAATTCTTATAGCTATTCATTATTCAATAAAGTATGCTAGTCTATGTTTACTGAGGATTTTCTTAAGTAAAGACTTACTGCTCTACTAACTTCTGTCCTGAATCCAAAATTATTGATAGAATACCAGACCCCTTCACTGGCTTAACATATATCAGGGGCTCCTAGCTATTGACAAGATAAGACACAGACCAAAAATAGAATTCACAGTTTCTTACACACTGTTCATCACACTCACTGCTGCCCATCTGTTCTCCTCCTAACCCTGACATGGCAACTTTCAAACAGCAGAGGTGCAGTGCAGTCGTAAGGAACTCCGTATGGCCTCCTGTGGAGCAAATCGTGACACAGGGGAACATACCCATTAGTAGGAGTCTAATATGAATGGGCAGCTAGTATTTTGGAAGGCTGCTTTAAAATTCCCATTCCTTGCACTGCAAGGAAGAAAATCCCACTTGTTAAAAGTTATATATTGTTGGATTACGAAGGTTGGATTACCCTGTGCAGTGAAATGTGCCACTGCCTGTAACCTACTGTTGCATTTCAACAGTTGGAGTGTGCAATATTATACATAACAAGTAAAAAAGAAGGAAAAGAAGAGAAGTGTTTCCTTTTACAGTTTCTGGATACTATATTTAAGGTGGTTTTGGGAAAAAAATATTTGAAAAATTCTTAGTATAAAAGAAAAAGAAAAAAGAACATCCTTCTTTATCAAGTGAGACAAAATAGTTTTACTGCAATACATTTATATCACTAAAATATTTTTATCAATATTATGAGATTAGGCTAAAAACAAATCTATTAATCTTATTTTAATGCTGCAGAAAACTATGTTTGCATGCAAATTAAACCCCCACAATGACTTGGTTTTTACCCTACAGAAAAAATGCCATACTTCCATAAGCATATTTATAGTGCCTAAAACCAGGCTGCTGTTTTGTAAGGAAAAAAAGAAAAGATCTTGATACATTTTACATACAGCTACAGCTGAGGAATAAATGGAAAGGAAGGAGACGTGAACTGTGACAGATGATAACAGCAGGTTGCTGAATTTTTCAGTTACTTGCAGACTGCTTGTGGGAAGAAGTCGTGGCAGTGTGCCCTGAGCTGTGCCACATTTCCACAGTGACATCCATGAAGCAATCCTGTTGAACTTGAGGGAATTAGACATGGGCACAACTTGCTCTGGATTTCACACAGCTCAAGAACTTGGAAATACTGGCAAGAATGCTGTATGAGCTACAGCTGACTGCATTAAGTTTTTTATGATGTCTAACAGGTGGTACTAAAGTTCTGTGCATCACAATGGTATGTTTTATACAGGAGCATATAGCACCACTTACTGTGAAGATTGCCGAATACCTTACAAAGCTTCCTTATAACCTTAACACACCTCTGTGCATATGGGCAGACATTTTCTATTACTGGGACTTTTCCTTTGAAACATTCTTTAAAAATTTCAGCCAAAAGAATCCCACTATAAATAAAACTAGTGAATATGTTTTTCTTTGCTTGTTTAAAAAAAGAAAAAACAAGTGGTCTTAGCTTCAGTCCTTCAGTCCCAACTCTTCTACCTGTTCCCCACTTGCTCAGGGGGAAGGGAAATGGGGCCTGTGGTCAGTTTGCATTGGTTTTCTCTGCCTCCTCACACTCTTCTCCCTCTCCACTGTGTGTCCTTCCTACAGCTGCAGTCGTACAAGAACTGGTCTCCTTTCCACAGGGTACAGTCCTTCAGGTACAGACTGCTCCAGGAAACATCATCCTGCACGAGCTCCTCCGTGGGCTGCAGCTTCTCCCAGGCATGTCTGTCTCCTGCAGAGTGGGGTTCTTCAGGGGCTGGAGGTGGATCTCTGCTCCCCCGTGGATCTCCATGGGCTGCCTCACCTGGCCTGCACCACAGGAAGAATCAGAGGAATCTCTGCTCCAGCACCTGGAGAACCTCCTCCTCTCCCCCCTTGCTGACCTTGGTGTCTGCAGGGCTGCTTCTCTCACATTTTTCTCACTTGTTACTATCAAAATGCTAAATTTTGGGGGAAATAGAGACAGAAAATAAATTGTGCTTATGTGTGGTCTTCATCTTAGTCAATATGGTCTCAACTATGATGTCCTTGAGAGGGCAATGTGGTACATTCTCTCAATCACTGATGGAAAGCCCACAAGCAAGATCTGGCCCTGGCCTCTCTCTAGCTTTGCCCCTCTTTATGCAGCTGATTAATTTAGTCCTACATGCTTCCCAGAACACAGATTTCAACACCATGAATATCCAGATACTCCCATATTTGTCATTTTTTGAGAAATGGGGACTAAATGAAATAATTAGGCAAAGCCCTGCTGCGACCTAATAAATTTTTCATTTATTGAAAAATATCCATGTATTGAAATATTAATGTATTGAGAACCTCCCATCCCATTTTATCAGGATCCAAGGCCCCTATCCTACCTTGGTTGTTCCTGGGAGCCAAGGTTGAAAGCAGCTCTTTGAGAAACATTTTCATAAAGTTTAGTTCTTATCTTAAGGGAGGCTACAGAAGAGGTGGGAAGGGGGGAATTACTTCATCACCTGCTTCTAACTGGAGATTAATGTCAATTATGCTAATTTCCTAAATTCATAAAGCTTCATTCACCCCATGTCATTTTTCCATATCTGCCCCTTGGAGGCTTCCAATAAAGACCACCCTTTATATTACCACCCACACTAATATTGTCTCAAAAGTGTGTTATTTCTACATTTTTAAGGTGCCAATATATTACCTGTAGGTTTCCTAGACATATCCCATCCCCCTGAAATTACCTCATAGCAGAAGGATTTCAGTCTGCCCCTCCCCTTCTTTGCAAGAGGATCATGTTTTTTACCAAAGGCACTGATAATTACCTGTCCTCTAATAGAACAAAGACACTGTCCTGTGGCCAAAAGGGCTGTGCACTGCTGTCTTCCTTCACTGGTATACCTAAACAGATTGCAAAGCTGATCAATTCACTAAAGAGGGAATTGAATTCCCGCTGCAATTGTTCTGGTTTTAATCCTGACTTGATTCTCAGCGGTTTCTACATAGTAACAGTCTGCTCTGTTAGAAATGTTGCTCTCATTTCTTAGCAACTCTCCTGAGACACTGAGTTGAGAGATTGTTCTGATTACTAGTGGTGAAAATGTCCAAGCAGACTTGGATATAGGTGGCAATATACTTACACATTCATTTATTCTGGTTCATCTCAACTATGCTTAGGTGCTCTAAGATCTGACTTTTTTGCACATGTGTAGTTGACAGAATTTTCTTTCCTTCGTTAACAGTCACAAACCCAATATAAACATGAATACTTAAAAAATGCAGATTTTTAGAATGTGAGTATATGGGAACATGCAATGAGTGTCGTATTTTATTTAGTATTTGAGGGACAGAAGTGAGGATCTGAATCTTCACCTTGTTTTTACCTAGATGCATGAAAATTATCACATGTATAAGAATTTGGCCTAAGTTTCTTTACTTTTTTCTTAAAAAGACAAATTAAGCTTGACAAATTAATACTTGACAATAATTCATCTCAGTGGTTGCCCTTGGCATTCTCACCATTTCATACAAGGGAGTGGGCTGTAATGGGCTGTAAAATTTTCTTTGGGGATACATGGTAATGGATATGTTTAATAGAATTACACTTCTGGAGCTGATTACTTCTAGTTTGGCCAGGCACTGATAGTACTAATTATTGTGGTAATCTTGGCAATGAGGTGGGGAGGAAAGCAGTGAAAATTAAAGAAGAATCAAAAGCTAAGTGAAGATACAACGACAGAGTAATCTCTCTCCTTTTAAAGAAGATGGAAATACAACTTTTGTTTCTTGTTTCCTAATGTATAGCACTGTACCACAGCCCCACACAGAGGAGCATTCCCCACAACTGAATGGATTTTTATCTTGTATTCACAGTTCTAAAACAAACAGTAATAAAAAGCTAAAATGAACTAGCAGAGAAACATCAAGGACAGGCACAGAACCTGAAAATAATTTACTTATTTTTTCCCCCAGATTTACTAGATTTTAGATACCCTTTTATATCCTTTATTTTCTTGCCAAAGCACTTCTGCAAGGCTACCAATGGGCAGTGTTGCTTTTTTTGCATGATTTCCAAGTTAATTCTTTGTTCCCAAAAAGTAATACCATTATTTCTTTCCTCTGGGGGAAAAAAAAAATCACAATATAAGGGGTGAGATGATAGGGGTAATTAGACTAAATCGTGGCACACAACACAATGGGAAAAATATCTTTTATGTAGACCACCTGTCTACTTATTTTTGTAGCCTGAATGATGTTTTGTTTTGTTCAGGGAAACAAATTCACTTAATAAAATCCAAAACACAGATGGCAGCTGTGAGGAAAAACCCATGCAAGATTTTGCTGCAAAGGGTAGAGAAGTGATCTGAGCTCTGAATGGAAGAATGAAAAATTCCATCTCTGCCTCTCAATGATGTTGTTTTCCAAGAGCTCATGCAGTCTGGGATTTAGCTAGGGCAGAAATTCTAATCCAGAATGTTAGAAATAAGGCTTTCTTTCACATCACTCTAAGCTATTTCTCACATATTTCTTTTCATGCATCTTCATTATTTTATTGAAAAATATTTGAAAAATAGTGCTTGACTCTACATAGTATTTGCTCAGGTTTGCTTAAAATGGATCAGGAGAAAATTCTTATATCTCCATTCCTCTTACAGGCTCAAATCCATATTTCAATGCAAAATCACCTAAATTTAAGGAATTTTTTTTTTTTTTTTTTGTTTTAAACAGTATTGTCCTTATTAGACTGAGTCGATATCTCAGATTAAATTCATAGATTCACAACAAATGCTGATATCCTGTTTGGCTGAAAACATACCATGAACAATCTACAAATAATAGTAAGAGCAAGAGTTACTCAGAGAATGACTAAAAAAATATAATTTTACATATTGAAAGTCTCTCTTTGCAGAGCCCTGGAGCCAGAAAAACAGACTTAATGTTATTAATTCAGTCTGGTACTGCTTGGGAGTTTAGGAAGACAGGGGCTCGACTGAGATGGCAGGTGAGGAACACATGAGGCATCTCAGGATGATTTCCTTCTGGCCTAAGTCCTTCAACCACAGTTATCTAAATATAAAACAAGGGGATAAAACAAGGACTGTGAACAGCCAATGAATTTTATGGTTTAAATACAAAAATAATCTTTTCCTAAAGGCGATTATATTTCAAGGAAAGAACACTTTAGTCACTTTGGGGTTCCTGCTTGATCATTTTCCCTTAGAAAGGGAATCTCTTCCATGGGAATCTCACCTGTCCTTAGTGAGGAGGGAAGATGCTTCCAGCACTGCTATTTCCCCAGAAAACAGAGGGAGCAAACAGCATAAAGGCTAGTGCAGACATCTGGTACCACACAGTGAAATTCTCCAGTGAGAGGATAAGAGTAAAACAGTCTCTGAAAAGATTCACTTTTCTGGAGCCAGTCTTTGGAGAAGACCAGTGTCTGGCAGTAGGATTCTGGTTGAGCATCAGAAAGGGCAGTGCCAATACAGATCATGAAGATGGTTTGTCTGAAAGATCCAGAAAGATTCTCACAAAATCAGATGATTCATATAGGACTGGATTATCAGAGAATTCAGTGGATTATCAGAGAATTCAGACAGTGATCATAGAATGGTAGAATGGTTTGGTTAGAACAGATTGTAAAGATAATTTAGTTTGAACCCCCTGCCATGGGCAGGGGCACCTTCCACTGGACTTCCCTGATCAAAGCCCCACTCAGCTTGCCCTTGGAAATGATAAGCTTTTCTATTTGCTCACTTATTACATATATAAGTTAAAAAAAACCCAAAAAACCCACAAACAACTCTCTTAGAAGATCTTTCCCAGGAAAAAATCCCGAGTTTCTTAACAAATTAGCAAAATGAAAATGTCATACAAGTTGCAGATATGCTAAATTCTTAGTTAACTAGTTCTAAGGTAATTGGCAATCATTATTCTAAAGGCTGGTCACAAAAATAAAGCATCACTTAGAATTGAAAAAAAAAGTTAAGAATACACAGGAACATGATGGAATTTTGCCACTGAAATCACACAAATCAATATAATTTTCCTCACAACTCAGGATAATTGGATTGTAAGCCACTGTTTAACAGGAATAAATCAGAGCAGTTAGTAAGCAACTTTTAATTTAAAATAAATGGACATGCATTGCATAAAGCTCAATTCTCATCTGATTGAAAGCTTTTCCTACTCTGGCAGCAGATCTACTGTGGAAACATGAGAATGTCGCCTCAGGGAGTACAGGCTTGCCAGATATCATTGCCAATATATGCTCTGATCAGATCTATTACATGCATTGAAGGCCTCACCAGTTTGTTCTGAGAGAAGAGATTCTATAAGTTAGTAATTCACTGGGATAACTCATCTATAAGGAAATTCTAGCAGACACATGACAAAATGCATTTTGTCTTACTTTCATTAATGCCAAATCTCAGCAAATGAAGCCCAAATTTTGAAAGTAACCTCCAATGAAATTTGGATGAAAGCACAGCAAGGTATTAAATGATGGACTTATACCCCTTCAAAATCATTTACTGAAAAGCAGGAGTGGACTTTGACCAATTACTTGAGATGTGAGTTTTTGTTATAGCTAGGAGAGAATTCATTTCAAAGCTTCTTTTAAAGAATTAATTTTACAGCTTATAAAGCTTGCGAATTGCCAATGTCTACAACATCTATAATATTATGCTATTTAAATCTCTGAGTCAATCAAAGAACAGAGTTGAAAGCAACTTCCATGTTTGAGGCAATTTCTCCATAAAAATCCTCTTGAGTTCTACATTCCCTTGTGTTTTTAAGACTGAGTATGACTGAGTTTACTGAATCAGGAGTGGCAGGTTGTATGTTCATACCAGAGCTCCTCCTGTCTTAAATGCAAGGACCCACAGCTCCAGTTCTCTCCAGCTTCAGGGTTCTGAAGTTACAGCTTCCCTTCCTGCTAGCACTCCAAAGATGGAAGAAAATCTGAACACAGCACTGTCATCATTAGCAGCATTTGTGTGAGGAAGTATTACCTCCTTAGAGGTAATAGAAGCAGGTATTTTTTTGTTTGACAACATCTTTGCTGAGACATTTTTATTGCTGAGCATCTCTGATTCCACAGCATGCCAGTCCCTTATGTTGTACTTAATATCTTGTCTTGGCAAAGAAAAATACTGTGCATTCCACTGATTTAATTTACTGTATATCTTTAAGAAGCAGTCTGCTTGTGCTTCAAACAAAGTAATGCAGGAGGTTGAATGCCATTTCATAAAAGGAAAGTTCAGGTAGAATGGCACTGTACAGAAAAAACCCTTGTTTTGGCATTACTCCTTGCTTTAACAGTTGATCCTTTTGTCCAATGAATCCCCTAGACTCTACCACAAAGACATTTCTAGATTTAGTATTATAGTATTATTGTAACATGGATGTTAATTAAGAAAGTATCAAGAAAACAAATAAAGGCATTTCAGAAAGATGATTTAGCTGCTTAAACTTGTTGTAAATTGACTGTTTAAAAAGAAAATGATAACACTAGACTCCTGAAATGAAGGAAGCACAATTCTCAAAATACCAAGGGAGAAAAATTACTATTGTAATACTTTCATGAAGAGTCTTTAAGGGAGTTTTAAGGCTTGAGTGGTTTGTAACTGAGCAGTAGTATACCCACAGAACTTTTAAATAAACTGAATTAAAGTCCCTGAACATATATTGCTATTTCATTCATTAAATAATGGATTGCTAGCTAAGGTAACAAACCCCTAGAATTGAAACATCTTCAGAATTTTCTTACTAGCCTGACAATTTTTCACTGACAAAGACTATTCATGAGCCTATCACCTCAGCCAAAGAACCACACTGGTAACACAGTATTGCTAAAACTCTATATAGGGATATATATTCTCCTTTTTTATATACATATGTATGTCTGCACGTACACACCTGTCTCCAACACGATGCCTCATGCACAACTTGCTATGGGCAAGCAGGTAAGAAATGAACTGGAAAGATCACAAAATGGATGGAAAACCAGCTAACCTACTTGATTCAAAGGGTGGTGAGCAAGGACTTGAATTTCAAGTGTCAGCTGGTGACCACTAGTTGGTTTGTCAGGGTGGACACTGAGCCCAGTACAATTCAATGTCTCAGGAATGATCTGGGTGACAAGAGTGACTGCACCCTCACCAAGCTTTAGGGTGGTACCAAAATGGGAGGAGGTCAGCCAAAAAGAACAGCCACCACACAAACACATCAACCAGCTGGCAGATGGGGACAAGAAGATTTGTATAAGGTTTAACAAAGATAAATGTGAACTCCTGCGTCCGGAATAACTCACACAGCAGTATGGGCTGGGGTCCAACTATGTGGTGAACCGCTCTGTGGAAAAAGCCCTGCAGGTCTTGGTGCATATGGACTTGTTTATATTCAAGTTGAACATGAACCTGCAGGCAAATATGTCCTACACTGCATCAAGAGGAGTAGTACAGCCAGCAGATGGAGGCATGTGGGAATGCCCTATCTGCCCTGCACTTGTTAGGTCAAAGTTGAAGCACTGTTTATTCTGCCCTGCTGTACCAAGTCGTGGTCTCCAGAGCTCATGAGTGGCATGGAAAGTTTGAGGGAATTCAGTGGAGAGTCACCAAGATGATCAGAGGGTTGGTGAAGTTGACATAGAAAGAAAGGTTGCTGTAATTGGCTGCATTCAGGCTAGAGAAGAGAAGGCTCAGGGGGATATAACCACTGTCTTGCAATATCTAAAACGCATTTACAGAGCAGACTGAGTCACTCTCTTCACAAGGATGTCCACTGATAAGAGAAGAGGTGAAGGGCTTCACAAGTGGTGCAGTTGCTCCAGTGTAAATTGCATAAGAAAATAAATTCTACACTGGGAAAACAAACACCAGAACAGCTTGCCCAGAGAAGTGGTGTAATCTCCTTCACTGGGAACACTCAGGACACTATGACAGGTCCATTGGGTAACCTGACCCAAGCCTTGCTCTGCACACAACCTATCAGGTTGAACCAGATGGTCATCAGTTCCTTCTAACCTCGACCTTCCTGTGATTACATATGTAAATGAATGAATCAAGAGAGTGCTACAAGGATTTTAAATGCACAATGGTTATGATGGATTTTTCACTCTGTATGAAAAGTTTACTTGAATTTATTCATGAGCAACCAAGCCATGCCTGAGATACACTATATATTCCAAACAAGTATAGACAAGGTCTCTAAATCACATCTTAAATGCACAAGTTTGGTGTCATATTTATTGTGAAAGGGGAAAAACTTTGAAATGTTAATGGCATTTTCTAACTGTAAAAAACCTTTATTGTGCTATTCCTTTATGCACATTTGTAGGCTCTCTATCTTGTTGTAAACTTAATACTGGAGGATTGAGACAGAGAAAGAAGTGTGAATACATAATTTACAAAACAGCCTAAACCCATCACAATCTAAAGTGATATCTCAGGTACTTCCATGCAGTAATGCAAATGCTTCTGAGACTGTATTTATCAACCTTATAGTAATAAAGAAGACTTATAAACTACAATATATTGTCCATTGAAATGAGTCTCAATATTGACCATTTTAAATCTCGAGTTATAAAAAATAAAGGGAGCAAAATCAAGCAAAGTCAGGTCTCTTTGCGCTGAAAATATGAAACAACTCCTACCTGACCATGCTCAGAATCTTGAAAATATGTAAACAGCTGGAGTAAAGTTGCAGCACAAGGAAACACTTTCATTTCTTTGTGTATTGTTGCAATGGATAGAATGCGTTTTATGAAGGCTAGGCCTTTCACTTGAGTAATGTGGATGAGTAAAGCTGAATGAGGTACTCAGCACTTCAGTTTGTCCTTTTCCAAAATTGTTTTTTCCCACCAGACCTAAAAATGTATCACTTCAGTCATTGCCCACATCCATTTCAGGTGGCCAGCCACACCTCCTTCCTTTCTGGGTAGCATAAGAAATCCCTGTCCTATCATTTCAATGGCACCAATCTAGATTATCCTCTGATGATTAACAACTGCTAACAGACTGAAATGAAAAATGCAATTCAGCTACACTGTTACAGAAACACTAAAGCATTACTCTTTGTTTTCAATTTTTAGCAACCTATGAGAAAGAAGGAATTCCTTATGTTTCAAGTCACGAGACGTCTCACACATCTTTTCACTAGCACAGGGAAGGGAACAGGTAATTTCATCCAAACCCAAAAAAGATTTGCATGTGTACTTTCCTAAAGTACTGCACAAAGGCTTTACATATGCAAAACAAAATGAAAATGAAGCATTACAAATAAGTCAGCAAAAATACATAAATTTAACTTGGAAACTTTTTAATGAAGTCTTATGTTCCATAAAACTCTCCTGCTGAAATAGTGCCGGCTGCCTCATATTTGAAAGAAACATGCAAAGAGGCTGCTTGAAGCTACAGATAAATAATAGATTAAGCTCTTCCCAATGGAAAAACACTAAGTGCTGTAGAAATACAGCAAAATGAAGAAAATCTGTGCTAAGAAGTTGCAAGGAGCTAGGATTTCACATGAAAAGAAAGTGTTATTGTGTTTAAATTTCTAAATTATCACTACGTATGCGGGTTACTGTCCATTCCTGAGTCAGAATAACTTTTGACACATTTTAAAGTGTTATTCACACTACTTCAATGAAAATCCAGGAAAATGAAAGAGAGCTTTCAACAAAAAAGAAGAGCACAAATTAATCCCTTTCTCTAATGTTACATTAAGCAAATATCCCTCCACATTCAAAGTTGTGAAATACGTGGTAACTTAATATGAACAGGTTAGACTTCACTCCATTACAGGTGAAAACATTTTATTTCACTGTTAATTCTTAAAGTCACAAAATGCAGTCCACTCTCCTGAGACTAGACAAAGATTTTCCTCTCCAAGCATGAGATAAAGAAATCTCAATTGTATTCAGCCTAACTATAAATGAGGTACTGAAACTTAGGGATTTCATGAGTGAGAGTAATTAACCATATTTTTGCATGCAAGAGTGGCAAGCTAAGAAACACAGGCATTAGTCAAGCAAGGAAAGACAAACAAAGGATTCCAATTACTTAGCATCTCCTGGAGTAAAAGTCAGAAAATTGCTTTGGTTTCTGTCATAGCACTGTTGTGAAAAGCCCAAGTCAGCAACTTGCTGAAAAACCTTGTAAGTGGAAGAGAAACATTTTGTAAGAAATTCTTTTCTCTCACAGCAAAGGAGCTCTCTCTGAGAGCAGATCTTTTCCAACTCCACTTCAGACAATTCCTGAACAGGCAGTCTGCTGTCTGCTTCCAAAGGTTCTGTCTATATCTCACAGCCATTGAAAAGTTTTCTAGGAAAATTTGTCCCATAAAATTAGATTGGAGACATATGTAAGGGAGACTTAAGAGAATACATACAGCCTCTTTCTCTCCCTCCTCTGCTCCCCCCGAATATGCTCCATCAGAATGTGTGTGCACAAGAAAATAATAGGAATTAGTAGCAGTGTCCTGAGTCTTATTATGTGCATTTAAAAATCTTGTTCCTATTTCTTTTACAAAGCCTTTGTTGTCTTTACCAGAAGGTAATAATGTGGTGTATTTGAATAAGCTTAAGAGTTCAAGCATGTCAGTCCATTTGCACTGTTGCCACAATAAACTACAATAAACACAATTCTCCATGTAGCAACACCACTGAATCTGTGCAGCCCAACATAATAATTTAACTGCTGACAGTTCTCACCTGGGCCAGTACTTTTGTTCTTAGCATATGCTTGCTCATGTCACTTTTAACAATTAATTATGACACTCTTCAGAGACTATTTTGGCATCTAGCGGTATTAAGATAACTGTTAAACCTAATCAAACCTAAACAGTATTTATAAATATTTAAAGAGAATTCTTTCATTGTGGTCACTGCAAAAAATTGGGATGCAAAACGCAGATCTGCATTCCCTGTTCTCAGCAAATATAAGGGATTATAGAATACTAAGAAATTGCCCTATCATGAAACAAGTACTGAAATTTGTGGACATGACTTATTTTCATCTCAATACCACAGCAGTTGACACATAGTAACTTTGTATCTCACATTCATCTCATTTTAAGTGAGCTCTAGATATTTGCTCCTACTTTTAAATATAGCTGAGTGCATAAACCATTGGGAACAAAAAACGTTAATCCAGTATATGAAATTATCAGAAATTGGAAAAAATTATACATTTACCCACATATTGAAAAATATTCATTTAAAGACAAGATTTCCAACAGTTCAGGTCCTAGATACAGATTTTTCATCATGTCATTAATAAGAAATACACAGAAACAAGGTGTAGTACACAGGTAACACATAAACCTTAGATTTTATGCATGCTATTTTACATTGGGCACCTACACTATTACTTCTACCAAACTGCAAAATAACATCTTGTGCCTGAATACTGAGGAAGTACAAACATACTACTAAGAAATTAGTCTCTCCCCCCTACCCTGCTGCAACAATTTCCATGGCAGCATCAAATTACTAACAGTTTCTAATAAAAACACAAACCTTTTAGAGAAAAAGTACCTTGGCCAATCCCTCAAATAATTTCAGCTGATATACTGCTGCAAAAGGACTCCGCATGACAAAAACTGTTTCTTACAAAGTATGACAACTTCCTACAGTCATTGAAGAGTTAAATCATAATTAAATCTATGTGCAAGTGAATCAGATAGATTTTAAAGTCTAATCAGGAAAATAATTTGACTTGGAAAGATTAAAAATTACTATTTCACTGTGAAATCCCTATCTTACTACCTGTTCAGTGTTCAGTAACACTTGAAAAACCATAGGTTGCCAAACTGCCTCTTCAGAGACCAGATTATATTGTCCACTGACGAGAAGTGTGATTTTAGAGTTCAGACGGTGTGGATTTTGTGGGTTTTTGAGAATATAGAAGGGTTTGCTTTCTTCTAAAGCTGATGTAATATATAATATCCTCACCCTTGTACTGCTAGGACACCTTATACTGCTAGGATTTACTTGGAACAGCATTGTTTTGAATGTGGAAAAATTCACAGGACAGAGAGAACAGACCTTTGAAGTACCAGAGCAACCACACCAAAATACTGTAATCCCAGAAATTTTGGTATGCATGCACATCCTGGGCCAGGTAAGTTATTTCTTCAGCCTATTTCAATGCTGAAATACTTTGTGCAGAGGGAAATCTTGCTGTCAATTTCTAGTTTCCTATCAGACGTTAAAGTGTCTTAATCTCTTTAAATAAGAGATGTAACTGACCAAGCCTTTTATTTGAAAGGAATTGGTAAATAATTATATATTTACTGTGCAGATCATACAGTTAGTACTTTTGGTTCAATGCTTGCAGCTGATTTACCCCACATATGAGCTTTCACTGTACTCCAGTAAAATACACAGAGGAAAATACTGTAATCAGTTAAGGATTAGAATTTAAGGCACTGGTATAATAAAGAACCTGGAATTACATTATTTTTGTCACAGTGATGTGAACAATGAATTAAGGTCTTGGGTCTCCACTGAGACTGCCTGATGCCAATGGGATGAGCCTTCAGCTAAATTGTTTTAGTGCTGCAAGGAAGAAAACAGCTCCAAATCGAGCTGTTCAACTATTTCAATTAAAAACATAATTGTAAAAGTGATTGACTCTGCTTCTTTTGCAATCTCAGCAAGGCCACCTACCCACCGTACAGATTTCTCTACTACCTCCTCTCCTGTTCCTACTACAGATTTGCTCAAGGGAAGACTAGTTTTCAAATGATGAATATTAACGTTTTGCAAGAAAAGGGCTTTTTGATTGAATGTGGAATAAAATACACCCAAGGAAAAAAATAATTTCGTGGCTGGTATGAACCCTCATTATTCCACTGTATTGAAACTTTTTTGCAACTATTCATTGTACTCCTGCAAGATGTGCAGTTTTGATAAGAAGGATGAAAAATGCTAATGGAGAAGCATCCTGAGAAGTCAGTCACTGATATGAACCCAACAGATGTTAGTTTTCTGTGCTCCCTGAGGCTAAGTAATTATTTATTTATAGAATGTAAAACTTAAATTGACAGGTATCCTATACTGAGGCTTCGAAAAATCCCATAATCTATTTTATCTCTATATCTACTGCACTAAGAAAAGGGAAAACCTACTTATATTGAAATCTAAGCAGAAATTCCATTACCTTTTCATTTGAAACTAGCCTTTCCTGATGGTGTATGGAATAAAAACCTGGCCTTTTGGTCAGCTCCATGTACACCTGAGGAGTTACCAGCTGAACCAGTCATAATAACAGAAGAAATGTGACAATTTGTATCTGCAATTTTTGCTGATGTAACTCAAGTTATCCTTGAAAACCCACCAAATTAATTTTACTCTTTTGTTTCCTGAAGTCAAAGGATATTTTACCATCAGCTGCAATGGGGTCAGACACTCTATCTAAAGTATTTAATGTGATATTTCATTATTAAAATGAAAAAAAAAGTTTGAAAAACTTTTGCATGGAGATGGAAAGACACATCATTAATAGTTACAGTACTGAAAACACCTTAAGAAATAACAAAATAACACTGTATTGATTCCAAAAGTGCAATTTTCTTTCCTGTCTTGGCAGAAGAGATATCATGAATAATGTAAGCAAAAATATGTGCAAGAAGATATGCGTTTCATGATCGAAATTCATATTTCTTTGCATAAAAACTGACCACTTAGAAAAATGCCACATATGAACTTGAGCAATGCTTTTGAAACTGTCAGTGCATTGGAAAAAAAAGAAAAAGAAAAAATATTCTTTACATATTTTTAATTTTCATTAAGGATTTGGGAAAAATCAAGATGCTTGGGCTAAAGCATTCAATCTTTTGCTGCATTAAACATGATAGATTTTTATCAAAGATGCATTTTATTTGGAAAAAAAAATTCTTCTTCAGCATGAACATCTGAGCATATCATCTGGAATTTTGTGCAAAGCCAAAATATGATATAAAGCCTAGCTATTTTCCCTAAGATGGGGGGGGTTTGGTTGATTTGACTCATATTTAGAAACATAATAACATTATATTTCAGATCAGAATGACATTTTTTTCCCCCCAAATTATTTTTTAGGACAGACAGAGGGAATAAAGTTAAATCCTTTTCAATATCTGGCAGCGTCCAGCCCATTATGAATAGCAAAACTGGACATCAGTGTCTTTCCTATGCTTTTGTACAAAATACAGGTTGTCTAAAAATGACTGGAGACTGGTTGTCATTACACACTTCTAATATTTCCACTGGTACCCTGGGCCTTGAAATTCATAGATGTATGCACTTATAAGGTAATTTTATAACCAGCTGTAGTTTGAAACTACCTATTTGACCTCTGTGGCCTACATGGTAGATAGAAGCACAAGGATAAGGCTCAGTAACAGTAAGACTAACTTAAAAATGGTTATGTATAAAGTTTAAAAGATTTAAAAGAGGAAGATGAGCTGGTAGGGTAGACTGAGAAATATTAAAAAAAACAAAAAAACAACCAAAAACTTAAAGAGATAAACTTGAAAAATCAAAAGACTTGGCTTTCTTCCCTATTTTTACACATAGTAATAGATAACAATTCTAAAACTAAGTATCTGTTATTTGGGTAAGATATAAAATATGTCCCTTGGAAGAATTTTGGTGTACAAAATATGATCACACAATCTGAATTTACCAGGTTCACTAGAGCTATTATTAACACTCTTTCAAAATTCTGTAAGACCACAGAATAGCAGAATCACAGGATGATTTAGTTCAGAATGACCTTTGAAAGCTCACCTACTCCCATCACATCTGCCATGAATATGGACATGTTCCACTAGACAAGGTTGCCCAAAGCACCATTCAACTTGCCCTTGAACACTTCCAGGTTGGATGGGGCATCCACACCTTTTCACAGCGACCTATTCCACTGCCTCATCACCCTCACTGTGAAAAATGTCTTCTTTATACCCCTCATTTGCCCTTCTTTGCTTGTCCTGCCCCTTGCCCTGCCACTAAAGGCAGCTTTAAAGTGACTATATTGTGCTTCACTAGGATTTGCAGTCAACCTGCTCTTCTGAGTTTAGAGTATAGGGAGTCGCCTTGCAGGACCTCTTAAACTCTGCTTGCATTATGGATTCATACAAATTGTGCTTCGCTCCAGTTGTGTAAGCTGAATTTTATCCTCAGTAGCACTTGGACTATTTCTAGTGTTCACTCCTATGGGAGCTCTGACAAAAAGTGATTTCTGCTGCTTCTATACAGAAAAAAACCCCACACAATTTTTTCCTAAATGGACAACAGAAATGCTCAGGTAATACTAATGTTACTGTGAAAACCCAAGGATGTTAAAAAAGATTTGCAGCCACCATGCTCCAGACCACTCAGCATCCCAGCTATACACAAAGTTGTCACTCTTTGGAAATAAATCCTAACTTTTCTGACATACATTAAATGTTGACATATGGTGACAAAAGTATTGCCAGCAAGAGCAGTACCTGAATAATTCAACAACAGAGTCACGGCCAAAGAAGCTGAAAGAAGTCTTATTTAAAGTAGATATTAAGGATGCATTCTTGGAGTTTTTCCTACAGTGATGTCACCTGACACTATGCCACTTGCTGTCTGCCAGCATGAATAAAAATAAACAGGGCACACTAGTGCATTTATTTCAGTGATATGTAAGGTTACTTTGCTGATTTCTTAAGTAAGTTTGTGACTTTATCCAATACTTCTGGTGAGACTGACTGGGCACAGTATCTCCCGGAGGTAACGCTAGCTTACTAGCTAGTTAGCTTGTCTATTAATTCAGATTTTCTGAAAAAATGTGGGGTAATTTGAATGTTTGCAACATGTATCCCAAGCATTTCACAAATGGTCAGTATTGTGATAGAACTAAAAACTAATAGCAGAGTTAAAAATGAAATATGATGGTTGAATAAATGCACAAATTGTTTTTCTATAGATATCTAAATTCTCAAGAAATCAAGAGTTCACTGCATGATATATGGAGGCAGATGTGTCCTAAGTTAATTTGTAAGTTTGTTCTAACTACTTACTATATGAAAAAAATAGTATTTATTACAACATCTCTATTTTGAAAGGTCTAGTTTAAAAATCATTGAATTCAGGGATAAGTTTTTGGACTTATTTTGAAATATATTATATTAGCTGCTTGAATATTCTACTTACTGAGGCTAAACTACACCGTTTCAAAATTCAGGATGAAAATCACCAACAGGCTCATTTTGCCCAAAAGCAAATTTGAATGGGATTTATTCTCATTTCTGTCAGTCAATACACTACACAAGAATAAAGTCATGTGATGTGCTATACAAACAGATACTGCTTAAGAAGGTGTAAAAACAATGTGTTTTGTTACACATGCAAGGGAGTGGTACCTTTAGAAATCTGTCCCACTATTGCCAAGTAGACAAAAGGTTTATATATATATAAATAAATAAACAAACAAATAAATAAATAAACATATACATACACATTTTTATATATATATATATACACATTATATACACATGCACACTATACATACACAAAACATTCTAGTGGCTGTTATCCATTCAGACGCACAGTCAGTATGTGATACACACCTAAAAACTAATCTTCCGTCTGTGAAAGAGAAACCTGGGAATGACATTTATTTTTGGTGAAGGTGCAGGGACTAGTGCACCTCCTGTCATTTCTCCTCTGTCTTGAGATGAAGCTTTGAAATGACAAACATAACAAGATGCTTACCTTGAACTGAAAAAAAATGGGGTTTAGTGCTTTTTTTCCTAAGGGAATTTAATTTCTAAAATAGAGACTACAGATATAAAAACTTCTGAGGATCTCACCTTAAGCCTAGAGCTATAGTTTTGGAATTATTAAAACAGACTGCAGTCACAAAATCCTGAGATTTTGAATTCACAATATAAAACAACTTCTTGGCCTGTAGCATGATGTCTTCAATGCACCTATTCGTTGTTATTAGAATTAACTGACAGCTTAGCCACTGAAAGAAACACCTTCCTCTACACAGTCCTTTCATGACACACATCAGCTCATACATTCTCCCACATAAAGTATATTTTTTTTTTTTGCAAAACAGTTCTGGTAATGATTAAACCTACAATAACATATATTCCCAGAATGTGATAAACACAAAATCCAAGTAATGTACATGTTCAGCTGAAATACTAGTGACCCTTTGATCCTGGATCAAATTATTGAGAAAGGTCAGCAACTTATTTTGCATGCTCACCAAACCCTGGGTTCAAAACTCTTTTCATCCTCACTGCCCACTCTTTACTCTTGAACAACAAGGAATTACTTACTTCATAAGGTCTAGTGGCTGTTGAAACAATTCTCCTCCACAGTTCTGTATAAGTGATTGGGAGAGCTTTTGCCTACTGCTGACAGCCTGCAGAATAATTAATTTTCTGAGGCTGATGATGTACAAAGGGAAGAATAAGATAAATTACTTAAAACTAGATAAAATTGAGGTTTATTTGGCAAGGGATTACAAAACTGTGGCTATTTTTAAAGGAGGAAAATAGGTTTATTCATAGCACCATAGAACCATTTGGGCTGAAAAAGACGTGCACAGGCACACAATGACCACCTACAGCTAAGTTTCACAGAACTTAAATGCTTTTCCTATCACAAATATAAAGAAGGATGGGAGCCAATTTTCCATTTGAAGAACATGGAACACAGTCAAAGGGATAAAAATAACTCACTCTTTGAGTTAGAGGGATGAGACATGTGTATCCCTCCACCACTTTAACAACTCCCCAAAAATATGTTTATGGAGATTTACCAAATAAAGCTATCAATCATGTACTCAGGATAAAGTAATCATGCAATTTTGCTGGAACTTTAGGCAATAGCTTGAAATTGTGTTAAATCATTTATTCTCTTCCATTACTTCAGGGAAAAGCATACAAAATTCTTCTTATGTATTTCCCTCAACTTCTCCAAGCAGACAGTAAGAGGCAATATTGCCATTTGTCCTAAAGCTTTCCTTGGGGGAAGATTTCCTTGGAGAAGAGACATTTTAGGCTGTGGCAGAGGTACTAAAAGGAAACACAGAGAAGCAGCCCCAGTCCCACTGGTTTCTGGCAATACAGAAACATTTAGCTGGTGGCTCTCCAGAGCCTTTCTCAGCCAAGTGGAACAGCACCTGCTTTCCATTGCAAATAACCACAAGAGCAAAGCCTTCCTGTTGCCAAACCCGTAAACCTGTGCTTTTGTTCCCTAGCTCAGTGTAACACCAAATGGTCTATATAACAGGAGAAATTCCTGTTGGTAATTAGTTCTGTTCAAGTTGGTTTTTAGAAAGCTCTTTTCCTAGGAGAAATCTTGCCACCTATGAGCAGAAACTTGAAATGTCCCTCCAGAGACTGCCTTGAGGTATTACAGCTCTGCCTGCCAGCAGCCATCTCACTATTTTGAAGTGGCCTGGTCTAGATTGAATGCATATCTATGAAGAAAGACTTTCAATTCATAATATTGGCAATCAGGGCCAAGGATATCTGCACACTGAAAAACCCAGTGGTTTATGGATTGTTGTTTATCCTTTATTACTTTGGATGGCAGATCCATTAAAGTGGTGGCCTTCTGCTTGTCTTATGCAGCAATGGTGTATTTAGCAAACCTATTATTTCCTAAATTGCTGCTCAAGTGATTAATGTTTAATTCATCTTTGCCTATAAACAAAAAAACAAACAAACAAACAAACAAAGCCTTCAGTGTCACTGCACCTAAAAGAGCTACTGGTCTAATTTAGTGGTGGAAGACTGCTTTCTGAAAGCAAGAATATTATTCTTAATCTGACAGGGAAGCACTCTGTTAACAGTCACTGTACTGCTTCTCAGTTAAGCAGCTTCACTGGAAATTTGTAAATTCACAGAACATTTGTACAAAGAGTGAGAATTATGAAACTGCAGATTTAAAAAACAGATGTAGCATTCAGCTGATTTTTTTAGATTTCATAAGAAATAGTGAAGCCTGAGAAAGAGGTCAGCAAGCCTGTAGGCTTCTCATGTGATCTCTGTACACTCGGTCCAGAGACTGTCCCCTTTTTACCTTGGATCCTTTTCAGATTTTAGGTGCTATTTATTTACCTCAGATAATATTCCAATACTGAATACCAGGACTGTCCTCCATCTCATTCTAATCATCTCTGTATGCATAAAACATCAATGTACTTGTTGAGTAGATGCTTTAATTTTGTCTCTTCAGCGCATGAACAATTTAATTCTCATTATTTTTTTTCCTCTTCCAACTTACTGTATTTGCAGTTTTCTACTCTTGTATGTCATGTTCTGCACATGGTCTACCTGAATTCAAATCTACTTTGACAAGGAGCAGTGTTTTATCTTAAAGTATTTGTGAGCTTAAATTCACCATCTCAAATGTACCTTATTGAGCTTTTTATTTTTCTTGGATAAGAAGTAATGTTTTCTACTAAGAAAAATACTGCAATGAAGTGTGCTGCAAAACTGATCATTATATTTGCCACAAAAAGCCAAATACCAGATTAGATTTTTTCCTTTATAAATCCTTTTATTTTGGTGCTAAACAAGCTCCTATCTTGACTTGCTGAGATATATACTAATGGAGCAACAGGTGTTAACAGCTGAAAGTGCACTCCTCAAACCCAATCTAGTTTCATTAATAATGCAAGTTTATCTGAGGAAGCTGTTCCCAAGTACTCTACATTCTGCCAGCTCATTGAATGCATGCCTGGACAGCATAAAGCAGTACATTTCAAATAAGATGGAAAAAATATTGCTTCTTTTTTGGAAGCCTAAGAATTTATCCCTCTAATAAAAAAATGAACACTTAAGATTTACTAGCAATTGTTAAGCAAACATTATACCTTTGTATTCCAGTGGAGATATGGTATTAGCAATTTAATATTTTACTATTAAAAATAAAGAAGTGAAGTCAGAAGAAGTACCTGGTGAATCACAGAATCATTAAGGTTGAAAAAGACATCCAAGACCATCGAGTCCAACCTTTGAGCAAACACCACCACCAGCACAAAGTGCCAGATGCAGTCGTTTCTTGAATATCTCCAGGGATGGTGACTCTACCACCTCCCTGGGCAGTCTGCTCCAATGCTTAACAATCTTCAGGTTAGAAATTCTTCCTGATGCCCAATCTGAACCTCTGCTTGCACCACTTTCAACTGTGCTCTCTAATCCTGTCTCTTGTTGCCTGGGAGAAGAGGCCTATTCCCACCTGGCTATGCCCTCCTTTCAGGTGGTTGTAGAGAGCCTTCTCTTCTCCAGGCTAAACAACCTCAGCTCCCAGAGCCACTTCCTCATCTGGCTCCCTCTCTATACCCTTCACCAGCTATATTGCTGGACATTCTTCAGCACCTCAATGTCTTATTTTTGGTGAGGGAACAACACTGAACGCAGCACTTGAGGTGTGGCCTCACCACTGCTGAATACTGAAACACAATCACTTCCCTGGTCCTGCTGGTCACACAATTTCTGATACAGCCCAGGATGCACCTCAGCACAGCAGCCTCATGTTCAGTCAGCTGCCAAAGCAGAACCTCCAGGTCCTTTTCTGTCAAGCAGACTTCCAGCTACTCTGCCCCAAGCCTGTAATTCTATATGGGGTTGTTGTGGTCCATGAGAAGGATTTAGTACTTGGTCTTATTGAATCTCATACAACTGGCCTTGGCCCATCGATCCAGCCTGTCCAGATCCTTATGCAGAGCCTTCCTGCCCCTCCACAGATAGACATTCCCACTCAACTATCCGCAAACTTACTGAGGGTGCGCTCAATTCCCTCATCCAGGTCATCAGTAAAGATTTTAAACAGGACTGGCCCCAATCCTGAGCCCTAGCTGGATGTAACTCCATTCACCACCACTCTCTGGGCCTGGCTGTTCAGCAGTGAAGAGTGCAGCTGCCCAACCCTTCCAGCAGTATGCTGTGGGAAACAACTTCCAAGGCTTTGCTGAAGTCCAGGTAGAGTACGTCAATACTGCAGCCTTTCCCTTATCCACTAGGTGGATCACCTGCTCATAAATGGAGAGCAGATTGACCAAGAGGGACCTGCCTTTCCTAAACTCATGATGACTGGGCTTGATCCCCTGGTTGTCTTGTGCATTCTGCATGATGGCACTCAGAATCATCTGTCCCATAACCTTCCCTGCCACCAAAGTCAGGCTGACAGGTCTTCTTGTGGGTGGACATGACACTGGCCAACCTCCAGAGGCTGGGGACCTCCCCTGTGAACCAGAACTTATTATAGATGAAGGAGGGCTCTTCTGCCAGCTCCCTCAGCTCCATCTATTTTGTAGAAATACAACAGGAATTTTCTGATATGCCTGTTACAAACTCTTCACTACTGCAACAACACTGAGGGACTGAGGCACAACCTTTACAACATTAAATATGACAAAAAATAGATATAAATAATTGTGAGCTATTAAATACTCATCTAATGGGCATATAGAGGTTTATATGATCATGTGTTAGCACTGCACTGGGGAGGTGTCTTGTTATTTACACTATGGTTTCAGTACTACCATGAAGGCTTTTCTATTGTCCATTTAAATCCATACTGCCTGGATACATTCTTCATACAAGTTTTGTATGAAAAATGTTTTGTCTCTCATTCTGGACAGCATTATAGACAAGCTAACCAGCAGGTACTTTTGCTGTCTTCTAAGGACAACTCACCTAATCATATTTCTAATAAAATTTATTTAGTATTTTTCAGTTAAACTCTTGCCTGATTTGTGACAATCTTCCAAGTCAACATTCAGGGGAATGAAAATACATAGGAAACTATGTATTACACAAGTTCAATCTTGCGTTTTATGAGAGGTTTCTATGGTGTTAAACTGATAATTTTTTATTATCTTTTTAAGGTTGCTGAAATATTGCTCCATATAGAACACATATAGGGAATTGTTCCAAGGCTGTTAAGAGATGAAAAGTGAAACCTTAAAATACTTTCAAGCTGGGGAGGTCATTCTGCTTCTGAAGGCTGGTAGTTTACCTAGAGGTTTTATCTTGACAATAACATGTGCTTCTCCAGTCTTTTGCTGTCTTTTTCCTTTTTATTTACAAAATTAGGACAGCAATTTTATATGCCAAGGTAATTAAATGTAACTGTGGGCTATGATTGTGAATTTCTAAAGTAGGTAATAAATCAGGTGATGAAAGAGTAACACACACCCAATTCTGTTGCATAAATCTAGGCTTCACATGCTTTTTCATTCCGTTCTGGTACACCTCATTTCCAAACTGAACTAAAAGATATTTTTCCAGACTAGACACAGAGAATACAGTGACAAAGCATGGTAAAGCAGTTCCAATTTACAGAGGACAGTCTGGTTACAATTCCTTGATGGTTGCTACTGACTATCAGCAGCAAGTCTAGCTTCAAAATTTTTCTGTTGAACAAAATAAATTACAGATGGATCCTGCTAAGTCCATTAATCCATAGTCACAAAACACTGATGCATCTCAGGTTCCTCTTTAAAGTATTATCTAATAGGTATATATACTGCAATGATTCTATTCTTCTTCTAAAAGAATATTTCTAAAATTTTAAGCTGCACTGGTTACATAAAGGAAGTGTCTTTTCTCTTTGTCCTAGTGAAAACAAGCAAAAACCAGTCAAGCCCAAAACAGATTTTGTGATATATGCCATTTTTAAAGTTTCCTCTATCTATATGAGAAAGAAAATCAAGTCCTTTAAAAATAATTTTAAAACACATGTATTTTAACCAGCAGCTTTTACAAAACAGTCTCAGAAGAATTTGAAAGCCGGGTGGAGGAGTACAGCAAAGGAAGAGAGGAAAAAAAACTATCCACTTGCCTAACCCACCCAGCAATGATGCAGAACTTCATACTCAGAACTTGGTACAGTCCCAGAAATTTTAAATTAGCAGCTGTCACTGTCCAGTTTTGAAAGAGAAAAAGAGTGAGGGAGAACACAGAAAATGTTCTCTTTTATGTATTTTTTTGCTTTGTTCAAAACAGATTTTATACTGTACCTAAGCTACAGCTGAGTGACCTGAGCACCCAGAAGAGCTGGCATTAAAGCAGGCAGAGGAAAGATGAGAGGAACTGTGGAAGAGAACTCAACAGCAGGAGGGGCACATTGGACAGATGCCAGGCAAATTACAGCAGAGGGAAGAGACCCCCAACCCACTCCCAAAATACCAAGGTGATGTTTTTGGTTCTGAGACAACCAGCTCATGGGAAGAAGCATGGACACAAGGTTGTCTTAATGTGGAATGTCAGAATGTCCTCATTCCAAATGCTAAAGTCTGTGATGTTATAAATTCCCAGAGCAGAACAAAGGGGACACTGTAGGAATTTTGCTGGAGTAAAGCTGTTTTAAAATGGAATCTGTGTAATGTTTGTGGGAACTGTAGTTTTCCAATTTGTAGTTGAACTATGTTATACAGAATAGTTTTGGAAAGCAAAAAAGGCTTCAGTCAAATTGCAAGTTCCTGTAATCTAAGTGTTAATTGAGCCTATACATATTATAACCTTTGAGATCTCTTGTGATGTCTGATCATTCATTTTATGTATTTAGATCACATGAGTACTAGAAATGAAGTATTTTTGATTTTTGCTTTACAGCATTACTAATTTTGAAAGATATTTGTTAAAAGCTGGGGCTACCAATTTATCACTAAGTTTTGAGAAAAATGCCATTAAATGAAAGCAGCCATTGGTTTTCACTGCATTTTTCATGGATGTAGAAGCATAAACATCTGCTTTTGTGTCTTTTTTCCCCCCCAAGTTTCTTCAGGCTTGAAAAATAGTTATGCACCATAAATATCACTCTATGAGTCATTTACTTAAGTGAACAGCTGCCTGCTAATTAGCCAAATGCTCTTCATTTAAAATCATACAGTTAAATGAACACACTGCAACAGGCACAAGAATGAAGTGCAGGAACTTTACTGAAATGATGAAATGGCAGAAATTTGTTATTTCCGTGTCAGCAAACAGAGGTCATTTCCTTATTCTGTATCTATGGACTGAGAGAAGTAATGATCATTTGCAGTAGATTGTGGCTCTGAATATAGAAAACCAGGCAAACATTGCAGAGCCTTAGTTAAATATAAGAAATTATACAGCTCTTAGACCACCACTGTTTTCTGCCAATTTAATAATGCTAGCTTTGGTTTTTCTCATGGAACTGCTGAACAGTGCTAATATCAGAAGAACTAGATTGATAGCTAATAGGCTAGATGGCTGATCATGTTTATGGGGAACTCTTCTGTTCTACAGTGATATAGAAAGAAAAACAAATCTAGAAAAATGATGGAGCAGGCATGCCATCCTGGAAGAAGTCAAACCAAAGCAAACCAAAGCACCTTTTTGTTTTGACCATTCTTGCCCATTGTCAAATCTTGATTTTTTTTTTTGTATTAGTATAATTGTTGGCAAAAGTAAATAGTTGAATGGGCCAGGATGTCTCTTTGAGCCTCATATCCTGCCTTCTGAAACAGAAATTATTTTAATCCTAAATACAATAAAACTCCAACACAAATCCACAATTCTCAAATTAAGCTCAAGTGGCTGAAACAACCCTGTGAGCATACTGAGAACAAAGCATCTGACCATAACTAACAGAAGCAAGGTCCACCTTTGAAGGCCACTAAGTTTCAGGCATGCTTTTATAAAGCTATACTGGGACAGAATTTTAAGAGTTTTTCATCATCTATTTGAATCTTTCGGCAATCAGGAAAAGTCAGGTGACACAGGAGCTAAGAAAGTCAAAGTCATAGAATCCAAGAAACCAATATTTGAAATCCGTACTGAAGTTTTCCATTACATTCTCAATTCAGATTAAACCAAGAAATGCAAAAAACCAAAAAAACTCGACTCCAATAACCAATAAAACAAGCAAACCCACCAAGGCAAAACACTTGGGTAATTATTTCTTCCTGAGAAACTCTGTTTGTCACAAAATACCGACATACCTTAGAGAGAGGGCTAGTGTGTTGCAGACACTTTATGATTTTCACTAGGAAGAAAATGCACACATGCATTCTTGTTCTCTGCTCATTAAAACTGAAAGGAATGCTTAAACAGTTAGCCAGGTCTGCAATATCATTACAACAGTGACCTCCAGTGAAAGATAACCATAAAAGGAATCACTCATTAACATGATAGCCACTATGAGGGGCGTAAAAATCTTAATTGCTTTACAATATTTGCCATATTTCTATATTATTTCAGAAATATTCAATGAAGATAGAAGATATGAGTACTTAATGAACAGTTTCAGAAGTCCAGTATTCTACGCTTTGCTTAAAATACCAAAATAATTTCTGAAATTCTATGCATTTAAAATAGAACTGTGGGAGATATGATTATTTGCAGAAGAAAAATAATTTACTCAATAACCCTCCAAATCCTCTAAAATCCTACATTTGTAATGATAATGAAAAAAGCCCCAGGAGGTAGAGGTACCCTATGTATCAGAAGCTGATGTCTTATTCCAAATGACCTTATGTTACTGTTTTTTGGTTTTTTTTTCATTTTCTCATTAGTGTATCACAATTGGGGGCTTAAAGTGACAAATAATTAAGTACACCTAACTTCTTAATGTTTTAACAGTTTTACATTTATTCATCCACTTATGCAGTCCCACAGTCCTGTGAAATGTCTCCAGTAAACCTGCTAAAACTAAAATAAAAAAATACATTCCCCAAACACACAGGCTGGAAATCCAGGTCTACAGATCCTGCTGATTTCTATTTCAAATGTAGTCTATGTCCTTTTGTATTTTAGGTTTATTTTTGCCATTCTGTACTTTAGTGAGATGTAAATGACTTCTTGAGGCTTGAAGCCTATGAAAAGGAATGACAAATGGACAGACAACCTCTTCTGTAATTTGTGCTGCCGTGTTAAGGAAGGTGCTTTGCAACATGCTTCTTACATTCTGCTTTCCTCTGCATTTGCAAAAGAATGAATATGCCTCAGTAGTGAAAGAGATTCTATCTCCAAACAATGAATAGTTAGAAATTGAAAAGCTTCACACAAAGCCTCAACTGTTTCACAAAGGAGGGAGAGGGCAAAATTTGTTATTAAAAGATGCAGATGCCATCTGTTCATTGGGAAAATAAACTGCATCATTCACCTAGTATGTCCCTCATTCTTGCCAATACTCATGATTCAAACAGAAGTCACATATTTTTCAAAAATTATTCACATGGAGAATGAACACTTACTTTTTAAGCACAGACATTGTCTCTTCTTACCTCAAGAAGGCCCTCTGCAACAAAAAGTGATCTGATTCTCATAAACCATGTCTTTCTGAATCAAGCTCTCACCTGACCAGCAATCCCCTTCTTTCTCTAATGACAACACCACCTGCCAAATAGGCAAATTCTTTTAGGGATGTAAGAGCCACAGGATGTAAGAGCTGGGGCAGGACTTGAGTACATAAAGATTAACTATTTGAGGTCTGTCTTCTTGTTGATGGGGTTGGACACAGCTCTGAAGAGAACAGTAGCAGACAACAGCATAAAGAAACAAGAAAATTTCCAGGCAAGGGAAAAGGACCATACATTTTAGATATTTGCAGAGGGGATTGTAAATATTCATGTTTATGAAACCCACCCCAACTGTGTGTCAGAAGCCTGGGCACAGCCAAATGCATTTTTAGCTTAAATTTTGTTGTCTGTGCACAGAAGAAATATATCAATGTCCAAAGAGACACGCTAAAGCTAAAAAATGGCAATACATTTTAAAAAGGAATGCAAGCATCCAAAACTTCAACAGTAACAATAGAGAATTGCAAACTATAGTCAAAGGTTCCCAGCATATACAGTCAATTGCTTCTTTTACAGAATAAATAACAAGACAAGAAGCAGAAAATTGACTTTAGATGGATAGCTTCATTATTTCTACAAAGCAATAGTATGTCTCTTTCATCTAAAATATCCTAAAAATGCAGAACTTGGTCTGAAATGCTTCTCTCCACAGAGTTTAGGGACAGTTTGGTTTTCACTCCTTGTTTCGAACACTCAAACTAACTGAAAGTCACTTTGAACTTCTGTGCATTACTTTTGTGTCAGGAACACATATAGCCCAAAGCAAATGGAAAATCAGTCAAGATGTTTGAAAACACAGGTTCTGCAGCAGTGAAATGAAAATTAATTTGTATTCCCAGATTAGAGGGCAGGAAAATCAGGCGTAACATGCCTTTCTCATTCTCTCTTTTTCTCACCCTCCAACATTAATCTTATTCTGTTACTTGTCTGGAATAAGAGCCGTGCTTTTTGCTGACAGCCTCAAACTGAAATTAAAAAGCCCAAGAGAGGATTAAAGTGTTTGTAGCAGGACCAACACGTGCATTGTGTGCTTAGAGACAGATGAGCGCCAAAGATGTTCCATCTGCCTGTCCAAAACCAAAAGCAAGGTTCATAAAATCACCTCAATCTCTGGCTTTGCATCTCTTCAGTGTGCATGTTTTGCTGTGCTAGATGTTGGAAAAGGGTGTAATTAATTTAAAAGCTGTTAGTATTGTCTCACCAGTGCAGGTGAATTAAACTCGGATGGCAGAGAACCATCCTCAGCTGTTTGCTCTACTTCTCTTCAACGCGTTGCCATTAATACTGCATGGATGGGCAAACCACACATGAAGCATATCCTGAAACCATCCCAGTTAACAGCTTCAGGCTGCTTTCAGGCAAACAAAAATTGATTCTGGGCTGTAAAACAAGCAGCAGGAGATGCTTAACCAAAAGCTCAGTAGTTTATACAGTGTGACTGCTCAGGAGAGTTGCTTAATCAAGCATCTCAAAAACTGTCCCAGCCCAACCACAAAATGCCTCTAAGAGGCTGACACTAGGAGATCATGCAAATGCTACCCAATCCTTTTTCAGCAATGTTGTTGCATAATTATTTTTGCAGGTAAGGCAGGTATTTCTGTTCATTTTCTGTTTTGCAAATGCAAGAAAAAAAAAAAATTACAGGTCTGTAAGAGTCTACTGAGAGGGTTCAGCTCTTCCAGGGAGCGTTTATTCCCTTCTAAAACAGCTGAGCCATGGAATTGCTTTCCAAACTACGACCATTTCTTGATCACAAAGCAAGACTAAGGATGTTCAAGGCACCTAATTTTTTAAACATTCAGTTGGCTCTGTCCTACCCTGAGCACTTCTGCTCTGATTCAGGTTTCTCCTTACCATATATTTCATCTTTTCTCAGACAGAAAAAAAAAAAAGCAGCAAAGGTAAAGGCATTTCAGCTTCTTTATCCTAGATTGCTACCTGTCTACTGAATATGACATTAGAAAGACTTTCCTAATGCTCCTAAAGCCTGTATTTTTCCTCCTTTAATGCTATCATATACTCTTAATTGCATTCCCACTTTCTTCTGTGCTAAATAGATCCACTGTTACTATTTATGGAACTTAGAAGAGATATTTCCAAGTCTATGAACAGCAAAAAGAGCTTGCTCTTGCATATGATAAATGTGTAGATACCATACCAGAACAAAAAGAAGTAACATGCTTCTGAAGGCATACTTGGCTTTGCCTTGTAGATCAACCACATGACTCATTTAAATCTCAAGTATTCTCTGCAGGATTGGCAGGCTACCATACACAACTGAGGCTAAGGTAAAACTAAAATTTCACAGATAGTCTATTCAGCCTGGAAGTTCTTACTGCTGTGCATGAGTTACTTACTTCCTATGGAAATTCAGAGTTGTGGATTGTTATAAGTAACAGCACAAAATGTGAGCTGAAAATGATGTCAAAATCCACTTTCTCAGGAGAATGTCTACTCAAATTCTAGCTTTAGTAGTTTAAAAAATCACTAGCAAAATTGTTCTCTCTAAACCAAAATATTGATCTAATAAGAAGAACCCTCACACTTCCTTTCGATGGATTTTTTGTTAAAATTATTTTTCTCACCACATAACTTTTTTTTTGAAGAGAGGAATGAGAGGAAGCTACCATTCAACCCAAATATGGTAATTTTTAAATTCTAGGCAGGCAAGGTTATTTTCTTCTCACCTGCAAATAATTTATTAGGTGCCAGTTTCCAAAGGTCATACAACACTTGAAAAACTAAAAATCCTTCTAAGAAAGTTCAATTTGGAATAAATCTCCAAAAGAGAAAGATTGTTTTTTGCTGCTTCTCTTCCATAATGTTATTTTCTTTTAACACTAAAACTCCATGGAGTCATTACCATTTTGAAAAGATATGAAGCAAAGTTTGTCTATCACAGAGTCAAAAAACAATTTTCTCATGAACTTTACTATGGTAAGGAACATAAATTAGAACTAAAGGTCAATGAAGAAGACCAAGTAAGATTTGATATTTTATGAAAAAAACCCCAACATCTCAAGTGGTTTGTGGAGATGATAGATGCATAAAGAAAAAAACACATGAAATCTCTTAGAGAAAAATGATACTGATTTCTAAAGATAAAAGAAAACTTTGTAAAGTAAATCAATAATGGGAGCAAGTTATGCTCATGCATTCCCTATTACCGCTTGGTTTTGAATTAAGCACTCTGTTAATTTATGCAAAATCCTGTAATGTTTTATAATGTAAAGAATCAGCCTCTAGGCTGATTAATACTCCTAAATTGTATGGTCTTTGCAATAATGGCATTTGTAGTCTCTATGTTTTTACAGTAGCTTGTACAGTAGAGGCCTGACTGATTAAGGCTTCTGGGTATTTTAAATAAGCTGATAAATAGTTATCAATATAAGGTTGAGATGTTTTAGAAAAAATGCATACTGACACTGTTTTTTTCTCTTTCATTTTTTTTTTTTCAGATAGTGCATCTGACTTTTTTTGTGAAGGGAAGGAGAAACAAAAAATGTTTTCAGACACTTAACATCATATTTTGCAATATTAACTCAAATGTCACCTCAGACATTCAAAATATTGGCAGTTATTTCATTAAAATTCATGAATGTTTTTTAAAGTTGCATGGATTTTTTAATACATTTTGAGAAATAAAAATGAAAATTCCATACTATGTATACAGATATACATCATAAGATTAAATATGGAAAAAGAGGGGGGAAAATAAGAGGCAGATTAAAAAAATGAAATGAGAGAGATTTAACTGCACCATAAATGCACTTTATTATTGTACTCAGCCCTAAAATAAAGAAGAGAACATTCTACCAGAAAACTCAGCATATACTGTAACAAATTAGGTTTTAAGTTACACGAAGGAAGAAAAAAGCCTCAAACATGCGTCATTTTTAAGGGTTTCTTCTCCCTTAATTACAGATATTTGATGTGACAGTAAACGATTAAGAGGACCAGACTGTCAGTTTTCATTAGCAGACACTTAAACAAGATGACAACAAGTAGCTTTGAAGAAATTGTTAGAAGAGGGGGCATCTTTACAAGAAATCCCTTGCTGTTGCAACATGGAAATTCTCTGAATTCCTCTCCAGGTCAGTGCTGAAGAGTAACACTCCAGTGAAACGAGAAAAATACCAGGAAAAGGACAAAGGGGAACAACTGAGTGCAAAGCAGGTACTGATTGTCAGTCCACAATGACTTGAGAGGGAAATCCATGGATCCACATTTCATACATATCTTTTTTTAGGGGAATGCCCATGATCAGGTATTTCCAGAAGTATCCATTTTCAAATCTTGAACTTGACTCTTAATCTGTGATAGAGCTTGGTATCTAAGGAAACTGGAGATGGATATTATGAAAAACTAGGATCTAAATTTTTTCCTCGACTTCAGTCTTCTGTATCCATGAGACACCAACAGCCAAGGGGTTCAATGGGAATCGAAGAGTCAAGAGCTGGTTGCACCTAAAAAATGTGAAGTGTAATTTAAAAGCTGAAACAGTTCAGTGAGGCCCACACAGCCTCACTGAACTGGCATTACAACACTGGCTGACACCGGTTTAACAGCACCTGCGTTCACACAGGGCTTTCAGAGATGGAAACAGCCTCACTACGGCATCCCTCTTTCCACTGAATCACGAAATCTTCACTCTCTGATGCTGGACATTGCGTTTCTTAGTCTTATAATTTGCTCTTGAAGCCTGTCAATGACAGGTTCTTTGGTGTATTTCTGATTCACCTACTGAAACAGAACAACTACCCCCAAAATTAAATAAAATATATTTGTTTGCATTAAGACATTGTAACTATGTGTCAGTCCTACAATTTACTATGTAATCACTCCTATGGATTTTGCTCACTGTCCTCAAAGTAGTGATTCAAGGAAAGGTTTTTGCCTTAAATGTCTTTTTATCTTATTAATTAATTCCTGCAAAGGTAATCCTAAACTTTGTCTTTCTCAGCTGAGGTGTTACACAAAGGAAAGTACTCTCCTTCATGCATTAAATGGCACACCAAATAAGTGCTCCAGTTAAAACTTAACATTTTTTGAAGAAGTTGCTGCATTTTTGTTTCACCTGCAGTGCTTGCTCTGGCTGCCTCAGTTTTTGGAATTAAAATTATCATGCTGTCAGCTTTGATCACTGCGGATGTTTTTCAGGTTTTGCTCTTCCCTGGAATACAAACTTAGATGAATTGCATTTAGTCATAATAACGCCTTGGCAATTTCTCTACCAGTCGAAATAGACAATTTAGGCAGCATAAATCCTTTATGCTAAATCCCTTATGCTCCCTTCACTTTTTTCAAAGGATGTCTAAAGCCTCTCCCTTGTATATTAGGGCAGTCATTTCAGAGTTTCCTAATGAGAAGGTCCTATGGTAGCAATTTTTGTTTGATGGAGAGATGCAGCTTTAAGTGAAAAACAAAAGGAATTATTTGCTGTAAGCTTTTGTTTGAGCGACTAGGATATTTAGACATTCAAGAAGAAAGAAAACAGCACAGTCCTAGCATTGTTACCCACGTAGCCTAGATTAATTTCCTTAAAATTAATTAACTATATGTCACAGTTATGTAACATGAATTACATGTTCCAGACTCCCCCAGTCTTAAAAACAAGAGGTAAAATGGAAGAAAAAAATCCAAACCAGGAGCCATTCCTCGATATTCATCTTGCAGTTTCTTAGTTGTCATCCCCTTCACATCTTACCACTTGCTATTTACCTCATTTAAGCTCTGTAATACATTCTTGCCTATGCTGGTACTTCCATGGACAGCATCATTCCTCACCAATACAAATTAGATTATCTTCAAAAGAGCAGTGCCTCAAAAGAAACTTTTATAGACTGGAAGATTTGCCTACCAGGATTTTTCACCCAGGAAATCTCTTGAAGAGCAAGAAAAAAGTTATTTTGATAATAAAGTGCCCAAAACTAAACACAAGGAATACCGGTTTCATTATTACCACAACTGGAAGAGCCCATGCCCTGGTGGAGGTCAGTGAAGTATGGATTGTGCACACCTTCTGTTCCTTTGGATCTGGCTGGGATGTACTTGTAAAGTTGTGTGTAAGTAGCAGTGAGCACAGACTGTCAGAGCAGGCGGGAAGAGCAACAGGAGAAAGCTGAGAAACAGCACGGCCTCTAATTTGTGTAGTGTAGCTCCATCTACCCGAGTGGAGTTTCCTTGTAAAGAACCCCTGCTTAGAAAATGTTCTGTGCAGTTTTGGAAAACAATGCTCAGTGCCTGTGATGAATACTTGTAAGCCAGGAACTTGTCAGAGTCTACGGAAAGAGCTACTGCAGCTTAATGTTATTGTGCACATCATTATCACCCACGCAAACCTTTTGATGGATGGATGAATAACTCCCATGTGTGGGAAAGTAACACCAAGTGATGGATTTCACCAGCATAAATATCACCAGTAATTACTTGAAACTGGTAAGGGAAGAAGAAAAAAAGGAAAAGAGAAAGGTAAAAATAAAAAAAGAGTACAGTGAACACTTTGATTTGGAAATACATTAATTTTTAGATAAGTGGTTCTAATTTAGAGTTTTATATATCATGACATTAGAGCTTTCAGAATGGGATGAAATTTCTTTTACCTTTACTAGGAGAGCAAAAGGATTGCATAAATGCTGAAGCATCTTTCAAAGAAGGACAATGAAGAATATTTTCAATATGGTTGTCCATCTCTTTTGCTAATACAGACTAAAAATACTTTCGTGTAATATGACGTTCACACAGTCCCTCACAAATGATACAGTTAAGTTCTTCATACTCAGTATTTGGCTAGCAAACATTTAACATCATCATGGATAAAATCAATTTTGCTCATAACCAATACAGTAAATGACAACTATAATACAGCACAGCCCAGTACCCGACAAAAACATGCAGAAAGCACAGGAAGCTCTTATTACAGAAGAAGAGCCACTGATATTCCTAGCAAACAACCAAATTATTCCTATTTTTATTTAAAAATAGAGTATTTTCAAGACAACTAAGACATTCACTGCTGCTCCTCTAACTCATCATTCAAAATCTTCTTGGTATGTATCACACATTGTGAGAAATATCAAAGTAACCCATACAGTGTTTCTTAAGCTTTGCCAATAACTTCCAAGTTTCTCTGCATCTTGAAGTACAAAATATGCCTGTAAATAGATTATTTTTCTACCATGAATTGCTCTACTTGCAGATACCAAAAAATGACAAAATGACAGAAAATGGAAACAAACACCCCAAATTACTGATGGAACATCTCTGTGTCACTGAAGCAGAAACGTGACTTGTAAAGACAGAAGGAGAAAGAGTTGGTAAATCTTGAACAATACTGGGGGAAGTCTCCTACAGGGGACATTAAGCAGACTATTCAATGAAGGGCTAAATGATAAAGCCATCACAGTAGATCAAATTGGCTTGAGGAAGACTTTAAGAGCCTTTATTTGAAAGATGGATTTGTAAGACATCTAAATAGCCTTTAGAGACATGAAGTTCTGTGTCTGTATGTATGTATATAAGTGATAGAAAGAAGAAAACAAATCCATATTTATCTACTTGATGTAAAATTAAAAAAAAAAAGTGCCTGATGTTCAGCAGCTTCATATTATTTAAAGGTCTTATTTTTGTATGAAACCAGAGTATTGGACCCACAAATCAAGTCTCAGGAACTTCAGGGATCTTAACTCATAGATGCTATATGGCACGTACTCTTAAATTACTGTTGGAAGCTCATGAATAAATAAATAAGAGCATCTTATTTAATCACTTATTTAATCACTGCTTAGGTTGTACAGTATTCTATTCTATTCTATTCTATTCTATTCTATTCTATTCTATTCTATTCTATTCTGTTCTGTTCTGTTCTGTTCTGTTCTGTTCTGTTCTGTCCTGTCCTGTCCTGTCCTATCCTACTTTCTGTTTCATTCCATTCCATTCTATTTATGAGATTAAACATTCCCCACTGACTTCATGCACCCTCTCCTGTAATCCATGTAGCATCTGTGTCCATTTTGAAAAAAAACAAACCCCAAAAGAATAAAATATAAGAACAGTTCTGGGTCAGGGCCAAGGCTATTTTCAAGTCAGCTGTGATGTATATGGAAGACAGTACATAACTATATGACTCTTTGGACTTATACTGATTAAACTGATTACTGATTAGCCAAAAGATTAAATTGCATTAGGTATTAAATGATGAGTCTTGGGAATGCTTTAAGGAACACACTGAAAGGTATGAACTCCCTTTAGAAGAACATAGGGCCATATGGGATGATCTGTACATGTAGCTCCTTGTTGCACAGATGGCTCTTAGACCCTGTCTTCTAAGGAAAGGTGTTTGAAGGTATCATTTCCACAGGCATTAGGTACTGAATTTATCTGTTTTTTTTTAGCTGAAGGCTGTGTTGTTTTGTTTTGTTTTGTTTTGTTTTGTTTTGTTCCCTCAGTTTATGTGGCACTTACAAATTATTTACAGCAATTGTGTGAATACCAAAACTCCAGCTCTGCTTCTCTTCTTTTTCCATAGACACATCTCTTGCATTTATTTGCTGTCCTTAAAACTATGAAGGCCCTTGAGCTCAAGACAGATGGAAAGGCCTATTTATTTTCCAAACATTCTTCCGGTAAGGCAATTTCAGATAGTGAAGGGGAATTACATATGGCCAGACTTAGACTGTAACAGGTTACTGACTCCATTGAAAACATTATTTCAAATCATACCATATGGATCCTTATATTTTCAAAACAAATCCATTATTTCTATCTTTTGGGGCAAGGAGAGAGAAAGCAATCTTTAATTATATTATATATTACAATTATTACAGCTTTAATAATCTGAACATGGATATATTCAAGAATGAGAAATCAAAGCCTCAGTTTTCTATTTTGGATTAGCAGAACTGTGTTTTCTTCTATAAATGTGCTTTTTGGAGACTCCATTTATAATCCAAGATGCACTCAGGGACAGAAAATATATATTAACACACACACAAACACACACACACACGCACACACACACTCTTTTTCTTTGTACTGTATTATACTTACAGAGTATCTGGCAAAGAGTAGAAGCAATACCTACAGAGTGTGGCAAACAAAAACATGGCTAAAGATTCTGACAGCAAATAATTCCTGTCATTTGTTTTGAGATTTGTTTTCTGATGGTTGCTGTATTCTGTTAATTTCCTTTTTGACCATCAGATGTCTGTCTTTCCTTATTAAATGTTCACTGCATTTGTATTCTCTCCTTTCACTCTTAGGTGCAAAAAGAAGCATTTTGTTCCACCTACCTCTCTGTTTTTAGCCAGCTTCCCAAAGATACATACACTGCTTATACATTTTTAATAATCTTATCCTCACTGCTCCAGAATAAAACATATATGTGCAGTATATCATAGATCAGAGATTCTTTCTTGTGTGGCTTGGTTTTAAACTAAAAGGCAGGTGTGGGGCAAAGCTAATCTTTCAATTCTCCCTGTGGATCTGGTCAAAGAAGCTTAAAAACCAGCTACCTCTATGAAACACTTCCACAGCAGGGTTTCAATTGCTATTTATGGGCACCTAAGATTTCCTGTGCAATATGTGAGACCCAGCTCCACAGTATTTCAAATACTGTGGCTCTGTGTCAGGCTCTGTCTCGTATATATATATTTATGTATGTGTGTATGTATGTATGTATGCATGTATGTATGTATGCATGTATATAACTTTGAAAAGTTTTATTATTTTTTATGATTTTTATTAAAAAGCCTGATTGAGCTGATGGAATTGCAATTGCTGTATGTATTAGCTGACTCTTAGCCATCTTAAAGTTACCTTTGTATCACTAGAAAGAAAATGTGCTAGTACTAAACTAAAAGGAATAGAGCAAAAGTAAGTATCTGTGTACAGGTTCTTCATTAAGGTAATTAAATTGGCTTAAAACCAATGCAAGGTAGGTCAAAAAAATCTTTCCTTTGGAGGCAAGATCTAAATCAGCTTCAGCATCACAGTATATAATAAAGATAGAAACATCAAACTAGCAGGCTACCACAGATGGTTTCACCTTCATTTTCCACATTCTGCTCCCAAGCCAAGAGTTACGGGAAAAAAAATGAAACAAAATATAAAATCATGCATACTTTTGATAGCAGTACAGAATTGAAATCTCTGTATCCCCTCTGACCTTCCTTGAATGGAAATGCCCTGAAGGACAGAGAGGAAGATATTCTGGTATTATCTGCTAGTCCATTCCACAGAAAACACACTGACTGCCTTTCACCCTGGGCTGGGGTGCCAGGCTCCTACGTTACCCTTCCTATGTTCCCTACATTTATCCTCTGCAAAGTTTGTCTCTCAATTTATCAACCTTTTAAAAATGGAATAATGACACTCATCCACCCATTTAAGGGTCTCTAAAGAAAATTAGTTACTGTTTTTACTATTCTACAATTCTTGTTGGGATTTCTTATTCCCTTTCAGGCTTTTTTTTTTTTCTTTTTTTAAATTTATTTTTTAAAAAGCAAATCTCATAGTTAAATTTTACATCAGGTATTGATTGAATTAGAAAAGTGTTAAAAATTAATGAAAAAAGTGGAATATTACTTCAAGAAGAAGGAAAATTAGAAAAGCAGGCCAAAGAAACAATTTAAGTTGTGACTCCAATGGGGTTGTTAATGATTTAAATTAGCTTGGCAAAGGAATTTGAGACAGAAAATCAATGCTTTGATGTTTTTTAATCACAGTAAACAGTATCAGTATCTGTATGGTTGAAAGGAAGCTTGGAGAAATTAGACCACTGGGCCCATCAAAAGCCCAGGGTAGAAGATAATTTTGAAATAATTTTTAAAGTATAACTTAAATTACATTAAGGCATGGAAGTCATTTATGCTCTGTACTTTCAAATGGAAAAGCCAAACTGGCCTAAGTTGCTGATGCTATCTCATCTGAAAATGACAATATATTCTGCTTTAATACTCTTTTCCCTTGCTTCAGAGGTTGACAGCCTGATAAGTTGAGTGTCACTGTCAATTCAGCACAAGAAAATTTCTCTGCAAACAAGTCAAAATTAGTTTCCTTATCTCTTCAGTCCTGAATAGAGATTTACAACAAATGGGTGGCCTTCCAATACATTTCAGTGGTTCTAATAATGAACTCCTCAGAGCAAACTACTGTAGTTTTCAAAAAATACTTAAATAAAAGTACTTCAGGGAGCTAATATGCATGCACTCTCATTCTTTCAGAGGTTAGAGGTTTTTTAGAAGTTTTTTAAAAGTAATTTTAAAGTAACTGAAACCCACATTAAGGGTTCTTCAGTGATTATTTGATGGCAGTCACTTTTAATGTGACTTATGCACTGTACAGTGATCCTAAGACTTACATCATATTTAATTAATTAATTTCAGTGTCACAAAAGCATGGCAGGAATTACCCAGTGAACGCATTATTTTGCCTATTTCATATACAGAATATTTATAAGTGTATCAAGAAGTATTACTATTTTAACATATGAGTAAGCTTATTATAATCAGATACCAAACTCACAACTAAAGCTAAAAGGCATTTTAGTTATCACTGAAAAGACAAGAAAAAAAGCTGTAGGTTTTAATAAAAGGATGCACGTGTGTGTACTCAGCTACACAATGCTTACAAGCACCACTAGCAATATATTAAAAATTCCATAGTAACATTCCATCTCCTTTTACTGACAAAAATGGAAAGGGATGAGACTTCTATTCAGAAACTGAAAAAGGTAACACAGAGGCAGTTTAGGGTTTATTGACACAAGCAACTCGTAGGTGTAAAACTGGAATAGTAATTTGTAAAAATACAAGCTACATGTTAGCAATATGACTTAGTGAATAAACAATAGCAGTGCTTTCAAAGTTGCGTTCCTTGTTTAAAAGCCTTGATTATTGACTAATCAATTTTGATGACTTAGGGATAGAATTTACTAAAAACTGCTTAATTGTTATCTAATGTCTGTTGAAATGAAGATGAGTCCTGGTAAGTCCTGTTCATGTGGAAGACTGCAAAAGCTCAATGACTGAGTATTTCTTCATTCATAATTTAAGCTGAAAATAAATAGCAAGATATCACATTATCCTATCATACATTGTTTTGATGGAAGTTTTTGAACATTGAATTTATCAACAGCTGCCTAACCTGCAGTTGCTGAGGGTCAGATAAAAAAAAGCTCTAAACATGTTTTCAGTGGAGACATTTGAAAAAAGAAGTGTTAGCACTCTGTTCAGGGCTCTGACATGCAAGACTAAGTTGCATTCACCTTTTTTTTCTGACAATCTGAGCAGCAAGTTCAGAATGCATCTCATGTCCTCTAATGTAACTCTCATGGCACAAAACTGCTTTCCAAGTGTTCTGAGCTCCCTAAGGGTGCATGTTTTTGACTGCCTTTCTTCAAGCTGTTTTTAAAGCTGAACATCTGATATTCTATCTAGACTGAAAAATGCACTTAGGTCTGTTTGTTTTTCGTCAAGGTGTTGTCTAAAATTTCTGTTTAATAAAATTTACATATACTTTATTTTCCTTCCTCGACTCTCAGATGTCAATGAAATTGAATCTAATCCTATATCTAGGTTTTAAGATATCTCCTGCATTTTGATGTAACTTACCAGTTTGGTGTCAGTTGGACAGAGCAGATTTTATTCAATATACTGTAGGTAATAACAGCAGATTCAGTATGTCTTATTCTAAAACAGGAATATTGCACTGAAGGCTCCATTTAGAGTCTCTTCTCTACCAGCCTCTATGAGTTACTGGAGGTGCAGATCACTGTCAAGTCTGTCTTGGCTATTTGTATTTAAAACAGAGCATTTCATATCACTGAAAATTGATCCTAAATGTGGGTGTGTTGTCAGCTCTGAACATAATTTGGCACACACAAATCCTAGTATAGGATATCCTTAGGGATTCACTTCCACTACTTTATACACTGGAGTTGTAATTACATCCGGCAAGTGTCACAGCACACAAGCCCTCCAAGCAAGAGCCTGTAATTGCAATGCTGTGAAACTTCTGCTGTTCAATAGCACAAACTACCATTGAACAGTTTGGTGCAGGTCAGTAGACCAAATCAGTGGTACAGCTGAAGTGAGGAAAAACAAAGATGTGCTTACATCACCTTTACCCTCTGTGTTGCAGACATACAGTTGCCCTACATTGTTACACAATGGCAGGCTGAAGTAAGCCCATGCGGTAATTTTGAGCCAGAGTCACAACGAGGAAGCAATTACAGCAATGAATTTTGTGACAAATGTACATCACACACGATTTTGTCAATGTTAAACTTCCTTTGCTAAAGGTCTTCAAAACAGAGGTCAATGTACTCCCTAGCTTAGCAACAAACAGCAAGACCACAATTTATTTTAGCAATATAATTTTGGCAGCAGAGAATATACTAGGGAAGTTCTTACCACTAGAAAAACACTCAGTAAAGGCACAACACAGAATACTAAAAAAAAAAGTCATCAGTGAAAAACACAGTAGCTTTGGGTGCACAACACAAAAAACCAGAACAAAACCATGCTGCTTTAGCCAAACTTAGACTTGCTTATGCTCTAGATAACAGCTCCAGGATAGGGACACAGATCAGACATTGTATCAGAAGTTGTTTGCAGCTGACATGAACTTCATTCAAAGAATATTCCAGCTGGAAAAGAAACTGGCTGTATACAGGAGACTTCCATGGTGGTCAAGGCCCTTCCCTCCTAACCAAATTCACCATTTGTGTCTTTCAGTCTTGAAGGACTTAAGTACAAGATGAGCTTAATTCATTCAGATCATACTTTAGATATACTACATTCAAATCATACTTTAATAACATGCCCTAGTGGATGTTTTAATTGAAAGTGGCAGTATGTTTAGAACTGTCTTCTTAATGTTCCTAACCAGAGAACATGTAGATTCAATGAAATTTCAGAAAAGTCAGAAAAGGCAACATTGGACTAATTTTAGATGGTTGACAGTGTTTTGTATCCCAGTACAAACATGTTAAGAATCTTTCCACAGTGTGCTTTCTTTCTTGTGAGTCATGCACATAATTTTCATGGCTTAAAGTCACATACAAATTTCCCAATTTTAATATAATCTCCATTCTGCTATGTTAGGCAGTGCACATTTTCAGCTAGAAAGATACAGTCCAAATTTTTGCCAAAGAATTAAGAAACTGGTGGTGGGTTTGACTTTGGCTGACTCAAGCATCCATCAAGTCATTCTCCCTCTCCCTTCCCCTCAACAGGAAAAGGGAAGAAAATAAGATGAAAAAGCTTGAGATAAAGGCAAGGACCAATTAACACCACAGGCAAAACATACCAGCTTGGGAAATAATTTTAAGTTATAGCCAGTTACAAATAGAGTAGTATTTAAGTAAAAAAGACAAAATTACAAATACTTCTTCCCTGGTCTTCTTGTCAGGATTAACTTCTTCATTCCTGATGCTTCTACCTGCCTGCCAATGGCACATAGGAATGGGAATGGGGTTTGTGGTGAGTTCATAATGCTCTAGCTGTACTGCCCCTTCCTCCTCACCCTGTCCCTCTGTCCCAGAGTATAGTCCCTCCACTATGGTACAGAACTTCATGAACTGCTCCAATGTGGACCCTTTCCTCAGGCTGCAGTTCTACAACAACAGCTCTAATGTTGATCTTTTCCATGGTGTTCACTCCTTCAGGAACAGTGCTCTAGTGTGTCTTTCCCATGGGCTACAACTCCTGTGAGAAAACCTGCTCCTGTGTGGGCTCCTCTCCACAGGCTGCAGTTCCTGCTAGGAGCCTGTTACAGCATGGACTGTCCACAGAATGCAGCTTCCTTCAAGCCATTCCCATCTGCTCCAGTGGGGGAGCCTCCACAGGTGGAAAACTGCTCCAGTGTGGTCCCTCATGGGCTGTAGGGGCACAGCTGTCTCACCATGGGCTTCACCATGGGCTGCAGGGGAACTCTGCTCTGGCCCCTGAAGCACCTCCTCTGCTTCCTTCCTCACTGACCCTGCTGTCTCTCTCACATTCTTCTCACTCCCCTCTCACACCTGTTGTGCATCATTTTTTGTTTTTTGTTAAACGCGTTGCTGTGGAGGTGCAATCAGTGTGCCTGAGGGGTTCAGCCGTGCCCTGTGATGGGTTGGCTGGAGCCAGCCAGAGCCACCTCTGTCTGTAACAGGACAGCCCCAATGCCACCTCACAGAGCAGTGCCTGGGCATGGGCACATGGACACTCAAAACAGAAACAAAAGGAGTATCTCTTCTCTTGTTAAAACAATAGTTCGAGAGTTCAGCTCAAGAACATTCATGATGACTCAACTGGCTGCCTTAGTTACCTCATTCAAAAAGTCATTTCACCTGGACAGGAACAAGCTGATACAGTCAATAAGTAATTCAGAAAATGCAATAAAATAAAGAAATTGAGGGAAACCAGTCAGGCTGAAGGTGCACAGTTCACAATATCTATACACCACTCTATGATAAATGCTGTGACAAATGGTTATGATGTCATCCCATTACATGGTACCACAGGCTCAGAGTTTCACTTGAATGTCAGAGAAAAAAATGGATAAAGATGTAGGACATCTAGGTAGACAGCATCAAAAAATATTAGAAATCCTCTTCATCATTTCATACCCGAGTATGAAATCAGCTTCATTACACCTTGTTTTTCAAAGCAAGTTGAAAGCTGCAGCTAATACTGTCCTTTCTATCAAAAGGTCATTTCCTTTATTCTCTCTAGTGAGGTCTGCGCTAAATGGCTAAAAGCAACAGGTATTGAAATATCTGGAAGGAAGAAAACATTAAAACAGTGAGTTAGCTGCTGACAAAAGCTACACATAGTGTAACTGGAACATAATCACAGAAAGTAAAATTAATTTCTAGTAAAAATACAAGCATTTAGAGAAAGACTGGTGTGCCTTTGGCAAGAGAGGCTCTAATGTTATATCTATGTTATATCTAATGTTAGATATCTTTCACAGAGTATTGTTTACACTACATGGAACCTGGTTTTGTTTTTCTGCTCTTTATCAAAGTAACGCACATCTGTCGCACTCTGTGGAACAGGTTTACATTTGTTTGTTTTTCTTATGTACTACTATGATATTATTTTCTTCCTAAATTTCCTGCACTTGCACATCTAAGGCTGTGGTAGCCTAGTCTGACTATAGATTATGCTACTATTAGAAGAAAAATTAATACAGAGGCAAATAGCAATTTTCAGGGAATAGTGTGACTTCCTTGTCAGGCCCCTCTACCTTGGCTCTTAATTGAAACCTCAGGGTATAGTGCATGACATTTAAAGTACTCTCTATGACCTGTCTATGCTGAGCACTACCTTAATCACAGAATCACAGCACAGTTCATTTCAGAAGAACACATAGTCCAACCCTCACCCTGCCATGGGCAGGGGCACCTTCTACTTGATGGGGTTGCTCCAAGCCCCTTTCAACCTGGCCTTGAACATTTCCAGGGATGGGGCATCCACAGCTTCTCCAGGTAACCTGTTCCAGTACCTCACCACCCTCACAGTGAAGAACTTCTTTCTAATAGCTAATCCAAGCCTGCCCTCTTTCAGTTTAAAGCCATTATACCTCATCCTATTGCTGCATGCATGTAAAAAGTCCCTCTCCAGCTCTCTTCCTGGCCTTTGGATTCTGAAAGGCTGCTGTAACTTCTTCTCTTCTCCAGGCTGAACAAGGCCAACTCTCTCAGTCTTTTCTCACAGCAGAGGTATTTCAGCCCTCTGATCATCTTTGTGGCCCTTCTCTGGACTCACTCCAACACGTCCATGTCCTTCCTGTGCTAGGGCATCCAGAGATACAATTTGGATCTAATTTGAAAAAAAAAAACAATAAAAAGGAGCAAACCCACCCAAACCAGTTGGGTTCTCTGAGAGAAACAAAAAGTTCATGGTAGATTTTAAAAGTAAATTTTTATGAGGCCAGCTGACAGAGTGGAAGGAAATCAGGGAAGCTCTCTCATGCACGGAAGGTCTTTTTCAACTCAAAATTGTTAAATGTCTTTAAGCACCATCCAAGTCAAAACACACTTTCACTTTTCTCAAAAGAAAAAAGGTAAGCGAACACCCCAAATAATTCTTAAATAGTACTACTACAAAAGTGTACATGGTCACTAGAAGGATGAAAATGTGAGGTCCAATTAGTTATGATTTCCAGTTGTGCAGTTTTCAAACAACTTCATCAACACTGATTTATATAAATATGACAATCACTTCAGCAGCTGCAAATAAACCATCCTCAAAACTTAAGCATCGTATTCGTATCTAAATGGATCTGTGCTCTACAGAATTTGATTTAGGGTAGGATGGGTGAAGGAGTCCACACAGCTAATTGTGGCTATACTGGACTTTGCAGTCCACAGACTCTTTGTCACTACTGATAACAATGAAAATAACATACAGCAGGACTCTGGCCTCAGACAATATATACAGAGGTTGAAAAAGAAAACTCACTTAAAGCTATTTATGTGGATTTTGGCCTATTATTTAGAAGAGAAAGAATGGGGAGCCTAAAAAATTGATTTGTTCAGATGTCACTGACAATACACATTTAAAGAAAATACTGAACAGTAAGAAGGCAATAGTCCAGCTGAAATTTTAAATACCTATTAGAGCTGACAGACCTGGAATCTGAAATGCATTACTTTATGAAAAAGATGAAGAACAGAAAGGAACACAAATGGTGAAATGCTTACATGGGTTTCTTTAGAGAAACATTTTCTTCAGACAAGAATGACATTACACCCTTATTTACATTCCTGAAAAACTACATTTGAAAAAGCCAATAAGCCATTTCCAAATTTTATTTTGTGAAGACAGAATGAAGTGTAAAAAGTAAGAATGACACATTGTAATTTATAAAGTATTGTACAATTGTGCACAATGTTATGTTTTCAATTTTATTATAATAATATTCTGTTAGGAATAATAAGAATGTGGAATCCCATTATGTAGCTCAGAAAAAGAGAAAAAGAAGAGGAAGGCCAACAGCCACTAGAAAAGAAACACACAATCCTTTTCCATGGTCAGTGACTATAGGAAGTAATAACTTTTATCAAATTCCTAAGAAGTTCTGCACAGACAAGTTATTCCCCACCTTAAAAATGGAAGATCAATCCTTGAAAAGGCACATTGTTCATCAGAGTGTGTGAGGGAAGCCCTTAGTTTGGTGGAAAGGCCTAGATAATTAATCCCTATAGATAGTAAAATCTGAAGGGTGGATGCTTCTACAAATCAATAGATCTTCAACATCTTCACTGTCACTGTCATGTGAATCACAGGTTCGCAGCTCCCCTCACAGCAGCCCTTAGTGGACTCCCAAATATCCCACCTTTCCTAGCCCCACTCATGATGCTTAGAACAATATCAATATCCCATTCATTCACTACTGCCAAGCTTGTCTCCTTTTGCCAAATGATGTTTTATCTCATTTCATTTGCAACTTTCCAATGTGCTGTTCTTTTCTAGGAAGATAGGGAAAGCTGCAGATATTTAATTTGAAAAAGCTACTGTCATAACAAAATTATTCTTTTGACAAGCTTTAGCTGAAAAAAAAAATCAAATGTAGGATCACCCCACTTGCTTTCAGTTGCATAGCTAGGCTTCTGAATTTCCTCCATTAAATTAAATCCATTTTGAAATGTAAAAGTAACATTTACTGCAAAGGAGCTGAAAACTTTCCTTGTTTATCTTGTTTTAGCATTTCTCTGTCTTTGGGATAAAATGAGATTCCTCTGAGTTAAAAATGCAAATTAGAATTAGCAGAAAGATGGAAACTGTATCTGTGTTTGCTGTATTAGGGAGATATTGATAGTTTATGATAATCTGGACAGCTCAGGAAACACTTCTCATCCAAGCATACCTACACCATACCTCCTAGGATGAAATACTCTGGTGAACACTACATTACACCATTACTGCATGAACCTCCAACCCAGTACTCCTACGTACCACTGCACTGTGGACCAAAGACATTTTCACAGCTTGTCACAGTGCCGTCACACCGACTTACTTGACACTATAAAAGATGCTAATGGCTGTGTCTAGGAGTTGATGTTTTCACCCCTAAATTGTCAAAGAACTAGTTAAGTTTGTCTGTCAGCTCTCTGGAAGGTTGGGGGAGGCAAAACACTTTTCCCTTGGTCATAGGGTGGCAGCCACAATGACAGTGTTCAGATTGCAGACCTGCATGCCTGCCTGAGAGATGCTGCAGCAGGGTCTGCTCAGCTAAAATATCTTCATCCACACCTTCATCTGCACATCTCAAACCACGTGCAGCCCCAGACACAGCAAGCTTTGCACTGAGCTGAGAGTCACAAGATTCAAGGCCTCATGTCCTCACTCACTTGATTTCTATGCAAGGAACACAGTGACCACTAAATGCAAAGCAGCTGGATTTGTCCCTTTAATGATGCAACTAGGAAGTCTAACCTCTTGAAGGATCTCTTATTTTTTAAGGAAAAAGTCTATCAGAAGGAGAGTGTTCAGAAAGAAATCTTTTTTCTTTGCTTGCACAACCAGGTTTACTTCAGCTAAAGCTGCCTGCTCAGGGACTCCTGGATGCAGTGGGAAAAGTTAACCAAATTATATGTCTAATTGCTGGAAATTTAATGGAGAGGCTTCCTTCTCACAGCCCCTGACTGAAAACCTCCAGCAATTTAAATTTAATAAGACAGTCTTCTGTGGCAGAGAAATGTACAACTTACCTATTTCTGAATATAGTTTATTTAGTAAATGACTGACTAGTGAAGAGACTACAATTAGGTATTTTTCATTTTTTAGGTAATTTTTTTCCTCTGCTCCCGTTTCCCTTTGCTCAGCTCCCCCCTGCCCCATTAAGAATGGGGTAAAGGAAAGTAATTACTATAATTAAACTGCTAAGTTGCCATGGTAGTTGGAAAAAATCCCAGTGATTCTCTCCCAGCAGCTCTGTGAGCTATCAGTACAGGAGGCACCAGTGTGCTGGAAGGGCAGACCCCTTTACAGAGAAGACCGATCAAACACAAGGCAGGTGCAAACTCTGCACTTGTACCAGAAAGCCTGACAGGAACTCAGGCTCCTTCAGGCTACCATAGCACATTTTTATTTCTGAGGACTAAATTCCCAGCAGTTTCTGCCTCCTGTTACATACACTGAGAGCAACCAGACGGTTCCGTACTGCCCCATTGTGTGGTACAGGAATGGACTGTGCACTCCTTTCAGAGATGGGAATAAGATTGGTTTTAATCCATCTTTCTGTGGGCTGAATTCTGGCTGGGATCAGCCCCTGTTTAACCATCTTTTTATCCTCTCTGGGCCATATACCTGATCTGCAGTGCCTCTAGGCTGTCCCACACCACCTGGACCCCCAATGATGCTCTTATCTGACAACAGATCTCTTCCCTTTCACCCAAATAGTGCCCTAGACATTCCCAACACCAGATCTCACAAGGAAATCTACAGAGGACAACACTGTGTCTGTCTTTCCACAGGGAGAAGCTCCTACACTGATTAACTAATTGGTCATTCAGTCCTGGATGGGAATTCAACACAAATCTCTATTTAGCAAACTAGCAAATACTAATTTGCAAGTAAGAAGTTGAAATTCCCAGGTATTCTGCTTAACTTGGATTTTAGTAAAATGTCTTACATAACAAACATATTTCAAGGCATATGAGAATATCTACATTAGAGAGAAAAAAGCTGTTTTAAAATATGAAACATTATTTAGGAGTAAAGGCTAATTTAAATGACATTTCAGACATTAAAAAAGTCTGAGTTTATACTTTTTATTAATGAAATACTATCAAATGTAATCTAAACAATTTAATGGTTGACTGAGTTAATTAGCATTTTTCAAAGACTGATAATTAATATTTTTTTAACCTCAAGGTCACAGCTCAAAGCCAAGATCTTACTAATTAAAGCAATGATAGTAATTAGGAGGACAAATATAGCATTTCCATCTGAAGATCTTAATGTTTCTCTTCAGCATGTATTTCCTCAAAACAGCTACAGGTTAAGTGACAATTTTTAAGACCTGTGTTACAAAGAAGTAGGCTGAGACACTGACAGAAAGCAACAATTTCTTCAATCATGATAGTAGAATGCAGAAAAAGATTTTGCACACAGGCTGGTAAACTGTCTTGACAACTTTGCAAGGCTGGTAAAAATGTATGTCCCTTTTTATCCTCTTCCAAAATGGAAGTATCACTGCTGAGCTTGACACAAACGGTGTCACACAAATACCTAGAAGTGTTTTCAGTGGAGCTAGTAAGGGTGAAAATAATCGGAATCACTAAGACCACTGAACAGTTCACTTATTTAATTAGAACTTCCTTTTACTAGAAATTAATGTATTAAATAGAAAATTGCTCCAGTACTACTCCAGAAAATAAATTCACTTTTCATAAGAACATAAATTCACTTTTCATACAAAAGTAATTGATTAATTTTCCTAACACCGTTAATATTAATTAGACTACACAACTCATGTCTAGGGTGTATTGACATTTCCAGTTTAGGGCAGTTTAAGCCCCAAGAGCTTCATCTACAAATATCAGAACAGAGAGCTCCTTTCTCAAATGGTTTATAGTCTTTTCACTCATTTACTACTATTTGTACTATTTTAGTATGAGAGAGATCCACAGCTAAGATCATGCAGCCAAGATCCCAAGATCTTTCCACAGGATCCTTCCAGTTGATCTGAGCAAGAAAAAATTAGAAACTTTAATGGAATTGGAGAAAAACATCAACATATGGGAAGAAATTTGCTGGTGGTTAAGCATGAAATCTGCAGTGAAAATGCAGTTTGGTGCCTTAACAGCCCTCCAAGTGGCACAGTAAGAAGCAGGATTCAGGTACCTAAACAAAAGCAGCTGGTGCCAGTTTGAATACTCTAAGCATTGACAACACCTGAGATATTTTTGTGGGACTGGCAGGTACAAACCAGGAGTGAGACCTCAGCTGTGCCCTTTTTGAGGAACAGCTTCAAGCCAAGCAGGCTAACTTACAGTATTTCAAATAATAGCAGATGCTCAGTTCCCTAAACTCAAGTTCAACCTCTGACTCATGCCTGAGAGAAAACAGACTCCAGTATTTTAAAAAGAAAAGTTTAAGTAAGCTGTACATTTTGGTTTTGTTTGATTTTGAGTTCCACTTGCAAAAAATGACGGAAAACTGACGTGCTGCCAGAATCAGGTCATCATTAGAAAATTCTCCTTTCATTCACAAAGCTGTAAACATATGGCAATGTTAGTGATTCAGCTTCATCTTTCCTGAGTTTCTTCTATGGACTGGTGACCTGTACAGTCACCTTTTCAACTCCTTATTAGTATACAAAAGTCTGCAATTAAAAATGTAAACTTCAGAAAATTTATACAAAAAAAGAAAACTCTTTATACTACATGCTTTCAGAGAAAAGATGGTGCACTGTATCAAGTACTATGTTTCTTTCAAGTAAATTTCCTCTTTTCTATGAAACCAATTAAAAAGTATGAAATTAAAAGCATCAAGTATGATGGCATAAATTGGCAGTATACCTGATTCCTTCTACACATGAACCTCCTTTAAATTCTCTTCAACATATTGTACTTTATACCTCATGAGACACAGAATTCTTACACTATTTTTCTTCAATTTCTTCAGTACTTTTCAGGGCAAGAAAAAAGTAGAAAAATCTGTTTTCTGCTACAAAGTCTAGGAGGAGCCTTTATTCTCTTATTGTAAGGAATTTACATAAAAATAACATAAAAATAAATATCGTTGGTTAAAATCATAAGATTTTAAAGAACAAAATTCTATGTTGTACTTACAAAACACTATAAAGTATAGCCACCTTAATTTTGTATGTCTGTACTTGCATGGAAGTGTATCTGTCCCTGTCAGCTTCAGCACTTTGGATCAGACAAAATATTTGCAATGTAGCTCAAATCCAAATCTGTCTGTTTGACACTGCAAGATATTTGGAGTGGAAATCAAACTCTGCACTCTTTTAGAAAGAAGAGGCTCGCTGTGATGTGTCAAACACACAGGCTCTGCTTCTTTGGGCAAAGGCCTTAAATCATCCTTCTGCTGACAGGTGCGCTCAGGGAAAAAGAAGGGTTGTTTATCTTCATATCTTTATATATTTTCTACAGCCTATTCACATTAAATGCAACAAAGCATCTTGGAAAACATGCTACTGACGTAATTCTGTGCTGTGGCTGAATAACATTAAAAACCATTTATCTAGCCTTTGAAGTGCAACCTTTTTATTCTCTGTTCTAAATACTAAAATAAGTAAAAATTGAGGCTTTCATGTTAGCTGCCCCATCCTTATCTCCCTTTTCTCTAGCAAACACAAAGGAAGCACAATGAAAGCTGGACTAGCAAGTGGACAGTAACGTATCATCGAGAACTACGCATCTGTTAGAAAATTTGGTGGCATAATAGAAAGAGAACATAGAATTTGACACAGCTGTTTATATGAGAAGTTTTACCTACATCTGCATTTTATTTTTTCCTCGGGTCTATGGGCCAAATTCGGTGGCTTTTTATGCTCAGTCTATGGCAGCCCAGAACACAGAGTCCTGCTTCTCAAGGCAATCAGTTGTTTGACACCATATGTCCATGCCCGAACATTGAAAGTAAATTCACTTTTTTCCATTTTTTTAAAGCCCTTATTTGTATTGACATAAGTATGTTGCCATGTCATATTTGAACACAGTGAAGCATTTCTCATAGAGATGTTGAATATTCCTGGCTAATATCTCTTTAATGCAGTACAAAACAGATCTGTAACAGCCTAACACAGATTAACACAAATGACTCATTTTTTTGTTAATATATGCAATAAAAAAAGTGCCTAAACACCTGCTGGCTTCCAGACTGAGCTATTTTTGTCAGATGTTTTAAAAGAAACTGTCAAAGTACTTTCAAACAGAAAGATCAAAGTTCCTATGATGAATTCAAAGGCATTGACTCTCCACATTCAGCTCTCTGTTTCACAGGAAGACAAATAATAATGGCTGTGCCACAGAGCTGATGATATCCCAGGAGCAGCAGAAGGGTGCTGTGGCTCAGCTGACATCTGCTCTTCCCATCCACACTTAGCAAGAAAAACATTGGAGCCCAGCATGGGGCAGTGGCCCAGGGCAGGCAAGGCAGGGACATGCTGTACAAGAGCAGTTCCTTTTTGGCTGCAGCACAGCTCTGCTCTGCCAAGCCAGGCAGCTTCAGGGGACAGAGTCATAAAATAATCTAGGCTGGCAGGGACCTCTGAAAGTCATCTGGTTCAACCCTTTGGTCAGAGCAAGGGCAGCTCTAAAGTTAAAGCTAACTTTAAAGTAAGATCAGGTTGCTCAGGGCCATGCCCAGCCAAGTTCTGAGTATCTCCAAGGATCGAGATGCCACAGGCTCTCTAAAGAGATCTGCTCCAATGCCAGATCACCACCTTACCTGTAAATTATTTTCCCTAATATCAAAATGGAATTTCTTTGTCAGCTAGTAAATTTGAAAATAGCAATACATTCACACTCCTTTCTAAGCAGTACTGAGCAAACCCAGCTGTCATCCTCCCCACCTTGCAAACCCTGATCATCTGGATGACCCTACTCACTACATGGTGCCAGTTTCACTCCTCTCAGCTTCCTATCTGCAGTGGTGAAGGGCTCTTGTGAAAGGAAAAGAATTATTTTGTAATGAGCAATGGCCTCAGGGTATTGGAATTCTACCTTTCTTGTATTTTCCTTGTGTGAGTATGGAAAAGTCACCTCCTTGTGTATGGCTCTAGAAGGGATTGCTAAGATCTGTGACTTGAATTTAAACCTACTTAATTTTAGTTATCTAATATGCAAAATAATACTTGTTTATATTGATCACATGAGAACAGAGAGTTCGGCCTTGGAAATAGCCACTTCAGTTAACAGCCAAAGGTAATGTGAAAGACAGATTAGGACCTAATTTAATACAAAAAGGATATTGAGCTAAATCTGCCCAATGATGGTGTAACAAATGCCCCATTTGATGTAGCAGCATCATCTTTGAACTCCATCCCTTTCTGTGTGTGTTTTTTGAAAAGAGAATGGCCAAGGCACAGTGATTTAAGCATGAGTCAGACACAAAAATCAAGAGTTGAGGCAAAAAAACCCAATAATGAAGGCTTTAAAGATGGTCTAGCCAGAATTATTTTCTCTATCTTCTAATTCTCCACCTCATTTCCTATATTAAGTATAGTAACAATCACTTTGCCACTCCCTGCAAATAGGCAGTCAGTTTAATATGCCTCCAGAGGCAGGAGCTCTTAGCAGGGAATCAAGGTTTCATTGGGCTGGGCCAGGAACCCAGCAAACACAAAAGGGATGCTTCTGCACTGAAGAATTAACAAAACCCCTTGGATAGTGAACTGGAAATTCACAAATTCACCCAAACTGCATCTCACAGAAATTCCAAATACCTCTTAGATGATAATGGCACTTCAAACACTGAGCTGTGCAGGATTCAAACTGGACCTGTAAAGGAAGAGCTTTATGCATGACTGGAAATAGCTTGAGACATCTAATGTCCTTAAAGAACTTCGGCTGCATCTTTCAAAATGAGATGAAAGACAAGCTTATTAACTCAAATGTTAACATTTTTAGTAGCTTTCATCAGCAGATGTCCTGCTTATAAGAAATGGGCAAAAGACTCCCTTATAGGCTCTGAATATACACATTCAAATGAATACAAAACTGTTTTCAGAAAAATAGGTTTTCTTAGCTGAAAACATAAAACGGAACATTATAACACCATCCAAATCCACTTCTTAGTGCAAATGTTTTGCAGTATAAAAATTATTTTCCATAATCCTGTTGCAGGGTTGGCAAAGCAAATGAGTCTTAATGCCAATGCTACAGAAATCTGAAGTCTGTTCCCAGCTCTGCTTAAAGTGACCTTGAAGAAGCCATCCAATATTTTGTGAAAATGAACCACTGAAAGATACTGTCAAAGTTAGAAATATGAACCATGTGTAATGTGAAGGAAATAGAAATATTAACAGCAATTAGGAGGAGAGCTGGAACTGAAATTTATGGTTTCTGGGCTTCCTATCAAATGTATCTTTGTACATAACAACAGAGATAATAACAAGGACTGTCTGCGTCTCTTCCGCAGTTCTGGTTCAGATAAAATCACATGCTCTGGCTGTGCTGTTTATCTTAATGCTGTATATGAAATAAATGGGAGCAACTGAGAATATTAAATGATGGAAATCTGAAGGTCCAAACCAGAATCAGTGGCATATAAATTGTTTCTTCTTCTCCTGAAAGCCATATCCTTTGATTTTTCTCTTTTGCAGCTGTGAAATAATTTTAAGAAGGGGGACTCAAAATACACTTCTTCAATTTATAAGTATCTCAGATTATAATTTCACTGAAGATATTTTTCTAATATTTTTAAATAATCAAAAACACTTAAGGAAAAATTTATAATTTCCCACTGCAATACAAAATCCTCCCTTCTCCTAGAAGGGGTCCCACCAGGAAAAAGATAAATAGCAGGCTTGCATTGCCTAAGAGAACCATTATTTGTGTTGCAAATCTCAAGTATTAATAATAATGGATGCAAATAAAATAAATCCCACTTGACTCTCAGGAAATGTTCAACATTCACAACACTCAATTTTTTTTACTCGCAGAATGAAGACCTGAGACACAGTTGACATGAGCCACTACAAAGCTACTTTTACTGCTAACTTGAAAGTAAACCTGAAAGTACTGGTATAGAGTTGTCATAGTCCTAGGATAATGGCAAATAAAAATGTTATTAGAGTGTTTCCAGTAGAATATGGAAACAGGACAATTGTCAACTCATCTGCAGTCCCTTCTGATATCAAAACTATATACTTAATAACAGCATAATTGTTAAGTGATGTGATTGGAAGTCTTATGACACTGAAAGGGTTTAAAAATTTTTATATGGAACCAGATTTATTAATAGTGAATTCTATGTGTCAGTATCATGGTGATTCTCTAATCAGCAAAAAAATGTGTTTAAGAGCATGTCCTACAAGACTTAACAGGGATATTTTGTTAAAAGAAGCCATGAGCACTGGGAGTATTAAATTAGACTTTGAATTGTCATTTTCTGAGGGTAGATTAAAGAAAGCTAATGCACATCAAAGTGATCAATCATGTCAGCTCTGGAGTTGAATTCTCCTTGGCTCCTTTTTATGTCAACTTTGTGTGTATTAAGAGTATCATCAGACATGACGGCCTATTCTCTCACTTGCAGGCAGTTAAGCCAGAAGCAGCTTGAGGGACTGACAGGAGTAACTTTGATATGAAGTAAACAGAAGGACAAAACTGGCTCCAACGTTTAGAAAATCCCCCAAGAGTGTAATTATTTGTTTGCTTATCCTGGCAGAGAAGTAGAGAGATCATAACACTGGTCAAAGGTCTTCAAAGAGACTGGGGAAATGGCAAAAAATGAACTACTTTTTGTAATTATAAGAGACAGCAGCTCAGTTTCTCAGACCTTTTTCCTGATTTTAAGTCAGGAGCCAATCTTTTTGATTTTCTTTTTCATCAGTAACTATTTGCATCCTGTGGTATAAAAGGTTTCATGCTGTTGTTTGATGACATATCAAGTCCCCTTTTTCTGCCTGCAGAAATGTACTATATATGCACCTCTCTATCTATAAAATATTGCGTCTGCTGTCTACATAGACATGGCCTGGAGAGAAGAAAGCTCCCCCTAATCAATTTTGCAAACTTCAAGCTTTTTTCTTCCTTTTCAGTAGTGAATTACTCTTCTTCCCATGCCCCAGTATTGTGTTTCAATGTTTTCTGCAAGACAGGTGGGAGATATATTACTTTGTCTGGATTTCTACTATGAGCTGTTTTTCAGTTAGAGAAGGTGGACTTGTAAAAGTTCTTAAATGGAATTTATTAAGAATTTTATTTTAATATATAACTTAAATATATGTAGTCTGTCAATTTTATAAAGGACTTATTTTCCTGAGGAATTTACAAGAAGATCTCTATAAAAGGGAAGTAATTAATTTACCTTTTTAAGAGAAAAATCACCCTACGTTTGATGTTACTGCATTTGTCATCTGCTTTCATGAATCAAGCCATTATCTCCAAGACATCTTTGGATGAACTATAAATTAACTGTACCACAGAATCACATTTCATTTAGTAGACATATACAGCTTCTTCAAGGAGTGCCACCTCAGCACACACAGCAAAAAACTCCAGTTTTGGTTTAACAGCACAGTTATATTTTACAGTATGTGGCAAAGAATGTGATAAACACTCTGCATTAACAATAAAGTAAGCTTCTAATCATCAGTTGTGTGAAAACAAGATCCAAAGGAGTCCCAAAACTTAGGTACCAGCAGCTGAATAAAAAGAAACATAAGCCATGGATTTCTGGAGCTTGATGGATGTTTTTGAATATCTTGAGTTGGCATTGCTCACTTTATTCCCTGTTTAAACTATGATAGGTCCACTGTGACTATCATGTGCTGAATCTAAAGCTTACTTAGCTGCCTGGAAAAGCCTTGTGCTATGCCTGGGAGTTATCACTTATAACAGATATTTCTACTTTGAAGGGGCAAAACCAATTTGGAAGATGTAATTTACTTCCTGAGGTTTTTTTTTTGGTGGTAAAAGAACTGATCTTTTTTCCTACTCCTATACACTGAAAAGACCTCTACTTTTACTTTTTTTTGGGTTTTTTTTCCTTCTTCTTAAATAGAGCTACTTTGTTTTATCATACATTCACAGTTATCATGATGCAACAGAAATGAAGGAGCAAATCTAGCAGGTGAGTTAGGAGGACTGGAGACCTACTAACACCATAACTGGATACCCCTCTGTGACTTGCTTTCAAGCATTCCAAGGAGGCTTGAAATGAATTTATAGAATTCAAAACTGTGCAGGGGAAATTATTTTTGCACTTGTCCTCAGATCCTATGGTCTTCTGAAAGGGCACAGAGTTATGCAAACACCTGTTATTGTCCTTTTTGCCTTTTTAAGGGAGATCCAGAATGACACCTACCGTGAAACAGTAATGCAGCATTCAAATTCACTGGAGGAAACCATGTGAGGACTCTTAGGGAGTGTTATTGGTCCCCCAAAAGGATGGACAAAACAACAGATATTTTTGGTCTTCACTAAAATCAGCACATACTCCCCCATCCCCAACCACAGCACCATAGAAACATCTAGAAGGACTGATAAGACTGAAAGTTAAACCATTTTTACACACAGGGGTAAGATGCTTTTGTATCAGTAAAGACTTTTTAATATTTCAAATTCAGATAAAAGCTACAATAGAATCCTATGGACACTGGAAGCAAGTTAGACTAAATGCTACAGTTTCTTAATGCATGGTGTTTAGAGATGCTTATAACACATAGTTCTACTGCTTTAAATAAACACAGACAATAAAAAGGAAATATTTCAAGCACACACTGAAATTTTATCTAAATTGGAACATAATTACTGTCACTGAAGATGTCTCATTACTTGTAGTGCTCAGTAGGTCCCATCTCTTTCTCCCTGGGGAAAAAACCATGGCTGGAGAATGCTGTAACTAGTGTGGCATCTTCCTACAATTAACACAGAGTTTTCTAATATTAGATGCATTTATTTCCCAACTTTGGGGGAAGAAATTCGACACAAGTCCCTTTTTTAAAACCCTGCTGTGCCAGCATTATTTGTGTTCTAATATTTTCTAACAGCATTTCCCAGGTATAAATAAGATATCAAGTCAAAATTAACACTAGAAACATGACCTGCCCTGTTTTTTGCTGCAAACTGACAGCTCTGCTGCAAATGTCAAATGTGAACCACCCTCCTAACTAACTAGAGACTCAGGATTGGCATATTGCTGAACTGCAAAACTTATTAACAAAACATCACTCTAAAGAACAAGGAGTCCCAAACAATTCTGTAAACTCTATTTTTAACTTCTTATTTAATTTTTAAAAGCTTTTTTTACAGTATTAATTCTTAAAAATTAGATTTCCAGGGCCTCACAAACTCTTTCTGCATAGCAAAACCCTTAAATATCCCTCTTCCCCAGGGAATTAACGACTTTTCCCACATCTAGTTCTTTCACATTGTCATTTGGATTCTGCTTTGTTCCTCACAATCATAGCAAAACCACAAACAACCTGGGATAAACTACAGATGGTTATTTTATCAACTACCCTACCAAAACTTAATATCTGAAAAGCAATCCTGCTAGTTTTTATCATATCCTTCATGAATGGAAAAATAAGTTTCCTTCCTCTTAACCTTCTGGTTAAGCAAAGGTTATAGTATCTCCACTTCATTTTCTTTTTTCACTAAGCAATTATTGTTAATTAAGCCTTTCCTCTCAATAATTTCTCTTGAACTTTATCCTGCAGGTCCTAATCTTCCCCAAAGCACATGGTCTAGAAGCAGAAACACTACTTCAGCTGAAACCCTCCAGTGCCATCTTTTTTCTCTTTTCTTAAAAATTCTATGTAAAATCCTTCCAAAACAACAACAAAAAATATCAAAACAACTAGTACAAAAATAGATGATACAAGCAGAAGAAAAACATTCAACCTGTATGTCTTAATTTACCAAACTTAATACTTATCTTCAGATCACCAAAAAAGAGGTTTCTAGTTCAAATGGACTAAAAAAGATCTGAGAATCTTGAAGACATGTAGTTTAATGCTTCATGTCAGATAAAAGTAAAGATGAAAACCTCCTATTCCTTTTTATGCAAATGATAAAACCATATTCTACATGGACCCCAAGAAGAACAGGAAGAAGGAAAGCATTTTGGAAAATCATGCCATCAAATCAATAGAAAAATAGAGGATGATCAAAAACATTAAAGACTGGCGAGAAAATATGATGAACTCTTTTTTCATGTTGATTTTCATTACCACATCTTGTGTATCGACTTATCAGTCACAGCTGAACATAGCTTATGTAATTGAACTGAAATACCTTTTAGTTCTTAAGAGTGAGAGACTCAGCCATGGTCCTTTTCATTTGACAAGTGAGTACTTTGTCAGCACCTTAGATTTCAGTATATTTCCAGCCCAGTGGCCAGGATCTAATTTCCTCTTCCATTTTACCTTCTCTCTCTACTTTTCAAAATAAGACTTTTGCTTATATGTAACCACTGCAATTCTTTGCTGATCCACTTTTTCAACAGCATTCTTAATTCACACAGCCAAGTTAACACCATTACTGAGTCTCATCCAGAAAGGATCTATTTTGCTACAGACTTGGAGGACATTGGTGTTGGCTCCTGAACTAAACCTGAATGCAAGTTACAGGAGTAGAAAGGGAAGATGGAAACATTCCTAATCCACAGGATTAGGGGAAATTTCTGTCTGCCCTGTCTTCCACAACACTTTTAAGGTTGCTGCTGTAAGACCTGCCAGAGCCTGATAGCAGTGGAGTAGCAGTGCATCAGTTTATGGTTACAGAACAGGTATGTATAGGAGCCAACACTATTTCTAGGTGAGGTGAAAGGTTCAGTATTAAATGTGTCTTACCTGAGGAATTAATATGTAAGCTGTGTAATGTAAGTTATGTAATGGAAGTAGCCATTTACTGAACAGCTAATTAGAATACTCAAAATATACAAGAATAACAACTAGTCATTACTGCAATTATTCATTTCTGTGCCAGTCACTTTGCCTTCTCAGAGTACATTAATGCACTTTAGAGATGGCAAGCACAGCTGAACAAACATCATATTCCACCTGAAATTACCAAAGCACAAAAAACGAACACACCATGTATATTGATGGCTCTGGAACAGCAATACGAAGTCATTACTGAAAGTAGATGCTGTCATATGTCAAAGTCTAAGTCATCCTTTGCAAAGTTATGCAAAATATATATTCAAACTGCGGTTATATGTCTAGATAATAAATATATTGGCCATATAGGTTCAAACATCTGGTCCATGTGAAAGTACGTGAATGCCCAACAACAGAGTACATATATATTCCATCCAGAATAGAGGTCTATATGTGTTTGAAGTGTCTCAAGGATTGACATTGGCACTACTTCTTTCACATTCCATGTTTTTCATATGTCTACAGCTTATTAACAAATACAGAGATGGAAGTTATCTCTGTGTGTATTTGTTCTAGAATTCAGCAACCCAGTGGTGTGGGAAAACCCATTCTTTGCACTACCCGTTCACTGCATTATTCCAGGAGCAGCTTTTGGGTAACTGAGTGATCAGGTATTTCTACCACAGCCATTTATTGCTCTATGGAAAGCTGATCTTGCTTTAACTCCCTACAGCCAAATACCATTCATGAAGAGAATTCCATCATTAAGATTTCTGTCACAAATTTTTGGGTTTTGTGTATGCAAGGTCAACATTGCAAATTGAACATTTTTTACCATTGTGATATTAACGATTTTACATTCACTCCCATTACAAGTGTAAGCATATACTGCATACCTATAAAGACTAGCTATTGGTAAATGTTAACTTCAAACCTCAGTTACTCTGATATTTAAACAGAGTGATACAGGCAAAAATGTACCTGAATTCTATGATGCAAAATGTGATGATTACGCAGAATCATTAAAGGATAACAAAGAAAAGCAACAGAAACATTTTTTCATTATAATGAAAAGGTCATAATAAATATTTCTCACAGGTCTTTTATCACTTCTCTTTTGACAATGCAACTGCCTAAATTAAGTTGCATAACACCAGCAGACCCATATAAAACAAACATGTCATGTCAACAAATGACAGCCACCCACTAGCAAACACTGTGATAGATCAGAAATAATACAAGAGTAGGATGAATCCCCATGGCATTTCCAAATTAAACCCATAAAATATTGACTGGGAGCAACTTGGAACAACCACCTGGTCTCAGTATATTAAAAATTTAAAACCTGATCACAACTGAGCTAAATAAGGGCAACATATGTTTTGCAGGTGTCACCATATCCCAGAAATACACTTGAAAAGAGATATAGTAATTCTTAATTGAAGGTTTTGTGGCATTGGGAAAAATGGCAGGAAAACTGTAGACACATTTTAAATCACTCTTCACCCTTCTCTTCTGATTTTTAATATATTCTCTTTTTCATATAAGAGGACAATTTGATGCCTAGTATATTAAGACAAAATATACATTTTAATATCAGACAAAAAGATGTATGCGTCCAATGTGACTTCAGTTTCTAAAATTTCTTAGATTTTATAAATTTTTTAATTTTAATTTTTAAATTTTATTTTAATTTAAATTTAATTTAAAATTTAATTTTAATTTTAATCTAATAAATTAATTTCTTATATTCCTCTGGAAATGTCTCCTGTAACTTAATTAACTGAAACTCTTAAAACATACTTGTACCAGTATGAAGAAGATACAGAAGTCAGTACATGTGATTTGATCCAAGTAATAATGAAGGGGGAGGGGGGAGAAGGAAGAAAATGTTTTCCACTTTAAACTACTAGACACACTTTGTTGATCCTTAATCAAACCACCAAAAAAAAAAAAAATAGGACTGACACTTACTCCAAGAACTGAAGTCCTGATTTTAAAATCAGGCCTTTGTTAAAAGCCCTGTTACTCTCTTAGGTCCCAGTGGAGAGGTGAACTCTGTATCTCCTTACCTCCACAATGTGCTGGCTGAAGTATGTGACATCTGACACCTTTGCATCCTCCTGGAACAAGGTTTACATTTGCTCTTACCCATACCAAGCTCCAGTGGGCAGTCTTTTGGGATTTTAGATAATAAAGTGCTCTGGGCATCTTTCCACTCTCAAAGAAAGAGCAAAGCTACTCCGTATAGACCAAGAAGAACATTTCCAACAAACATGACAGGTATGAGGAGGCAGCCCCCATCAGTTATAATGACTGTTTCTCACAAGGTGTTTAGGACATAAGGGAACAAATTTCTGACCTCAGGAAATCAGGAGGACAAAACAGAACTCAGCCTCACCCCCACACAACACTTTTGAAATCTGGGAAGGGAAGAATCACATAATGGATCAGGTTGGAAGGGACCACAGTGGATCACCTGTTCCAAACTCCCTGATCACACAGGGCCGTCCCTGAGTGCATTGTACATAGTTGCATCCAGGCAGTTCTTGAGTATTCCCAGTGACAGAGACTCCACAACCTCTCTGGGCAACCTGTTTCAGTGTGTGGTCACTCACACAGTAAAGAAGCTTTTCATCCTGTTCAGATGGAACTTCCTGTGCATCACTTTCTGCCTATTGCCTCTTGTCCTACTGCTTGGGACCACCGAGAAGAACCAGGCTCCATCCCCTCAGCACTCCCTCTTCGGACACTTGCATACATTAAAGAGGTATCCCTCAGTCTTCTCAAGGTTAAACAGGCCCAACTGCCTCAGCTTTTCCTCATAAGAAAGAAAGGAAGAGAGGCCATCGAGAGGCTCACAGGCTCTCCCTGGCCTGGCCAATTCAGGTGACTCTCAGCAGGGCTGTATCACAAAAGCACAGTTGTCATATTTTTTCACTTCACAGAGATAAGCTGCATTTAAACTGGAAATACATTAAGGTATTCTCAAGAAGGAAGCAGATGGTTAGGCTGTTGGTTAATATTTGTAATTTTCCTGAAGCTTTTATTTAGTTACTTAAAATAAACTCCTACGCATATCCTGCCCAAGCTGCTGTATCGGCAAGGAGCAAGTGTGCCATCAGGTTTTCTCTGCCCATCATGAAACTGCTCTATTAAATTCTCATGCTGGTGTGGAAAGACAAGCCTGCTCCCAGGCCTCTGAGAGCAGGCTCTCTGCTCTCCCCTTGTCATCACAAGCCTTTTAAGCTGACACTGGTTTTCCCTTTGGAGGTGAAAGCATTCCTGCACCGTGTGATAGGCTACTAAGCTTGCTTAGGGTGCTGTGAGGAGCTGACAGAAGAGCCAAGCTTATCAACTGGTTATGTTTCCTCTTTCCCACTAAATTTTCACACATCAATCTCTGGCTGAAAAGTAGGGAATGTGCAAATCTGCAAAATTTCACAAGAGATACCAGCCCTATAGATTAATGTACAGACATATACAGACAACCACAAAATGCATTTTACATCATTTAATGTAAAATGACTTATAACCCTATGTCAAGTCCTCCCATTAGTGATCCAGTGAGCAGTTATTACAGTAGTTTCACTTAATCAAAATTATGTAATTCCATAAATTTTCAGTTTAGACATTTTTAGTGCAGAAGTTGGAGACATTTTATGCGTGGGTGTGCCTTTTGCCACTGATGCTTCTGCTTAATTCCTTCAAAATAGCATCCTGAAGCCTGTACTATTTTGCATCCATTTCTATCTCCCAATGACTGTTTTTAGCCCATCAACCATATTTCAAAATGACCCATTGCATCCTCTGCTTACATCAGCATCAATTTATGTCTCTTCTTTCTTCTTTTGTTAGGCACTACCCACTGTAAAATGGAGAATTTAGAAGCATCTTTTATGCATTTGGCTCTTTATGTTGATTGCAACATGACCAACTCATCTAACAAGTACTGTATTTATCACTACACATTACTAGACAAATAGAATTTCATTGCTTTGGACTAAACTTTAATGATAATGCTGCTTGTCCAGATATATGCCATGAATGTATATCTACGAAGCACTAAAATAATTTTTATATTTTTGTAACATAGTAACAAAAGTTCTGCAAATATTTCATTGTGCCATTTTTATGCAAATGTGCTCATTATGCCATTTTTATGCTTTCATTTTCATTTCCAGCAAGCAGTAAGAGTGTATCTGCTTTTTGTTTGGTCATCAAATGTTTGCTGGTGAAGAAATCATGTAGCACTTATCTGGTATGTGAGTATTTTCTCATAAAATTAAGATGCGTGCAATAACCTGTGTGAAAAACTTGGTTGCTTATTTTTTCTTAGAAATATATCCATATGTAAAGACATGATTGCAAGAAGAAACTAGACTACTACTTGCTGAAAGATCTGTAAACAATATATTGAATGAAGAATCTTGAGAAGCAGGATCTGTGCAGGTCTAAATTCCCCAAAGGATTAATTTCTGTATAAAAACTGCAGCTCGGAATATAATGGAATCAGAGGTCTCCAAGCTAGATATATCTTGTAATCCAAATTTGATGACTGATGCTGATCCTTACCCCATCCCACTGCTCCTCCTGGTTCAGTCTGTATACACAAGTTTTTTTAATCCCTTCCTATAACACCTTTTATCCTGTTCCCCATTCTGTCACACCATGCCACAACATTCTCCTTTTATTTTAAAACCAGTGATTTGAATGTCTATGCTTTCTGGATTGTCCATCTCAAAAAGTATCTTGAAAACATCAGGTTTTTTTCTTTTCTCACTGAAGCAAATGAACAGTAATCTCTCAATAGCTCATGCTTGATCTGCAACAGAATTACTGCCTTATTGGCAGACCTTCCTACAATGGGAATGGACAGCACAGGCCATTTCAGTATTTATAAAGCCCTACTCAAATTAATTTCTTCTAGGCAGAATGAAGGTAGCAAGTACTGTAAACACAAAATCAAAGGTGAAGTGAAAGGTGCTTCTAGGCTGACATCTCTAACCAGGACATTTAAAAATACGGGGAATGGAGTGAAAATCAATCAACCTTAAAAAGTGGAAAAGTTTATTTGAGAAGACAAATGTGAAAAGGCTGTTGCAGAAAATTAAGCTAGTAGCTCACAAAAAACATGAAAAAGTTACAGCTGGAAAAGCAGGTGGGGAAACCTTTTTACAGTGGTATCATGGTGTATTCTAAAGCCTGTAATTACACCAGGTACAAAGAAACCTGCAGCGGTACAACAGTGATGAGAGCTGCAAAAATGGCTTAGGAATACAGCTAATTAAAGATCATGTATACCAAATGTCGCCCCCAGTAAAAGTAACTAAAGGCAAGCTCCTAGGCACCAAGATGATGAAATCTTGACTGTACAATAAGCAAATTTCAGTTTCCTTGAATTGTATTTTCTCGTGGTATTTACATAAATGTTTGGTTAAATTATCAGCTAATGTAATGAAATCTGGCCATAACTATGCAATTTAATTTTTTAAACAGTAGATAATCTTAAAAAGCTAATGGTCCAGAATTCAAACAGAAACTAAATTTGTTTCTAAATCATAAAACTGCTCTAGTTCTTCACAGTAAGCCAATCCCAATCTTAAATCAAGTCACCCTAAATGTTAACAGCTGCCAAAAATGCATCTCCAGAATTTGTTTTGCACGCTTCCTAACTCTTCCTAAGTACAGCAGTTATTTAGAAAGATAAGCTCAGTTATGTATACGGGGTAGGAGTTGCAATAGCAATGTAAAATTTCTCTTCAGATTTCAAATTTAGATGTATAGGACATAGCAGAGATCCATTTTGTTCATCAGAATATGCCGCAGGACCAATAAAAGGTTTTTGAGGTCATGTTTTTGAGCCAGGAGAAGACAATCTGGCACTACTTAATAGGGACTATGTATTCTAAATGATACTAGACTTTCTCAGAAAACTTGTATATATCTTTTGTGTAGTAAGATAGATATATATATATAATTTATACTTTCCAATTATTGTAATTTTTTTCTCTTAGATGAACTTATGTCTTTCGCTTGCCATTTTAGTATTACCACTGGTCATGCCAGTTCAAGAAAAACCTCTCTAATTTTAGTATCATGAATCTCCCAAGAAATAGTTTGGATGTTATAGCATTCTGTTATTTCCTTGGAAATGTGTTTTAGCTTCTAGTCAAAAAGCATAGCATTTTCCTTATCAGAAACATGACATCAGTTAATATGGCTTATTCAGCTCAGATTCAGAACACTGGCTTAATCCTCTAAATAACCAAGATACTGGACTATTTATTGAGTTAAATTTGAAACCAGTAAGTAATAAGATTGAATTATAAGCTATCTTTTTGATATCCCGTATCATTATGCTACAAGTACAAGGCTCTAAAACAACAACTGACTACTGATACTATTATCTAAAATCCTGTATTCCAGAAGTGGAATGGAAGATTGTTTTTATTTGCCACTATGTCCATTTATGGCATCCAGATATTTGTGAAACCACTGTCTGTAATATGATGAAAAACTGTGTATTCGGAGAACATGTTTTGACCTACAATCTGTATCAACTGCTATTATAAATACATTTATAAATTTCAGGGCAGAAGTCTACTTACCATCTTACAATCAAGAAAATCTCTATTAAAAATGCATGGCAAGGAAAGGAAACATAGCTTCCTGCGTGAAATCTACTTTGGCTTCAGTCACTTGATATTTGTTTGCTGTGTGCTGTACAAAATTACTGAAGTACACAGAAATGACACTTTGCCCTTGGGTGCAATGGAATGACAGATTAAATGAGTAAATGGAAGACTCGGAGCTTCCTCCAAAGGGAAAAAATAAGCTACTTAATACTTTCAAAGCCTTTTCAAGTATCAGCTTTTTCTGCAAATCAAGAGAGTAATTATTTAGAGAACCAATTTGAATTTCTTAAAAATGCAGGGAGCATGAGGGAAAAGAGTGGGACATGGAACTTGTTTAGTTCTCCCACAGCTCTGGCCACCTTCATGAACACCTGATTTTAACCTAAGGCTACACAAGTCTTTTTGTTTAAGGAAACACAAGTTGCATCATCGCCTAATGCACCAGAATGCTTTTTTCTGTAGCCTCACAGATGGAATCAGCAGCTGTGCTTCACCTCCAACCACTAAATATGTAATATATAATATATTTTGACCTTCCACCATAACTTTAGGGCCTCTTATAAAAGCACAGTAAAAGTAGAGTCAAAAATGCATTTAAGTAAGACTGCAGGCTCATACTAATTTACAATTTCTGTAGGAATTAAAGATGAATTGTAATAGCTCAACACTAATAAATGGTTTTATTTGCTGTCAAACACCTACCTCATATTTACTAGAAATAAGAGGGAGCAGAGATTCAAACTTTTATCCCTGAATTAAAGAACCTTCTTTGAGACATTTAGCATTTCAAAAAGGATGCTTTAAAACATTTGAATGTTTCTCAGTTTCCATTATTTTTTTCTGTTCTCTCTTAAGTTACATTTTGTAGATATTTGCTACTAAGAATTTTGTTCTCTTTTCAATTTATAAATTACATGCCCTTCATCAAAACAAGTGACAAATGGAAACCCTTATCTCTGAAAATAAAGTGATGAATTTGAATTTAGAATTAATCAGAAATATTAATTTATTGATCTTACTGATCAAATGAGAAAATTAAAGAAATGGGTAAGCACCCCTTGGATTGTACTCTGCTGGTCTCATTTTAGACAGCTTACTTTGAAAATGAGCAAATGGTAATGTCAACAAGACTGATGGAAGAAATAATTTTTTTCTGAAGGATGATATACATATGTCTTTTGTATTGCACAAAGAAATTTGTATATGGTCACATTTCAGCTGGCAGAAAAATTGCAGGGAATAGAAAGCACGGGTGTTATAGTACTGTGAGCCAAATATAGAAAAAGCAAAAACTAAAGGCAGAGGAGAATAGCAGAAAGAAATCCTGAGACAGTTTTCACACAACTGGATGTCCCACACTTAAAGGGAACAGCAACTTCACTAAAAATATGAACTTGAAACAACAGTTCTCCCCAGACAAAAGCAAGAAGGAACTGTGCAGATATCTGAGGGCTAATTCACATACATTGACACATATTAAGGACAATCAGTAGCTAAGCACAGACTCTCCTGAAACAGACAATTTTGACCACCTCTAAGAAGAATTGCTGAGAGAATTGAGGGTGTTCAGCAGTGCCTGTAGTGATAGGAGAAAGGGCAACCATTTAAAACTGAAAGATGGTAGGTTTAAATTGAACATGAGGAAGACAATTTTTATGATGAGGGTGGTGAGACTGTGGAACAGGTTGCACATAGAAGTTGTGGATGCCCTGTTGTAGATGTGTCATGATTTATGATGTCCCATGATTTTGGAGCAATATCTCTCATTGCATGCTTTGCCCTAGACTTGTATTTTTGCCATGGTAGCTGCTATTACTCATGGCTGGAGACAGGATAGGCAGCTAAATGGACTTTTAACCTGATAAGATGCTGCTGTGGTTATATTCTTAGCAATGTCAAGCCCCATTTCTATCAGACTGAACCATTCAGTGTCATTAAACACAACCATACTTATTCAATTCTCTCAGATTGCCAGAGTAAAGTCAAGTTCTGTTGCAATAAAATAACTTGATCTGCACGATGAAGTGGCCAAAAATTCCTGTAATTACACCTCATCCCATGAAACCATACCTTCAAAATTCACCAGCAACCAAAAGCCACAGGTCAGGTCAGACAACAGGAAAAGAGGGGAGAAGTACGACTGCACATGTGTTCTCATACAGAGGCTAAAAAATAAACCCACGGTACACAGGACAGGCTGAAAATGCAGCAATGGCATTCCAGGCATGGAAATTGTCTGCTGTTTGTTCTCTCTGCATTCAGAAAAATATGCCTTCTGTATCCTTTTTGCTAATAAACAGAAGATCATTAAAGTGATAGCTGACTCTAAGAATCCATTTCACCTCCAAGCAGAAGAGGTTTGGCAAGGGTCCAAGTACTTTCCTGAATAATTTTGTCATCAGGCAGCAGAACTTTCCAGAACATGAAGTATGATTCATATAGAGTGTTCCATTAGAAGGAAGGCATAAAAAAAAGGTAAACAATCTCACAGCAAAGTAAATGAATCAAAACAAATAAATAATCAACATATTTTTAATTTTCTGGTTTTCCTTCTCATTTTAGACTCATAGTTTTGAGTGGTGCTCTGTGCTTCAAATCTTTATCATGAGAGTACAGTCCTGCCTATAGTAAATAGTCTCCTCACAAGAAGCTGTTTTTAAATTAGTGTCATTTCCTAGACTTCCTTGGACTTGTCTATGGAGCGAGCATCCAAGGATCTTATGTTTAAAAAGTCTTGGAAAACAAAAAACTGGTTGATTCCAGACTTCCATCAGGCAGCAAATTATCAGGGACTGAAAACCAACTAAGATTACACAATTTGCCCCAATTTATTTTTCTGATTTAATTCTGTCGCTTCTCAGATTTGTTGTTCAAGTGCTGATAGAACAGCCCACAGGGAAAGCAGAACACACAATTCTGCCAGTTTTGTTCCATCACAATTATCTAATCAAATCTTTGTTCACTCTTTCATCAATATTTTTCATCTTGTAATGAAGACACTGCTAAAATAGCACACTCAGAAGTTTCCTCATCCTACTTCCTATCAGAAAAACCCCAAATCCTACCAGGATTATTGGCTTGAAATCTGAGTGTGTCATAAAGAAAACTGCAGTATAGTGAAGACAAGATCAAATTTCTTGTTCTTCGCATCAGATTGATTGAGTAGTCTATAAAATGCTTATTTTTAGGAAAGAATTCCTAGCTAGCAAAGATTTAAAACATCAAAATACGGATATTTTTTGTCTGATATGCAAAAACATATCCTGCATATAAATACAACTTGGGCACATTAGAATACCCTTAGAAGCAATAAACTCACACACCACCATCCATAACAGACATATACAACACTCATGAGAATATATACTCTTAGAAGCTTTCTGGAAAGGACTTGCAGATTCAGAACTGTTACACAGGTGAAAAATTGTGAATTTTTCTCACCTTCAAGCACTTGACCCTAACTGGGATACTAAACTCTCCATTTCAAAATCATAAAAAAAAAACCCTGTGGGAGGATTATGATGCATTTCTTGAAGATAATAGAAGCTGTATCAGCTACTAAAGGAAAAAAAAATGCTTCAAGAAAGTGGTTTGTCCTTGACAAACTTTATAGTATGTTCTGTAGTACATTCTCAGTAGTATGTTTGCTTAACTGCATAGATACATTGATTCAGTATGAAAATGACACTAACACAGGTAATACCAAATTTGTTCACATTCACATCAACAGCAATTTGAGGAATAAGGTATAGTTCGCCAGAACTTAAGGACCAACCTGACTCTTTAAAAAAACCTCTATTTTATCTGTAAGAACAAAAGCATTTCACTCTGATGTTCCCATAGGACAGAATATGCAGCACAGATATTAATCTGTGCATTGCTGTAGCTCTCAATACCTACCACTGTCTTAAAGATTATTAAACACATCAATATAAAGCTAAAAAAACATTTTTTATTTATTTCTTAGATGTGGTAACATATAAATAAACATAAAAAGGGAAATTAACAGTCCTAACATAAAAAGTAAAGAAATGAAAAATATGTATCAAAGTGGTAAGGGGTATATGTTCAAGAAACAGTGACTGTTGAAAATACTAGGCTCATCCCTCCAAAACTGGTAACTTAAATATCATAACAGAGGAAAAGAAGATATGACAGAGTTTAGGAATAGGGGAGGGATGAAATTCAGGACTTCAGCAGATCATGTTCTTATGCTACATATTTTTCCAAACTAAATGAAATTGGTCTCCAGTTTTATGTTTATAGGACTTGATGGAAAGAAATCCAGTTCATTTTCATGAGAACCAGATGAAATAAAGAGATGAGTTCTTTATTAAAATTTACAGCTACAGACAGGACCTCTGTCACACCACTTGCACTGCTGATTAATAGGAATGTGCCCTGGCCCAAAGAAAAAATATGCCTCAAGAAATGTTTACACCGTGTACATGACAGAAAAATCTTGCAAAGATCCTTCAGAGAAAAAACGCTGCCACTAATTTGGCAGCAGCTTTGAGCAGCCTGGTCCAGTGGAAGATGTCTCTGCCCATGGCAGGTGGGTTGGAACTAGATAACCTTCAAGATTCCTTCCAACCCAAAACATTTTGTGATTCTATGATTATAATTTAAGAGAAGTTGACTTTTATAAACTTCAGGGACAAGTAACTGTGCTGTGTCCTAGGCAGTGACTTTTAATGCCAGGGGAGCATACATGCCTCCCAGAAATCTTAGGGTCTCTAGTGAGGACACTCTCACTCTGGGTCTGAGTAACTTACCCTTTGCCTTGTGCACTTCTTGTTGCAGGTGGGGGAGGACAACACTCATTTTCATCAGGACATAACATCAGTGCTCTGTAAGAACACTTACCAGAGCTCTTCTGGGGCACTTCCTTCAGTCACACTCTAAGTGTTTCACTTTGATGCCACTTGCTAGGCAAAGGGAAACTGACTCTCCCAGAGCTCATTCAGACCAACAAGAGCAGTGCAGAAAACAGGACACTCTAAAGTGCTCCTTCTCCAAAAAGCTGAGATTCAGCCCCACACAAAACTAATTTTCATCTGGGTTGGACATACCAGGACAAAGGACCTACACAGCTATGGATGGAAGCAGGCAGAGGTCAGGCACCACAAACAAGGTCTGGGTAGATCTGCTAGCATAGCCCTGATTTTCAGTCAGCAAGGGTAATGGGGAGGTGGGGTACATTTCCTTAGCCCCAACGCAGCTTCTCATACTGTAGCTTATGTGTACCAAATGTGAGGCTCAATTCACTTAATATTCAGTACTATTCCTCTTACTACACAGGAACTTTATTTTTTTATTATTATTTAGGAGTACAAAAGAAATATATATGTAAAGAGCAAAGGCAGTAACAGTAAAAAATTAGACATTAGAGTATTTTTAAATTCTCACTGAACTTGTAATTTATATGAAATTCTTTTGTCTTTAATTCCAAAACAAAAGAAAAAGAAATTAAAGTGGTTTTCAGATCCATGTTTTGAAACCAGAATAAATTTTTTTGCTACCTTAATTTTTCTTCTCTACCATTTCTGACACCTCTACTGGTTAAGCACCTCAAAAGCAAGCACAAAATCACTCATAACATTTAAAAGGTTTTCATCAATATTTCTCAGTGTTTCTCATTGCAGTTTAAATTGATTTCATTAGTGCCAGGTCAACAGTACAACTACATGGACAAGGAGAGCAGTGGTTACTGTGTTGTCTGATGGCTAGGCTTTTTTCCATTCTACAATGAAAATTTTAAATCCTATTATATTAGAGAAAAGGCAGTGTGAAGGGAGATAAGATTGAACCTATAAAGACCAGATGGCCTTTTTCATAAATTATAAGATCACAAGGAGCATCTAACTCAGGCTCAAGTGGATAGGTACTTTCACTCCTCTTCCATAAGCCAGCCAGCCTTACGAAAAACAGGCTGTGGTTGAGGGATTTGGCCAAAAAGTTTCCTCCTAAGTTTGCAGACTTCAACCTTGATCTACAGCAATTAAAAGTGTCTCACAGAATTATTATATAAGTGAGAATGACAACTGAATTGGCTCTGTCTAGCAGTTTTCCAAAAGTCTGCATCCAAAGCCGTGCACCAGAAGAGGGGAGTCAGTGACTGCTTGCATGTAGAGGTTTTTTTCCGCATTTGTCGCAGCAGATGCCTTTAGGAGAGTTCAGGGGAACTAAAATGATCTGACTCCCTGCCTTTCCACATCTTCACTGGACTTGCCCTGCCTGAACTTCCTGCTCAAAGCTCCAGTCCTGAAACTTCAATGAGTAGTCAAATGACTGCTGGTATTAAACTAAGGGTAAGAGTGCACCTGAAAATGGTAATGTTTAAACTGAAGGAAATGGTGACAGTGTAATAACACTAAAAGGGATGTAAAGTGAAGAAATTACTTTGTAGAGCTAGTCAATCTGAAGTATGTAGGATTCTTAGAGCAGCACCTCAGTCCTTCACCATACCATCAAAGCTCTAGTCTGCAGCAGCTGAACAAGATGCCCAATGTAAGAATGTTTTTTCCAGCCTGGAAAAAATATTGGCATTACTATCAAGGGAATTCAGTCACTTCTGGACTCAAGAATGGTAAGACACAGAAGAAAAAAGGGTTTATAAATCCACTAAAAACTGTAGATTCAAGAACAACCTAGCAACCCTGTAAGTTTTATGTGATAGAAGTCATACATGTATTTTATGATAGAGGTAAATTTTGAGGGGGAATGCAAAGAAGAGACTCATGAATGAAATATAACACTCCCAACATTTTACAGATACATTATCTAGCAGCAACTCCTCTTGTAAACTGCAGTAGAAAACCCAATGTAAGATAATACAAGAAAACAAATCAGTAAAAATTAGCATTTATTGAAGCTTACATAAAAGGCACAGAAAAGTTATGTCATGCTTGACTTCAGCTATGGCAGCAGCGAGTAAGATGACCAGCAAAAACTTAAAGAGACAGAATGAGACATGAGACAGAATTGACATGTACTGAAGGATACAAATGATCCTGGCAGGTGGAAAACCAGAGATTTGTTGCCTTTTAAATTTATTGCATTAATAACTGTTGTGTTTTGATTGTATTTTGATTCCATATAATTTAAAAGGATTTTAAATATATAACAACTCTTTGCATAGTATAGTTAAGGAATGTTTATGTTAATAAAGATAGAAGAAGGTTTCTGCACTGAGACATTTCTCCCCCTACACTGTTAATGTAGGTTCCCACTTTTTATATGGGAGAAGTTACTTCTTGAAACACAGTTTCTGAAACCATAGAGTTTTAGAATCATTTATATTGGAAAAGACTGTCAAGTCCAACCACTAGTCACGTCCCCAAGTGCGATATTTACACATCTATATACTTGCAGGGATGGAGACTCAACCATTGCCTGAGGAACCTGCTACAGTGCTTGACAACCCTTCTGGTGAATAATTTTTTTCCTAAAATCTAATCTAAACTGGCCTTGGCACAACTTGAAGCCATTTCCTCTTGTCCTATCAATGTTCCTTTGGAGAAGAGGCCAACCTCCAGCTCAGCACAGCCTTCTTTCAGGTAGTTGTAGAGAGCAGTGAGGTCTCCCCTCACCGTTCCCTCCTCCAGGCTGAACAACCCACAGTCACTCCTCGTAAGACTTGTGCTCCAGACCCTTCACAGCTTTGCTCTTCTTTGTTCTTCCAGCACCCCAGTGTTTTTAGTTATGCAAGGTGCAAGACATCCCAGCAGCTGGGAAACCAGATGACAATTCTCAATGTTCAAATTTAAGGTCCTGACTACAGCTACAATTATTTAACAAAAAGAATCTATGGATTCATAATGCTGCCATTGTACCAATGTTTTTTAGATAGAAAATGTGTCAGTATCCCATTGTGAGTTAGGGTTCAATTTTATTGCAAATTTAATATTTAAACAAAAGTTATTTGTATGTATTTCAGTAAACATTTTTTTTCTGTAGGCCAGACTGCTTAAAATTCATAGGTTTCCAGACCAAACCTGGAAGTTAATGCAGATGACATCTACAAATACACTAATTTTATGTGACTCTCATATGAGAAAAATGTGTTTAATTACAGTAAATTCTAAAAATTATTTCTTTCATTTTCAGCCCTACCCTCCTAGTTCTCAGCTAGAAACAAACTGAATATTTGTACTGTGGGATTATTGTAACCTACTGTCACAAGGGTCCTTTTTAGGAAACAATGTGAAAACATTAAGATTGCTAAGATACACATAATTCTTACTTGTTTAGAGGCTCCTTCCCTCTTTCTGACATGCACTTATTTTCATTCCAAGAAATATCAAATACACACTAAATTAATTGTGGCCTTCACCTACTCTTTGATTTTAGGCTATCCAAGTATAGAAAAAAAAAAATAAAAATGTTGACATGGAATGACAGTCATGCTTTAGCAGAATGCCAGCATTTACAAGGCCTAAGAAAGAGGGATTGCTATGTATGAACAAATTTTCCTCATGATGTGACAATGAAAGCACTAAACCTTGGGGACCAACTATTTATTTTAATAAATGTTCCTGACAAGGGTTTATGTCAATCAGTGTTCAGACCACATTGTGTTAACTGTGATCTTGCCATTCTCATTTTATGTGAGGATCTGGGATGGTTTTCTCATTTTTCCAGATCCTAGGATCTCTGATTTTCTTTAGGAAATGGGCTATCACAATCTGTTTTTAGTTTGCAAAGCAAACCAAATTTCCAAGCACTATATTGAATAATTGCCACCTAAATTGTAATAATATATTTCAACTAACTTTACTTATTTCATCCTTACACATTTACTGACTCCAGACTGCTCTATCCTCATATTCCTGGAGCACAAGAGGTCTCCATTCTGAAGTGTAAAAATTCAAGCAAGACAGGCTGAAAAACAAAATGTCTGAGCAAGGATCTGGTGCTCACACTGAGTAAGAAGGCAATACACAGCCTGAAGAAGCAGGGGCAGGTAAGCTGGGAAGAACAGGGAGATATGGTCCAGAAGTTTAGAAATGGGATCAGGAAAGCTAAGGCAGAGATGGAATGCACTTGGCAAGGGATGTGAAGAATAAGAAGGGAATCTATAATACATAGGTCAACAAAGAAAAGCCAAGGAGAGTGTGTCTCACAATAAATGAGCAGGAAGAACTAGTGACAATGGATATGGAGAAGTCTGAGAACTCTTTAACTTATTCTTCACTGGAATCAGGTTTCTCTTGTCTCTTAAGTCCCTTAACCACTAGGTAGGGCTTGGGGGAGCAAAGTCCTTCCCACTGTATCTGAAGAGAAGGTTCAGGAGTACTAGATAAAACTGAATATCTACAAGTCTAAGGGGCCTGATGAGATGCATCCCAGGGTCATGAAGTAACTGGCTGATGTTTCTACCAAGCTACTCTCCACCATGTTTGAAAAGTCACAGCGGTTAGGCAAAGTCAGTGGAAAAAGGGAAACATTACACCTGTTTTTAAAAAGGGGAGATAAGACCCAGAGAAACACAGGCCAGTGAACCACACCTCTGAGCATGGGAAGATCATGGAGCAGATCTTCATGGAAGCAATGCTAAAGCACATGAAAGACAAGGAGGCAATTGAAGTCAGCCAGCTTGGCTTCACTAAGGGCAAATTGTGTTTGACCAGCCTGGTGGTCTTCTCTATGATGGAGTGACTGCAATGGTTGACAAGGGAAGACTGAGCGATGCCATCTGCCTAGCCTTCTGTAAGGCCTTTGACATGGTGCCACATGACATCCTTATTTCCAAATTGGAGAGATGTATTTGAAGGGTGGACTATTCACTGGATAGGGAATTGGCTGGATGGATGCAGCCAGGGAGATGTGGCCAATGGCTCTACGTCCAGACGGAGTCTGGTGATGAGTGGTGTCTCTCAGGGCTCTGTCCTGGGACTGATGCTTTCCAGTGTCTTCATCAGTGACACAGAGAGTGGGATAAAACACACCCTCAGCAGGTTTGCAGCTGGCACCAAGTTAGGTGCTGTGGTTGGCACAATGGAGGGATGGGATGCCATCCAGGAGCACTAGGACAAGTATGAAAAGTGGGCCCACAAGAACCTCTTGAAGTTCAAAAAGTCTAAGAGAAAGGTCCTGCATAAGGGTCAGGGCAATACCAGACACGAGCACAGACTGGGAGAAGAATTCATTGAGAGCAGCCTTGCAGAAAAGGGTTTGGGGGTTCTTGTGGATGAGAAGCTTGACATGATTCAACAGTGTGCACTCAACAGCTCAGAAAACCAATTGCATCCTGGTCTGCTTCAAAAGCAGCAGTTGAGGGAGGTGATTCTGCCCCTCTACTCCAATCTTGTGAGACCCCAACTGAAGTACCAGGGCATCCAGCCCTGGGGGTCCTCAGCCCAAGAAAGAGGTGTGCTTGTTGTAGAGGGTCTAGAAGTGGGTCACAAAGATGATCAGGGGGCTGGAGCACTCCTATGGAGACAGGCTGAGAGATTTGGGGTTGCTCAGCCTGAAGAAGGCTTTGCGGACACATTATTGTGACATTCCAGTACTTAAAGAAGGCAAAGGGGGAGATGGCAACAAAACAAGGGTTATGGTTTTAAACCAAAAGGAAGAAGATTAATATTAGATATTAGATATTATGAAGAAATTCTTTGTTGTAAGGCTAATGAGGCACTAGAAGAGGTTGCCCAAAGTTATGGGCACCCCATCCAAGTGTTCAAGGTCAGAGTGGATGGGGTCCTAAGCAACTAGGTCCAGCAGGTGACATTCCTTTCCATAGTAAGGTAGGATTTGGAGCTAGATGAACTTTAGGGTCCCTTCCAACCCAAGTGATTCTACGATTCTCTGATTCTACAATTCTAGTGAGAGATATCTCTGCACATGGCAGGGGAGGGTTGGGTGCTGATGACCTTTAAAGTCCCCCCCAGCCCATAACATTTTATTGTTCTCTGTTAGTATAATCCACCTATTAAACTTGACAAACAATGCACTTCTCAGATGAACAGAAATTGAGTGCCTACTGAGGACAAAAAGTTATAAAACAATATGTTAATGAGGCAAGATGTTCTCTTTTTTTTTTTAGCTTTCCTACCTCTCCAGAGCTTTCCTAGTTCTCAATCTATGGCAGCATGGTAACACTCCCCCAGCTCTATTTTCACTAACTGTGTATTCCAGGTTATATTTTCCACTGCATAGTAATTCGAAGTTGCAGAACAACATTATTAATTAATAATTACTCTTTTTAGAAGTTCTTATCTAATACTTTCATAATTGATGAATCACAACATGGATTCTACTGTGAAGTGGAAACAAAGGAGCTATGCTGTGAAAAAGCTCTCTGCATCCATATAAAACAAGACTGTCTTTGCTTGTATAAACTTTCGTGCTTATTAACTTGCACAGCACATGCATAAACATTCTTGCTCTGCATGATTCAATGACTCTGAATTTTAATAGTCCCTTTAGGTAGAACCACTGCAGAGAAAATGATTTAAGAAGCAAAATAAAAGTCAGTGAACAGTGATAGAACTCGAGGAATCACAGCTAATATTTCAACTGAAGAATTTTTTCAGAAACATGTACTGTATCAAGACTCTATGCATTCACTCAAGAATGTATTCTTGATACAAAGTCTACAAAACATCTACCCAAAGCTAAAGCAGTATCTTTAAGTATTTGTGACTTTCCAAAAACATTGACAAAATAACAATAACAATTTACTTAGAATTTACATTTACAGTTGCTAGGAGGTTTTACTCTGAAAGCAAATATTATCAAACTGTCAAATTAATTCCTTAAAGACCATCAAAGACTACCATTAACTCCATGAAACAGTTAAAAGTAGATTCTTATCTTCTGTGGGAATGGTGCATTCTAACAATAAATGTCATATATTTAATCCCTAACGTGACAGAACATTGATATGAAAAGGCTTTGTGTGACGTTTATTTCTCACTCAGTTTATTCCCTGTTGCTATCCAGTAATGATTTTTCTTTTTTTCTTTTTCTTTTTTATTTTTTTTGTCTTTTTTTTTTTTGTCTTTTTAAAAGAAATTCTCCAAGTATGTATTTAACTTGGAACTTGTGAAATGGCTAAATATAGTAGCAGGCATGTTGCCTGATTGCATGCTGTAGAAGTGTGACATTTGGTATCCAAACTGTGATAATATGGAAAACAGAGAGAAGAGAATGATTAGAAAAGATTAGGCACTGCAACCTAAATAGGACACTACATAGCACCTGTATACATTAGATGGTATGTATAAATCCCTTTTTCTTGCCTTTCTGCCAGTCAGGAGGTTACAAAACAATCTGTGCTTGAGTTGTTACAAAATACATACTAACAAAACAAATACCAAGTTAAAAATGAAAAAATAGGATGTCTTTACTTATGTCTAAATGGGTTTTTCTGGATTGTTGGTCAAAAATTATAATAGCTATTAATTGTGCACAGACCGCAAAAGCATCCTAGTTTTTCTCCCCAAATTTTAAGTTGTTCTATATTGATTAACAATACACAACCATTTTAGTATGTTTTCACATAGGATCTACTTTATAATAGAAAAAGAGCACCAATTAGAAAAATTAATATCAAATTATAGATCTACAGAATATATTTTTCAAGACAGAGGTATGATAGGTTCACATACCGTGGTTTTTCTAGTATGAAAGTCCAGAAAAAAATGGAATCTCTTAAATGCAAGCAGGGTGAACTTCACACCCCAGCACAACCTCCGCTCAGCGCCTTCCAGATCCATTCCAAGGCCTATGAACCACTTTGATCCCACTTCAGCAGTAGTTTAAGTAATATATTCTGTCACATTATGCAGTTTTCAGAACAAATGATACATCACATTGGTAGCAATCTTTCCTACTATAAGCTAAAGTGGTCTGCAAACACAAATACCACGAAAAATGCATATGTTTCCCAGTCTGAGATTAAATAGCAGTAATGTAAAAGGTGAAACTGTGAAGAATTTCATTTTAATAATTAAAAGAGGGATGATTACAGACCACTGGAAGCATATACTCTGCATTGCAGGTTCTTAGGACTATTAATATCATGTGTTAACAAATAGTTCATTGCACTTCAGAAAACTGCCAGACTTGCACTTCTGTACAGTAAATTGCCTTTTATGGAGAAGGATTTTTAAGGAAAGATCTGGTAGTCCTTCTACCCTGCAGAAGGCCAGGTATTCCTGTATTATAACTAAATTTTCTTGAAAAACAGGAAATGTAGGTTTCGCCTTAAAATCTGTTTTCTGCCTTAAAAAGGCAAGCCTGAATTCTGTTATGTAACAGGCTGAAGCAATGGCAAAAGCACTCGTCTTCTGCAAACACATTTCTCCTGTCCCTATAATCCAGGACAGGCGATTCTCTTACTGTTAGGTCTGGTTACAGGATAAATTTCATAAGCTAGATAATCCTTTTCTAGGGACAGAACCATCATCCCTACTGGGATGAAGTGAAACGAGAGTAGAAAAATTATTTGCTGCCAGACACAGGCAGTTCAAGGAGGCTCTCCTGAGATTGCTGGCACTTAGTCCACACTCCTTAGCTCGTGAAAATGAAGGAGGATGGGAAGCAGAATCATAATAGGTAAATGGGGTCTTTCAGGTCAAGGGGAAAGTAGATAGGTAAAATACCTACCCAACACTTTCCTGTTCTCAAAAGCAGAGAAACACACACAGGGGAGGTACCTCAATGAAGAAAATCCCCTTGTTTAAACCACAAGGAGGAGAAAGAAGACATATGAATACTTTCTAAATGCTGTCATTTAAGGTCACAAACCAGGGTTTGCAAATGTGCACCACATATTACAGCACAAACCTTCTAGTACTTGGTATGGACTAGAAAAAGGTTTTGAGAAATATGACTGACTGTGAACAAATTGAATATTCCTAATATTTGTATTCCAGAGAACTCATGCTCAGTGTAAAACTTTGATACTGCAGATCTGATTGGCTTTTTAAACTTGTGTTTTGAGAACAACCAAAGGGAATGAAAGACAAAATTCTCTTACTAAGACAAACTGCTTTCAGGTGGATTCTTATGCTGTTTTATTTCTTTATTCATTCATTCAAGAATATGTGGATGAAAATACTACATATTGTAACTCATACTGGAAAGCCACACACAACCAAAAGTAATTTCTGTGCTTAACTAAATGTTCTTATTTCTGCTCTACAAAAAAGCAGCCTGCAATTGAATAACAGTAATTTAAAAGACACCCATTCATTAAAAAAAATAATTTAAAAAATCAATCACCTGATCTCAGTCCTATGCCAGTGATTCCTCTAGAGTTGGAGACATGGGCACATCTAGAGGTTACAGTAGGGTAATCTGTCCTCATAATTTAGGGATTTGGTCAAAAACATTCTTTTTTGCTGTTATTTCCACAGCCTAAGACAGACCCCAGACACCTAAACCACTAATTTTGAATGGGTTACTTGGGTGAGATGTACTCATCCTTAGCACCCTGACCAATGACACTTGTGGAAAGCATTTCAGAATGAGAATAGAGAATGAATACTAAATCATGAAAGTTATTAAAGAGCATCTATAAAGCAGGAAAATATACTTGTGACTGATATTAAATTGTCATTTCTGAATTGGTGCAATAGGTAGTGCCACTGTGGACAGGATTTCTGAGCCTGAGAGAAATTTAGGCATGACAGGAGCTCATCTGTTCCGAGGGAACAGTTCCTGGGAACAGTGTTCTCTCCAGAATTGTGTTATTGTAAAGAGATAATAATTCTCAGAATAATACGGAGCAGATGTCCTTGATGTCTTTTCTCTTTTCCCACCAATGGGATCAAAGGGGGTGTTGTTCCTTCTACCAGTCAGGGTAACCTGGTTAGAAAAACTATAAAAGGGTTGACAAGACCCCAAAAATAAAGGCATTTGGCTCATGTAGCAGCTGTGTGTGTGTCGGATTATCTGAAGAACTCTCAATATTTCATGTGTCTAGTGACATGCCATCACATTTTAACAAAAAAAGTAATTAATTATAGGAAAATATAACAATATGTACATTGAAAAGAAGCATTTATAGATGTGGTTATTGCACAGCCATCACTACAATTTCCTGGTAGCACATAGTTTAAATTGTGACATAAATAGTAATATGTTATAGCAAGCAATAACATTTATCAATTGCATTTCTAGCCCAATTTAATACTCATTCATGCTTAGATAAATAGATGATCCTTGGCTATCCAAAGAATAATAAATTCTGAGTTAACACCCTTCCTCGTGAGTACACATCTCTGCCAGCCTGTACATTATTCCCCCAAGCAGAAGGTCAGCTATCACATCTGAAATCAAAAATTGCAACATTAACGTTGACACAATCTATTTGAAGGCTAAGTGACGATGGCAGGTGAGAATTAATAGTGCAGAGCAATAGATTTCCCAGAGAATCCCACTACTTGTAGACCAAGCTTTCTTTGGTTTTAAAAAATAAATTACTTCCTCAACCACGAGCCCACAGTACAGCATGAGAGACAAGCATTCCCATGGAAATCAGCAATAGCAGAAACACTGTACTCACTGAGTCCTGTCAAACATCTGGATTTAATGGCATCGGTGCAAGCAATTAAAGTCTGTTAGTAGCCCATAAGCTTTCCCATTTCCCAGAGGTGTTTCAAACACTGCAGACTCCAGTCTGAGAACAAAGAGACACTGATCACTCGAGCTTTGTCACCTGCAACAAAACTGCCTTACTGAGACACCTCTTGTCCCTCTAAAATTGCCATGAACACTACATGTCCCCTTGGAGATCCATCCACTGTCAGGACCCTGACATCACTCCTTATACTCAGAAGTGTAACTACTATGTATAATTACCTACCAATGGGCTGGAAGACATTACTAATACACCTTGGTCAGACTTTCACTATTCTGCAAGGGTAGATTTATCTTTTTATTATGCACAGTGCAGGTTTCATACTTGCAGCACTGAAATACAAAGACTATCTGAATCTGATTTTTTATTGTCTTTCTGCTGAATTTTCATAATTAACCAATTAAACAGGTTCTGCACCAAAATAATACCTTGTTTTCATACCTACAGTAAGTTTTTTTTTATGTTTAAAAATGAAATACATACCAATATAGCTACAGAGATTTAGGGATCTAAATAATGTTTGTTCAGTCCTGTATATGGAAGTTCCATCTTTCATAGATTTTGGGGGAGTCAGGAAGATTACAAAAAACTGCAGGGCAAACTGTTGAAGAGATTAAGAGAATTCATATAAGTTTAATCAGGATTTGCCAGAATAATACTTGATATATAAATAATTCAACTTTGAATACTATGCCAGAAATTCGCATTCTGTTTCCCTGCAATAAGACAACACATCATTCATGCCTCATATATCTTCTCTTGTTTTAGTAGTGCTACAGCTATGAGTAAGACCATAAGATAATATTATGCATTTAGAAGGGTAACCAACACTAGTAATATTTCAAAGTCAGAACTTTTTCCTCCTTCTGCACAGAGGTATAGATGTTCAGCAGAAGGCATTTTGAAAAGTTAAAAAAGAATAACATATCTTGGTAAAAAGCAAAGCTTTAAATTTATTCAAGATTTCTTCATAGAAAATAAATAGCTTTTTATTTCCCAAACATATATGAAATCAACAGTCTGATAGATGGTGTAGCAATACAAATTATCAGTAACTGTAATGATACAAATTACTCCACCAATCTATTTAAGTCATTCTAACCAAGAAGGATCTCTGCTGAAATACCAAAATTGTTATGAAGAAACACAGCATAATGATGGTTTGCATATAATTAGTAAATCAAATGGAACTGCATTGGAGACAGAACAGGAAAGCAGTTGTCTACTGATTCAATAAACTGCATTTGTCATTCTCAATTAGTTTTACCATTTGGATTTTAATTACAAATCAAGTACTTAATCTAAGCTGAAACCAGATAATTCAATTTATGCCAGGTATGTGTTTTCAGAAGGTAATGAGTCTGGAAGGGCACACAGGAAGGGCTGGTTCAGCTGCCCAGACAGAGCTGTGGTGAGACCAGGCTGCATCCCAGTGCCAGCTGCAGGGGTGGCCCTGCTCTCAGCACCCCTGTGGGAGGGGTGCCCAGGTGGAGGAATTCCTGCCCTAAGTGGCAGAGCTTGGGGAGGAAGAGAATAGGCTGCTCCCCAGAGCTCTGTGTTGGGGCCAGTCCTGTCCAGTATCTTTATCAATGACCTGAACAAGGCAACCGAGTGCACCCTCAGCCAGTCTGGAGATGACAAGAAGTTAGGTGAGAGTGTTGATCTGCTGGGGAGCAGGAGGGCTCTGCAGAGGGATCTGGACTGGCTGGATTGATGGCCTGAGGCCTGAACCTGGCTGAGGTTCAACAAGGCCAAGTACCAGCACTTGGGTCAAAACAATCCCATGCAATGCTACAGGCCTGGGCGAGGCAGCTGGAAAGATGCCTGGTGGAAAAGGACATGGGGATGCTGGTCAACAGGAGCTGAACGTGAGTCAGTGTGTGCCCAGGTGGCCAAGAATCCTGGGCTGTATCAGAAGTAGTGTGGCCAGCGGACGAGGGAGGGGATCATACATGCTCCTGTACTCAGCACTCGTGAGGGCACATTTTGAATCCTGTGCTCAGTTTGGGGCCCTCACTAGAAGGACATTGAGGGGCTGGAGCATGTCTGGAAAAGGGCAGCAGAACTGGTAAAGGGTCTGGAGCACAGGCCTTATGAGGAACAGCTGAGGAAGGTGGAGGAATTTAGCCTGGAGAAAAGGAGGTTGAGGGCAAACATCCTTGTTCATTCCAAGTACCTGAAAGGAGGCTGTAATGAGGTGAGAGTCAGTCTCTTCTCTTAAGTTACATGTGACATGACCAGAGGAAATTGCCTCAGGTTCCAGGGAAAGTTTAGATTGGATAATAGGAAAAATTTCTTCATGGAAAGGATTGTCAAGCACTGTTACAGGCTCCTGGAGAAGTGGTTAAGTCCCAGTCCTGGAGGTTTTTAAAAGATGTGTGGACACAGCACTCAGGGACACGGTTTAGACGTGGACTTGGTAGTGCTGGGTTAATAGTTGCATTCAATGATCATTTGAAACCTAAACAGTCCTATGATTAATTTCTTTAAATATAAGGAAATTACTGAGAAAGTAAATGCAATCAAAATAAAATACCCATACAGATCTGTATATATAATGACACATGCTTAATATAAGAAACATTTAATTCAGAATTTAAGAGCTAAAAACTGTTGGTATTATTGATTTCCTTTTCTTGCCCCCTGACAGCTAACCAGTTACTCAGAGAAGACACACACTACATGCATGCAATCTTACGTAGTAAGTGCAGTAAAGGTTAGTAATTGAAAATAAAAAACTCACCATGTTGTTGAATGCTACAGTGATCAGGCAGTTCAGGATGAATAAATCCTTGTAATAGAAGAATATCAAGATGCAGCATTTTTTTTCTGTTTTCTCAGACACTCAGGCTATTGACATCTCAACAAGAGGTCAATTCATTATCCAGAAAGTCTCAAGGTATCAATTTATCTAAACCTAAAGCAGATGCTCCCTCAAATAAGGTTATTCCTGAAACTCTGCATGCCCTGTTACATCTGGTGCATCATGCTTTCCCTATAGCACAGGCTTCTTTGCTTATTGTTGCTCTAAGACACTAACTCTTGTCATGACACTGAAAGAAATCTGATTGGTGTCAGCAAATATCAGAGAGTCAAAGCCAGATCAGAAATCTTGCTGCAGGACAAAATTCATCCTTGTTATAAATTCCCACTAAGAATGATCCTACATTGGTCCAATGGCATCTGCATGTTAGTGCTGGGTTTAGTACCACATCCTGCTTATTTTCTGTGGATTAAAATACCTGCAACCCCTACAAAGTTGTTTAGATTTATCCTTCTTATATGATCTTACATCTAAGAAGATCTGTAGTCCAAGTGTCATTTAAACCCAGTGGTGATATCTTTCTTGATGTCATACTGACTGCCTTCAGTCCTGCCTTTTGGACAGATTCCATATTGTATATGAAAGAAAACATGTTTTGACCTAATCAGTCCATTTTGTACCTCCTGGAACAGCTATGTTGCCTCATCTCCTTTCTCACTCACTCACTTTCTGAGTTACACTTTCAAATTTAATAGATAGAAGGAGAAATACATTTATTTGTTATTTTTCCAAAATACTTGGGGGAACTAGTTACACGTAACTAGTGCATAAACATGCATATATCATGAAATGTAAAGAAATGCATTACATTTACATTCTGTGCAAGCATTTCTCAAACTCATTTGGCCAAATCAACTACTAGTTTATCAGAAAGCAGTGTAACTCATTTTTTACTGTGGTAAAAACCTAACTTTAACAAGGTCTACCCATCAGAAAGCAGTGCACCCTCCAGACCAGAGGGCATTTTTATGCAGTGCTCTGAAGCTAAAATCATAACAGCCTTAGAGGAAAGCACAGCACTTCTCTGAGGCAGAGGAGCGAATTAGAGTATATAATTTGAATAGCTGCATTATGAAGCTATTGATGTTAACAAAGACATATATTACTTTTTGGAACACTAACACTACATTAATACTTGCTCACTTACAGAAGCCAAAAATCCCAATCTTCTACCATTGCGCTTTCATTTTCTCATTCTCTAACAGAAAAGAATCCAGTTCTTGGACACTGGGCGCCTTCACCTCAAGTACCTGCCTAGAATCTTGATCTTCAAAATGTAATGTATTTTAAAATTGGCTTAATCTTAATTTTTCCTCCCTCATATCACAATAAATGCTCTTTATTTTGAACTTTGATATCCTGTGCAAAGAAGAAACACATCAACTGCTATCAGTAATTTGTCTAAAGTACATACTGCTTTATCCCCATGTTGGACTTGACAGATCACATGGAAGATGTGCATGATAAGGACAAGAAATGCAGCAATCTCATCTGTATAATTTGTATTCTGTTAATGAAATGTATTTAGTAAAGATGACAAATAGATTTTATATAGTGATACAGCCTAAACAGTATTATAACCCTGTTGTCTTACTGGTATCTTGGATAAACAGATTTCCAAAATATTTATGAAATATCAATCACTACATAACCATTTATCTTTGTATTTTATATTCAATTCAATTCATTGTTATACAAATTGTATCCATTTATATTCTGAGTTTGTAACACTAGACTGACATAGGCCTATTTTCTTATACAACAAAAGGTAAGTTTAAAAAAAAAACATTAAGAAGGACACACAGGTTTTAATTTAATTGTTAATAAACATAACCAGATTACTTATTTTTCTGCATTAATTGTTTCCATATTGTAAAAAAAAAATAGAATAAAGAAAAAGACTCAAACCCTCAATATGCTAGGTTACTACTCTGTACTTAGTTTTTATCAGATGGAATTTGGATTTCTGGAGTCTCATAAAACTCAGCTTTGTAAGTAAACAAAACTCAAGATGAAATTCGGCTCTGATTCGAAGAATACAGTGATCTTCCTCACTCATGGGTGAGCTTTAGTTTGCTCTCTGTGACCATCCTATTTCAGACAGTTTATCTTAAAAGTAATACTAGAAAATTGGCTTACAAGTAATACTTGTACTGATAACAGATGCAGTTTAGAGGACAGATGTATTCCATCCATGCAGACCTTGGGAAGTGAAGCATAATAAAAGAAGAAAATAGATCATTTCAACAGTTGGACTGCAGTGTCCAGTGACAGCAAAATTACTGCTTGTACTGGTGCATGACTAGTTGCTTGACATGTTGATACAGCCTCTAATTCAATGTAACTATCACAAAGGTAGAATTGAGCCAGCCAGACACACTCACCTAAGATGCAAGTTTTCCTGGTGAGAAACAAAGGTCTGAAGTGAATTCTTTACGTAGACAATACTATAGAAAACCAAGAAACATTCAGCTAGTATGTCTACCTAGTTGTATTTCAGGACCTCCTGTGTTCAACACACAGATCACAGAGCAGGTCCTGAAACATGACTGACCATTTCTGCCTTGGCAATAAAACTGGCTGCCGAAAGCCCCACAGGCACAGAGCAGTTTCTTAGCTGCCAGGTCCAAGGCGTCTCTGCACACCAGCCTGGTCTTTCAATCAGCAGAATGAAGCTGAAATAACATTCTACTGCAACACTAGCGAATCACAGTCATCTTATTAAACAGATAGGATGTTAAGCACTTCAACAGCAATCTCAAGTAGCTCCTATTAGATCAGAACACTTTTTTTGCTGTTCTCACATACAAATAAACAAACACACTGACTCTGCGAATAAAAGAGGCCACTGGGACAGTGCAGTCTAACCTGCTGTGTAATGTTACAGAAACTGACTGATACTACTTCACAGTGCCTTCCATCAAGTTCCACTTCTGAATCAGATGCAGCACACTGCTTTTAGCCCTGCTGCATTTCTAGAGGAACCCAAGAGATCTCGGAGAATTTAATGAGTACATTTCAAGGATGTTTGAGCATCTAATTCCCTAAATTGCTTCAGCAATCCTGGACTTAATTCCAAATGAAATCTTTTAAGTTACAAGAATCCACAACAGTGCTTGGTAAATTGTTCCAATGTGTATTTACCTCTGTTTAAAAAGATGTATTTTGCTTCCATTTTGAGGTTTAACTTCCATGTACTGGATCTTTTTTGTTATCCTTGTCAGTCTCAGAAGGTCAGTATTTTGTTGCCATCCAGAGAGAGAAAAGTCCAAGTCCACCCCCTCCCCCAATACTGAATCAATTCAGCTATTATTTTCAGTCTCATCTGAACCAATATTGTGGTTTCTCCCAAATTCTCTCCAATTTTCAACAACTTCTTCAAGCATGAGCACCTTAACCAAGTACATCCTGGAGTGGCCATGTTTGGAACAGAAAGGTGGCCTTCATGTATTAGTAAATAAGGCCTGAGTAGTGCCTTAACCTGCCACGTGCAGAATTCTGTTACAGCTGCTCATGTACCATGCCCTCAAACACCTTTTCAGAATTTTGATTTATGGAACCACATCCCCATTTTATTCTCCTTTATTCTGCCTAATTAAGCAAAACATTTGTTTATGTTGATACAGGACATTCATACAGAATGATACTTTATGTACAAATTCACCCAAAATTTTTAAATAACTTACCCTCATCAGTATTTATCAATTCACCAATTTCTGAGCTATTTCCATACTTTACTTTTGATGATTTTATATTTTCTTTCTATCCTTGAAATTGTCCTTATTTCCAGGATATGCAAGATTGGAATTTTAGTTGTTCAAATAGCTTCTTAGGCAGCTTATAAAAACGGGGTGCACATTATTTTATTGTGCTGATTTTGCATCACTGAAATATTTCTCCTCATTTCTAACATAACAACAGTACAATGACATTTCTGGCCTACTTGAACTTCATCAATGTGCTCAGATAAATTCATGCTTTAAGAGCAAAGACAATTCAGAATGCTTCAATAATATGCATTTTTATACATTTTATTCTTGATGAATGAAAGTTTGTTAAAATGTGGGTTTCTTTTCCTTTGGTCTTGAGAACACAGTCCTGGAGTCCAAATATGACTGTGGTCTCTCTCAAGCATACAAACCCTGAATACTAGAATTCTTTGCCATGGCCCAGCTGCGACCCACCACTATACTGTCCCTTCCCCAAATCATCAGTTAGCTTTTTTAAACTGTGTGTGCAGCATGCAGACTGTAGCTAAAAGGGCTGGCAGGGAAAGAAAAGGTCAGTAGAAACTATACAATAGAAATAAAACAGATTGTAGCAAGAGTTTAAAATAATAGCTATATGGCAGAGTTTCATATAAAATAAAGCTTTCAGGAGACCATAATTCTGTATTACCCAATGAGTCAGAAGAGGCTACGAACCTACCTTGGCCACACTTTCACTATCCAGTAAGAACGAATTTATCTTTTTATTTTGCACAGTGCCGCTTCCATCCTTGCAACCCTGAACTAAGAGGATTATCTGAATCATATTTTTTTATTATGTTTTTGCTGTAGTTCTTATAATAATATAAAAATACAAAGGAAGACCATATAAGAACAGATATGCTTCTTATAGCCTTTCTGGTGTGAGCATAAATGTGCAGTCCTTGATCTCATGAAGCCATCAGGAGATGGTGAGATATGTTTATGATGTGCAATGCAAGCCAAAGAAAGGCATCTCTCCCTGCATCAGCCTAAAAAACAGTGCTAGTTCCTCATGTTGGTTTGTTTCTAACAGTGGTGAATTTCAGGAATATGACTTTATACCATGGGAGTAAATTGGATTTCCCACTGTGCTCAACTTGAAATTTTTTACTGGAAGAGAATGACAGCAATACAAGAACAATTCCATTTCTCAGAGTTAATGGTGTCATTAGTTTTTGTCCAAACATAAAAGCTTCTTACAGGCATCCACTTCCAGTAGTGTGCACATCCAAAAATAGCCATTCTGAGTGAATTCAAAGGCTCACTGAGCCACTGGCATAAACCACAGTAGCAGTAAATGCCTAAAGAAAAGTATAGAAAAGCATAAGAAGGTTGAATAATTCTGGTATTTCCTGAGCTAGGGATGACCTCTTCTGAGAGACCTTACAAGAATGGTACCTATCTCTAACACTGTCATTTTTTCAGGGATGTCACTCAACAGTCATGCTCTCACATGCATCTCTACTTTGGCTGTGACTTTCACTCGAGGAAAAGAAAGCCACAGAGAGGACAGGTATTTTAAAATTAAAAGACCACTTAGCATTCCATTGGATTAATAGGAAGATGTAGAATAAATAAAAAGGACCAAGATGCTTAAGAATTTGGCCTCGCTTCTTCACCTGTCCTCTACAATGTCATATTTATCAAGACAATGGCATGTGGGCTGGGAATCAGGCAATGATATCTTGAAGTTGCTTCATCTCTCTTTACCTGAGACTGTTCATCTGAGTTTATCAAACTGTTTACTTTCTTATTTAAATACTATGAAATAGATAAATGAATATTGTAAATAAACAATAATTATTTTAAAATAAAGAAAATATTTTTTTTATTACCTTGCTATTTTTTGTATGAAAGCATAAATAAGGATCATTTTTTATTACTCTGTTTAAATTGTGCAGGTGTAATGTAGTAGTGCCTTAAAATGTTTCAGAATGTTTCAGATCAGAAAATTCACAAAATTTCACTATTTTTAGAGAAGTTAAGGCAAATTGTAGGAAATAGAGTCTTATGGCAAGTTGGGTCAATTTCCTCCACCAATCGCCTATCTTCCACCAAAAAGAAAGGTTAGTCTAGATGTCATAGGAAGAAGGACTACACCTTAGTCTATAATTCAGGAAATAAATATCTAGATGATACCAGCTGTAAAAAGCAGGAGATGAAAGATCCATGTCTGAAATAAATTTTGATACAAAATTGATTATAGCTGCAGGGAATTATCTTCTATTTCTGCTAGTTGTAAGGAAGGGACATTTTTTTTCTGACTGACACAGAAAATGTCTTTGTCCTTAGCTATATCAAATATTGACCTTTCTCTTTATTTTTTCTTTTTTCCTTCAATTTATTTAATTAACTCATACAAGCAAATTCATGACAAATTTTTATTACTCAAAGATGACCCTCTATAGTTTTTAGTTGTTAATGATAGTTTCCTCACTTACAATAGTAATGAAGCTTTTGATTCAATATTTGACTCTGTATCCCAGCACCTCTCTATCTGCAGTTTTTGATCTTTTCTTCACATTTATGATAGGTTCTGGAACTTATGGATCCTGTTCAACCAAAGCCATTCTGTATCTCCATTTTCCATTATGCCTACACAGATGGTTTGTCAGACTTATGAAATATTGCTGTCACTGAGATACTCAAAGCTAATAATTGCCCAGGAGATTTCAGTACCCAGCTCATCCTAAAACATTATGGATATTCCCTGGATTTCCAACGTGTTCTGGATTTTTTGTTTTAAGCAAAAATGCTGAGAAGAGTTATACCTATTTTAAATTTCATGTTTGGTTTTCCCATAAGTAGAGAAGGAAGTAGGAATATATAAAATTTGAATTTTGATTTGAAATGTCTTGTTTTATCTAATAGACAGACAAATCACTTTATCTCCCAGTCAGTTTAGCTTCTTTTCTCTGATTCATAGGCTGTCTATAACTGCTCAGGGATTTGTTATTAAGCTGTAATAAGAAGTCCTGCCTAAATTTTTCTTTAAAATACCTCAAGCAAGTAATAATCAATTTTTTTTCAATTTGCACTAGAAATCTGTTTTTTTCTTTATATTTGATTGCAGTACCTTTGCCTCATCCAAGCTTTTCTGCCTTCTCAGTGTACTTTACCTAAGGCAATTTTCTAATTTTTCTCATTACAGCTGTTACTTTCACACCAGGATTATTAGTAAAATACCTTATGCTTCTCCTTGTATTGCATCAAAGATCATCATTTCTTTTAAGGGGTAATTTGTTCTCTTTGTCTTGTGTCCTTTCCCCCTAAGGAATAATATTTTGCAGAATCTGAGACTTCCGCATAATTAGATCATACAAAACATCCGCTATCCTGTCTCCCACTAAGACAAGAGGACCTTAAGGTTTAAATTACTTCCATACATCCTCACTGTAGAAGATAAATTATATTCCTTTTGTTTGGTCGCATTAAAGTTCAATTTCATCCACATCCCTAACACATTTGACATAGATTCTCTTGATCTGACTGTTTCAAAGCCTAGTCATCTTCTCCCTGACAGCAAATGTACCTTGATTTAATGGCATCTTTAAGCTCTGTCTGCATTTCCCTTGAACAAAAGTCACAGCAAGAGAGTAACATTATATTCACAGAATCACAGAACAGTCTGAGTTGGAAGGGACCCACAAGGGCCATCGAGTCACTCTTAAGTGATATTGTCAATATACTCCTGAGGAAAGTAAGTGGACCACACCCTGTTCTAATAAATGTACCACCAATCAAAATACCTTCTTCAATAACATAATATTTTCTTTTACCCAAGCTACCAGAAACTGAGGGGACAGGGTGGGGTTTTTTTGTGTGTATGAAAATGCATATAAATATATGTAAATTATAAGCGAATATATTACTGTGAAAAATTAATTCCTAAGGCGAAAATCCAACTTTTGCTTGGGAAAAATCACACCACTGCAAACCTTATGTCACCTTTTCAATAAAGTTTCAAAGTTCTTCAGAAGGCCAAACTGAGGCAAAGTTAGCTGAACTGGTCTATTTCACATTGTCAGAAATACACACTAATTCCAAGTCCTATTCTGCAAAGAAAAGTTACCACTTTTTGTAGTGTGTATGTACCTTAGAAATATGTACTTGCAATGTATAAATACATATTTATACCACATATATAACATGCAGAATCATATATCAATATCTATCTATATCTATATATCTATATATCTATATATATGTCACATATAATAAATCATCATGGATACAGTTTTATGGCTATGGAAATGTTTCAACACTGCTTCTTTCTCCTCTTAAAATACATTTACTAAACTACAAAAGTTCTGTATGATTAGATAGCATTCTAATTAAAAGAAATTGTATTTTTAAAGTGAGGTATCCATTGAAATTTTTTGTGCCAATGGAAAACAATGAAAAGAGATCACAGAGTATTCTTAAAATGTAGAATGCTTCATGCAGTATTTTAAACTCATGATCCTCTCAGGGAAATTTACAAATGGAAGTACAGTATCATACCTAACTAAACTAAAATACTCATAGCCAATTCTATGATTAACAGTTTAACATTACAATTAAATAGCATGTAACTGAACTGTATTGAGTGGAATATAGTTCTAAGAATTACTTTTAAAATCATATCAAATCATAAGCAGAATGACCACCATTTAAAAAAGATGTAAAACCTCTCCCTGTTTCTAGTGCATGTAAGTCTGCTATGTGGTAATAAAGAAACAGGATGAGGAACTGATTTTAATTTTTCTAGGTATGATTAGCATTGGGAAATACCAATTCACTGTATGTAGACATTTCACTGTTATTCCATTTCTGTTCCAAAGGCTAGAGGTGTCAAAAAAAAATACCCAAAACAAACAGAAAATAAGCAGGCAAGCAAGTTGTGTGGAAACTGTGGAAAAAGTTCTTTCCCTACCAGAGCCTTTCCAGGCTTTCAATGTTTCAATGTTACTTCCAAGATGCTGCGACCCCTTGCTATGCTTGTCTCCTGTACTTCATTTTTCCCTCTGACCTCTCCCCTTTGTTACATTCCTCTAGGTCAAATCAATCCTTCCTCTTATATTCCCTATGCTCTCTCCACAACTCTATAGGGCTCTATGTATCTAGCTCTGTGGGGGTCTACTCAAAGTTTAAGTTTAGATTAATTTTATATTTTATATATATATATATACACACATTTTTATATTCAAATCAGACTTGTGAAAATCATTCACCACAATATTCAAAGACACCCAATATTAATAGAGTCCTCAGTCAGCATAACTGCTTAAGTATAAAGATGGGCTATCATATGTGTAATTTTCTAGCTACCTTCATTTCCATTAAAGCAGTTGAGAGTTTGCAATCATTTGGCTGCCTGCCTTTGCAGGAGGCAGATCTGGAGGAAAAGAATAAAAGCAATGAGAGAGATCAAGGAGAATGATCAGAGGAAAGGACTCACCTCTTTTAGTCAGTTTTCCATTTTAGTTGTTCCAATAGTTAAAGAGGGAAGAGATTTTTTGCACACTCTTTAATTCAGATGCCAGTTTCAATACTTGATGCTTGACTGTTCTGAAACACAATCAAAGTGTAGGAGTTAAAACTACTAGCCTGAAACAAGATAAAATTATTAACATGGCAAGGATCTATGTATTCATTAAAAATCACAGCAATGTTGAGATGTTTTATAACAATGCTCCGTGGCAAGGTTTTTCACATCCTTCCACACTCTCCTTCTTGAGCAAAAAAGGAATATTTTGATTTCATAATGCTACATTTGTGATGCCATCTCAACCTTCCAACCCTCCCTGCACAATGCATGAAGTGTTGGTTCTTTTACCAAAAGATGCAAAGACTAGTTACATGTGATTGCCTCAGGAAATCTCTGCAAGCTCACCTCTCCCCCACTCACCCCCTTTCACAGTCTTTTCTCACTCTGCATAAACACCATGGAATCCTGCTGCTTGTGTCTGGAAAAGCAGAGGAGATTGGTGAGAAAACCTGAAGCACCCAGCTGTATACATGGTTCTTTCCCCACCAGCATTCAATGGGTATGGACAAAATTGCAGTGGGAAATCACTGCATGTTAAAATATATGATTTTTAAAAATTATATAAACTGAAAATACTTATTTAAAAGCCACTTTATCTCTCTTGTAAGGAAAATTACATACACATTTTCCCCCTCTTATTTCTCCAGTACTACTTACTGAGACTAACAGAAGTAAATGGCTTTCCTCTGTGTTCTATATTTGTTCTCTATGAGTCATCTCACTATTTAAGTGTTGTTTCTCAGCACCTAAAGGTCTAGCTATATTATTCTGTCTTTTTTCATGTGAACAATTTGAAAGTACAAGCCAGAATAAGTACGAATATTTTGTCTTATGAATGTAGTTAGCATCTCATATCAAACTTTACTTTAAATCATATTAGAAGAAAAAAAATTCACAGCTAAGGGTGCTTTGATACTAGCCTTGGACTATACTGAAGATTTATCACTACAATAACTTTTTTGATGTGTTCTTAAGTTATTTTAATCTCTTGATGTTCATTCAAAGAAATACCTTTCCTCATCATATTTAACAATTGGGGGTTAGTTGTCAGAAAAAACAAGTAAAAATTTTCAGAGCAAAAATAACTGGAAAATATTACAAACACATGCTTATAAAGCTAGAAGAGAGCAACCCAATCAGAGTCTGATGTTCCACTTCCCACAGGCTACAAACCATCCACAAATCAATTTCTTTGGAAGTGGGATGCACATCTTAGTAAAACATCAAGATTTGTATTGAAATTCTCTCGAGTAACCACTAAGAGGACAGAAATTGCCTCTGTACAAAAGAGGTCATTATTCCAGGGAATTACTTGACCTCTAAAGCAGTCAATCAGAGGACGGCTGCAGCCTCCTCTTTGTTACCTTTGTATTTTCTGTGAATCCCGTTTCCAAGATAAACAAAATTCTGACACTGCTTCAGAGTCCCTGACATTGCTGTCAGGATAGAAAAACATTCCACTGGTACTCCAATGACAGCACTTTGTGCAGAGCTGTCTTTGAGGGCCCGCCTCTTCCTTGAGGTACTTGAGAAATACACTATCTTCAGTGTATTTCTTCTTAATTCTTAAACAAAATTTCCAGTTCTTCTCTACAGTTGGTCTTCTTTGGTTGGTTGTACAGATTTTTTTGTCAGAAGTGAGAGAAAACAAGATGCTCAAAGTAGGAAAATTAGATGATAAAACTATCAGATTGGTATTGGGCTCAAGAGATGGGTACAAAACTAGAAACTGCTTTTAAATTATTTCAGAAATGCACAGATTTCCTGTTGGCAGGACCTCTTTTCAGGAAGGCTTTAATTTGCCTATAATATTGAATAAATACATCATAAGCATTTCAGATTTTCTGTGAGAGTATAAAATTGACAGAGTATATTTCATTGTAACAAGTAAACTGGATTGATTTTTCCTTATAACATCTCCTTAGGGAGCTTACAAACATAAATCTCTAAAGGAACAAATCCTCCATGTCTTTAGGAGGAGCTTTGAGTTGTAACAACTTCTCTGAATCTATTGAAACTTCCATACTTGAAGATTTGGTTGAGAACCTTGCTGAAGCTGGGCTCAGATAGGTTTCTCTTAGCTGACAGAATTCACATGGATAAGAGAAATTGTAGCGTGTCAGATGTATTTAGTGATGACAGAGACACCAAAGGCAGGCAATGTAAAGGTATCACCTTAACACAAGTGTTAAGCACACTGTAAGTTACTGCCTGAAGTGTAAAAAAGACAAAATTTGAAAGTAACTTTCTGCAAACATCTAAGTGCTTATGACAAAGTTTTCAGAGATGGCCATGGACTAATGTGCTTCAGACTCAGTACAAGCACATGGTACTAACCATGCCAACAGCCCAAACTAAATCAACATTGGCTTAATAGTTTTAAAATTTCTTTAATTCTTCATCTGTTTTCTTTTGATCTTTCTTATTTGTGCATGTCTGTGCATGTTAGCCTTCTCTCACCACTTTCCCTATTTTTTATTTAATCACAGAGGTACAACCAGAAAAGGTTCACAAAAAAACAGATGATGATGGAGCATGCAGAATGACTTCTGCAAGAGGGACAAAACACCAGGGTAACATTATAGAAAAACTGAAAATTGAATCATGGAAGATTATGAAAACAACCATAGGGCATCAAATCAAACTGATTAAGAGTCACATCATGAAAAGAAAGAAGCTGAACAAATGAACAAAGAGAGGTGACCCTTTCTGCAAAGTACAGTTGTACTGTGGGACTCCTGCCACAGTAGGTCATGAAGATCAAATCATGCCTTCAAGAGAAGTTAGGAAAAGTGTGGAAAATTAAGTTTCCTAAATTTAGGTAATTAGAAATGTTTAGAATCATGCAGCTCAGAAAGACCCAAAGTTAAAGACATAAGGAGGGTAAGAGAATATGTTTGACATGTTCATATATTCTTTCTTTTGATCTCCAGTGCATGAAACAGGGCATGGGTCAAAAATACTTTTGAGCTTGATGGTCATTTTTATAATTTCTTTGTGTTTTTAGATAGATTTTGTTAAAAAGAAATCTGAAAGAAAGTGTGGCAAAGAACAGGAACAAAGAATAACCCAGAACAGGTGCCTAGGGAGGCTGTGGCATCTCCATCCTGGGAGATACCGAACAATCAGCTGAACAACACCCTCCACAACTTGATAACTGCCTATAATTCCTTACTAGGTAAATGATTCTGTGAATCTGTGAGTCTGAGAAACAGGCTCTAATCATGTCCCTGTACCATTCCTTCACAGAACAGCAATTCGCAGTGTGACCATTATCATTAAACCAAATTTCAGTGAGGAAATGAATGGTAGGTCTTCAAGTGTTTTATTACGTACTAAACTATTTGATTTCTCTTCTACATGATGCTTCTTTACACTCCCGAGGTCTGTTTGTATGCATAATTTGTAATTAATGATACACACAGTAAAGGAAGTGGATGGAATTTTTACCTGTTGTAATTTTTTTTTTCATCACTTAAATTTTATTAAAGTAATTCACAATGAAAGTGGATGAGTATCCATTTTTGTGTACACAATATCAAGATACTGACCTACATTAACAACCCAAATCTGTTCCATTACAAAGATGTACTTAGAGGGGCTTAATATACACTGCAACCTTTCAATGAGGGTGAGTCACCTGAGGTGACAAATGGCAGATAACTCTGATGTTCAGAAGAGACCTCTTTCAGATGATGATTTACTGCATATTAAGCCATTAGCAACAACAATTTTTTTTTACTTTTTAGGCACTGGGCAGGAACCTCATCTATTTCCTTTCCAAATTAAAGCAAAATAATAATAATTATAGAAATTAGGACTACCTAGTAACTACATGCAAATGAACTTCTAAAAATTTAATTACAACCTCACTAGTGTAGTAGTAATGGGAATACCACAAAGCTTAGCAATGAGCAGAAAACTCAGTCTTCTTCCTGTAAAGCCAAGACTGCAATATCACACACATTTATTGAACCTCATTTGTAAAATTAAGAGTCTCCCTCAGACAATTAAAAATCATGCTGAGTACTCAGCCACAGTAAATTACAAATATAATTAAGTAAATAATAAAAAAGCCCAAGTCCCTACTTAAATGCACTGCCAATTCAGCTAATCCAAGCACAGCAAATATTAATGCAATACTTCAATGTCTACAGCTCAGCTCCTGATCTACAGTAATAATAACACATTAAGATTTTGTTCATACTCAGAACAAACCACTTATTTTCCCCAAGACAACTGCAGCACCAGGTTGCCAATAATAAGCTGCTCATATCTTCCATCACCCTGCTCCAGAAGGCAGGCTGAGAAGATGAGCACTTTTAGCCTGATTGCATTTACCACCAATTATATAGACACAGTCTTTTGACCATTCTTCACTTTAAACTGAAAATAAGATAACCTGAAGGATTAAAATCAATGCCAATTAAAGGGATCTGCAAAGTGTGATTTTTAATTACGCTGCTTTAGTAAGTCACTACACAATCACTATTTGCATTCCATTGTTTCTGCATACAAAGCACAAAAAAATTACATCTTGGAAATGGCTTCTGATTTTAGCAGCTGGCACACCAATGAGAAAAAAGTTTGAAGTTTTGTATTAGCGATAAGCGCTATGCAAGAAATGAAATGTGTCTAAAATTATGCTGACAGCACATGTCACTTGCCAACAATGTACACTAGCATTGATATGAGCTGCTGTTTACAAGCTCACAAAGAAAGGATTAAATAAAATTTAATTAATTCAAACTTAAATATGTGTTTTTACCACTATACAGCAGTGTGTGAATGGCAGACATTTCACTGTCTCACTGCAGTTGTATTATTCTCAGCCCAACCTCATAAATATTAATTGCTTTTGAAACTGAGTTATAAGTCTGCACATGAGATAAAGGAAAAATCCCAAGCATAGGCCTTCCCTCAACATCAATCCACAGGAGGAATAAAATATTCTTTATTAAATGTTCCTGCATCAGCACCAGTGGGAAGTTCCGCAGTCTATTCTAGTTGGAGGTAAATGGTTTTAATTTGCTCTTCATTGTAACTGAAAGAATCAGTTATATAAAGCCTTAATATTTCCAAACTTTTTTCTTAATAAGGAGAAGCTTCCACAGCTCCTTACCTGACTGCCCCACTATGAGGTTTTTCATGAAATACACATGAAGAATTCGGCTCTAAAGCAGGCAGAAATCTACAGAGGCAAATTAAAACAAAAACAAACAAAAACTCCACAAATTTCTGTATCTACCACCAGCCCAAGAATGCATTTTAAACAGAAATAGTTAGAAACCCCTAAATTTAATAAAACTTTTAAATGTGTTTTGTTCCATTAAGACAGTTGAAACGAGAGGAAGGAAGGAAGGGAGGGAGGGAGGAAGGGAGGAAGGAAGTGGCGGAAGGAAGTGGCGGAAGGAAGTGGCAGAAGTGGCGGAAGTGGCGGAAGTGGCGGAAGTGGCGGAAGTGGCGGAAGGAAGTGGCGGAAGGAAGGAAGTGGCGGAAGGAAGGAAGGAAGTGGCGGAAGGAAGGAAGGAAGTGGCGGAAGGAAGTGGCGGAAGGAAGTGGCGGAAGGAAGTGGCGGAAGGAAGGAAGGAAGTGGCGGAAGGAAGGAAGGAAGGAAGTGGCGGAAGGAAGGAAGTGGCGGAAGGAAGGAAGTGGCGGAAGGAAGGAAGTGGCGGAATGAAGGAAGGGAAGGAAGGAAGGAAGGAAGGAAGGAAGGAAGGAAGGAAGGAAGGAAGGAAGGAAGGAAGGAAGGAAGGAAGGAAGGAAGGAAGGAAGGAAGGAAGGAAGGAGGGAAGGAAGGAAGGAAGGAAGGAAGGAAGGAAGGAAGGAAGGAAGGAAGGAAGGAAGGAAGGAAGGAAGGGAAATTTTAGGCCATAATTATTATATATAAAATAATTTCAGTGTGAAGCACTGTATAGAGACCCGTGAATCCAATTCCCCTTACCATTTGACACATATGTATTGAGAGAAATATTTATTCACACCACATATATGATGAAAATCTATGCATTGCACATGCACAGTCAAGTGAAATTCTACAAACAAATCAACTACAATCTTTCTCTCTCAAATATTCTTACATCCTTTGAAAATTATGGCTAAAATATCTGTACATGATAGAAGTGGTTGCAACACAACATAGGTTTGAAAACCTGTGTATCTCAAGTAACATTTCCAGAAATATATTAGTCCTTCCCAAATTACCCTGGTCTCCATATATCTCACACAGCTTTTACATCGCATCAATTCCCTTTGGGGAACACATATAGCAGCAAATATGTCAGCAGCACTTCAAGAATGAAATACTGTGCTTTTAAACCACTCTAAATTTTCACCTCTCTATTCCCCAAAATAGCATGATGGGTAGTAGAAGACCACAAAAAAAAAAAACAACCCAAGGTTTATTGTTTCTCTTGGTACATGGTGAAAAGTAGACAATTTCGGAGTACATCTTCCAGAACCTACATGTGAATTTTAAACATGTCCAGCTCATGATTTTATTGCATGAAATACTACTACTGCAATCAAAATTCCCTTTGCTTTGAAATGGTGAAAACCTGCTTCCAGCCTAAATAGCAATCATGAAGCATTTAAGCCATTTTTGATACTGAACATGTTAAAAAATGGCATCCAGCTGCTGCAGGAAGAAACTTTCAATTACACAGTTGGTTGAAAATGTGCTGCGTAGTAAAGAACTCTACTTGTGCAGCACTATTAGGAATCTGCAAACAGGGGGATACTTTGATAATCTAATCATACCTTTTCAAAAAGGTTAAATTTCTATTACCACAAATCAATCTCTGTAACAGACCATTTGTCAAAAATATTTAACAGGACATTTATTTATATCTTTACTATTTCCTGCTGAAAGAATCTCTCTCTCTCTCTCTCTCTTTTTTTTTCTTCATGTGGTCTAGGTCATTCAGCTCTTGCTTTGGAGCCAAATCTAAACATCACTGTGTGTATATGACAGAGGCTTTCCCTGCAAGTTTCCATGGTTAAAACATCTGGCTAGATAATGGCTTTCACATACTGTGCACAATTTTTTATGTTCAGTCATCATCCATTTGCTGTACTTAAAACTCAAACCTTCAAACCTCCTGAACAAGGCTCCAGTTACATTTGATGTGGAAAAAAAGCTGTCAACAGAAAATTCATTATCTTTCCATCATGCTATACTGGGTGGTAAAATGAGGAAAGTTTACCCCTCTGTGAATTCCCACCAAACTGAACTGTCTTTGTTAGTCAACGAACACCAGGAATTATGTCCTGCACAGATAAACATTCCTTCATTCCTTTTGTTGTGAGAAATTGCTTTTTTAATTGCCTCTTTTTTTTTTTAAATAAATCAGTGTAAATCATATACTTTTCTATCTTGCCAAAGAGAGTACAAAAGACCTAAGCAAGTTCAAACTAACTTGTCAACAAATCTGATTCAGAAGTGTACAATATAACTCTCTATGTCCCAGGCTTAAATTATGCCGAGCATAAGTTCCTGATGCACATCTAAACAAATGAAGAAGAGTAGTGCCAAGTTTTTTGTCCATGTATTTTTTATTATTTTAAAAAAATTAACAGACAACACTGCCAGGTTGATCCCACACATATTTTCCCTTTATTTTGTGCTAATAAGCAGGGCATATCAAAACCATTTCATGGAGTCATGAATATGGTACATTAGCCCCAGGAGTTTGCTGCTGGCTTATTCCTGCTCTCACTGGCTGCCAATATTGCTGTTGATTTGAACAGGAACATAGGTTGAAGTAAAGAGCTTTTTAAAAAACCTATACAATGTAATCAGGTTTATTACATCTAACTACACAAGCGTTGGTTTTCAATTATATTCTACTGTGAAAAAATTGAAAAAAATATCACCTAATCAGGAGGATTTTTATACATAGTTTTTTTTTGATTACAGACTTCACAGCATACAAATATTCAAGAGAATGTCAAAGAGAGAACACAACTCCTGTAACTGTGTGTTGTGTTTTGCTTAATTCATTTATTGGCTGCTTGATTAGTTAGATTGTGCAGTACCTCGGAAACATAAAACAGTAATAAGTACTAATTAATCATTTATATAACATTCAACTACAGCTGCAAATTGTACAAATATAACAAAAAGTATTAACTGCATCATGGTGAAGCCTGTGTTTCTGGTGAACTTCCTTCATTAGGGTAAATAAAAGGGGAAAGCAGTCATAGGCAGCAATCAGGGGGCTGTAGCTGCAGAAAGCCTGCTCCACAGTGAGTGACAGAAGCATGAGATGAGGTGAATGAGTGATACTAAAAGTGCTGCCCAACTGCTTGTATTAAGGAGAACATATGGCAAAAAGAGGCAGAACTGCAAGGCAAAAATGACAGTTTCATTGAATTGCAAATGAGAGGTAATAATTTCAACATACACTGTGACAGAATACTTTTGTGTGTTATTACAAGCTCTGGTGGATGCTGCCTTAGACCAATTAATGAATGGAATCATTTCATGCAACAGCATTTAGTGCAGTAAGGCTGGAAGTGAAAAGCTGCTCCTGATAATGCTTTCTGATGACCTATTGAACCTGCTCTAACTGGAACAGCAGTTTCTTCTGTCAGAACAACTTAAGTGCTGAGTGATAAAGAGGAGACAACATTTATCACTTCTTCCAAGTCCAAAATCATGCATAAATGGATGAAGCAAATGGATCAGAGTACCTGGTGATGGATAAAGAGCAGGAGAAAGCATCTAGTAGTATGAAACATGCAGAAAGGACAGAGAGTTTTGTTGCTCTAAGAATAAAACTGTTTTGCTCTAAGAATAAAACTGTTTGGAGTTCTATGAAAACACCCAGAATGGATGAGTAGAAGAAGAACTTGCACATCATTTATACCAAAAGTTAAACACCTGATAGTTAATGACAAGTTAGTTAGACTATTATGTAGTTGAAAAGGAAATGCTTCCAAAATGCTTCTGCCATGACTTTCAAAGTTATACAATGAGTAATAATGATAGCTTAAATGTACAAGTAGACATTAAAAGATTAACTAGTGGGACAAAAGACAAAAAATTAAGTTAATATTTATCATCATAAGCAAGAATATTAACACTCTCAGATACTATTATGTCTATGGTATCAAAGATTTTCCATGTGAGAAGAAAGTTTTAATGCAACTTTATGAAACGACACATTTCCATTTCTTATTTTTGATGGATTTATCTTCTTCGGCCTGCCAGTATATGCAAAACAGGGTGCAGAGATGATTTAATAGCACAACATACGAGGGTTTTTTCACATTCTTTAAATATAGAGAATGCTGAAAAATCTGATGGATTCATATACTAAGAGAGAAGCCAAAACTAGACCACTGTTAAATTCATCTAATAATGTCCAAAAAAATCCATCAGAGTTCATCTGAAATTTTCAATTATTTTGCTCAGGCACATTATTAGCCCTTTTTATATTTCGTTTTTCTGAGTCTTCCTTTTCTTAGTTTAGGGAATTACCATTGTTTTTATTGTTTATTACTCATGGGGTTCTCTTTAATGTCTAGTTCTAAGGCAAGCAAGGTGAAACCTTTTAAGGTATTCTGTATTTTATCTTGTTTACCATAGCTATGACCAAGTATCCAGCAGTCAGAGTTGTATGATTCTGGAAGGCATTGAGAGCACTGTCAATGGAGAATCTTAAAATGAGATGTAATTCAGAGTTGTAACTTAATGGCCATGGAATGCAGGAAAAATTAGTTAATAAGTTTTCACAAGAATAGGCAGTTTTTACTGCCTTTGGGCTAGTCAGTCTCATAGGAGTCCCACAGAATTCAGAAAATACCCCCAGTTGCTGAATCTTCATGACATGCTACAAAAACTTTTATTGTTTAAGCTTGTAATGACATGCTGGGTGCTTCATGGTGCATGACTCACATTCCTAATGAAGACTTTGTAACAAAACTGGCAGTATCCTAAGTATACCCATAGCATTTTTGACAGATCACTTGGTAAACTTTGCAAAATGGAAAATAACAACCTTAGAATGGGAAACCATCCTCAGAATATCATCAGGTTGTTTTCCTCAGATGGCCCTTGCTTTTTTCCACTTTTTAGTTAAATAACTACTGTTATTTACTACTGAAAAATCAATTCTAAATATGAAAAAATTCTTTTCAACAGATTTTCTGAACAAGTACAGAGTATTTTCTATTTTAATTTTCCCAATCCATACAAACATACTCCCTAACTCTCTAGAAAAGTTCTCCCACTTGGAACTTTGTCCCTATTCACTTTTCAAGTTCTCTTTTTGTTAACTCTATGTCTCTAAAGTCCTTCTATTTAAAATGCAGTAATATTTATAAAATAACATATTCAGTGATGGATAATTCAGAGGTTTTTTTAACATAAACTCTTGAGGAAGTGATTAATAAATGCACTGGGAAAATAAGCAATTAATGTCTTTGGCACTGTCTCTATATAATGTTGGCTGGATGTCTGAATGTGTTCACTTTGTTCCTTTCCTGCACTGTTGCTTGGTAATATTGCCTTCTGTCTGTTACATTACAGAAGACATCAGTTCAGAGATGCTTTCATTCTAGGTTACTGAACTCAGAATACCAGAACAATACAATATCTAAGTTCTCCATACTTGAATTACTCTCTGTTGTAGCAGCCACTTGTGATACAAACATCTTATGTGTAGATTTGCATGCTTTTGGTAAATACATTTTGTGTTCTGGACTTCCTTGACAAACCATGTCTGTCCAGGTGTTTAGCATCTGACTGTCATATGCAGAATCCATCACTAAATGGTAGCTTTCACTTAAATATGCTGGCTCAAACCTTCTCATTATGGCACATTATAGGCATGACTTGAGTGGTCGGAGTGTCCACGCATAAATCCCAGCCTGTAATTTGCAAAGAAATCTTCACATGGGAAGAACAGTCATTTAAACTGACATGGACTTCTCCACTGAAGTTCCACTTATCAAAAAGTTAAAAACAAAGTGATGAGTCAAGTGTAAAGACTTGAAGAAATGAAAGCTTGTCATGAAAATTCAAATCACTACTCTGAATGCTGGATTAATTTTACTAATCATTTTTCAATTAGACTTCTGGTCTCAAGCAATCTAGCTACTTCTGTCGGTACTTAAAAATGTGTCAGCACTAAAAATGGATAAGTTTTCCTAAGAAGTAGACATAATAGATGTTATTTAAAAATAATTTTAACAGGAAAAACTCCAAACTTTAAGAAAAAAGTGCCTTTATATTTGGCATGCAACTACAATGACTCCTGGCTTTCTGTCCAAAAAATTATGACTTGATGGATTTTTAAATAGCCTCCTAGCATTTTTTTTTCTGAGTGGCCTGAAGAAATAAAATTGTGAGCCTGATTTCGCATTTGCAACCAGAATGAGTCACAGCTAAAGATTTTTAATGCACTCTTTGTACAAAACATTGGATCATGACATCACTGAGCAAAATTCGTATTCATTGCAAATTGCTTTTATAAAGAAATTGTTATTATAATTACAAAAGAATTTGGTAAAATAGAGTTTCATCAAATATCTTCATCATGATTTGCTTTCACCTGATTTGCTTTCATTTCTGGGCTGGTAAAAATTATCCCTGTTACTTGGCTGAATGTTTTGTGGCTTTCTGTAAATGCAGATTTTCAACTGAAGTTTTAGAGTACCAGATGAACAATTCAGTTAAACCTCTAAACCAGGCCTGAATCTAACATGTATCTACTGCTCCGCCAAAAGTGTCAAAACAACCACATCAGTACAAGAAACATAGATACCAATATCATATCCTGCTTACTGAACTGAAACAAGAGCCTTCCTACACATTGCTCAGAATTACTATTGTGCAATACCTTTACTGAGTCCCAGAACCAATAAGCATGGTCTGTTAAGGTTGGCCAAGCAAAAAAAAAAAAAAAATTATACAATAACTTGTGTGAGTTACCAGAGCTGACTGCAACAATAACCAGAGTTTCCTTACAGCCCCATTATCCCCAGTCACACTTCAACAACACCGTTTTTACCTGGGAAGATTTTTTTCCTCAAGAATAATTATCAGAAAGAATGTTTTGTGGTAATTTCCAGTGTATCCTACTACTGCATTGCAACAGACATAGAAACCAGGAAGGTCAAAGAAGTCATAGAACTGCTGCCATGGTAGGAGGACTGATCTACTTCAGTTTGCAAGGGTCCAGCTTAAGGTAACGCATGAGGTTGTAATTACTGGCCTATAACCAATCCACCTCATCTATGCAAATAGTTATCTTTTCTGCCTTTTATCTGCTCACTACCAAAATTTAAATCTCTTTTTCTATAGTCCCCCCAATACTTTTTTCCATTTTGAAAGCAAAAAATATACAATTGACAAGTTTCAACTTGTGACGGGCAGAAAACTGTTGAAAACCACACAGTATCTTGAGATCCTAAACATTAGAATACAGAAATCCTGGTGAACAAAGGATTTTGTGTGTAAAAAATTGAACTGGTATCATATCTGTTTTGAAAGCGATTCACTGATGTGTCATTTCCTACGGGGAGATGAACAGAAGTGCCATAATTGACAATTTCACTGGCAATACTGAAGTGGAAGCTATTGTTACTCAAAACCTGAGGGACTGATACACAATACCCAGGAGGATGGTATTTGTAGAGCTGTTCCCAGTGCCACAAGTGTCTCAGCAGCAAAACAAGCAAGTGTAGCCTCTTTGCAGTCTACACAGAGATGTCCTATGCACTTCTGGGCTGTGTATCTCTATGATGTAAAAAAAAAAGGTATCAGAAGAATTTGTGTATGTTTAATTATTGCATGCAAGCATACTGAGAGAGATAAAACAGTTTTCAAAGTAATCATTAGATATGAAAGAAATATCCCAACTCAAATATACTCAAACATACTTTTAAAAAAAAAAATCCCGAAGAACCAAAAAATTAGCAGTTTGTCTTTTTTCAACCACACAGTTTAAAACTGCTTCTCCAAAATTCGATTTCATATGCAGGGCCCTCATGGCTTTATATTCTACAGAGTATCTACACAATCTGTTCTTCTCCAGACCACAGCTATTTGAATGCCATCAAGGAGTCCTTTTCACTCCATTTTAACTGTCCTTTTAGTATTTTAAGTTAGCTGCATGCATATACGCAAATTCACAATGCCTCTAATATAAAGTCTGGGTATAACTATACTGCAATTTTGCCTGTGCAAGGCTGCATAGATGGGGTAGTGATGGGACAGCCCACTGCAATAAGACAGTCCTGGTTTTCTCAGCATCTTTAGCCTCAGGTTACCAAGCTCTTCACATGCAAATGAAGTTTGCATTCTATCACCAGCAGAGGGTTCCGCAGTGAAAGAGGATTAATAATTCTCCTTCTTTTTCCTTTCCCAAACTGTTTGCATTTTCACAATCTGCAAATAAATTGCATGGTTCAGTTTGCCAATGACTCACTTTCTATGAGTACCAGACATGCAAGAGGAGGTCAGAAATCCTAATTGTGCTGATTACAACACAATTGCTGATTCATTTCACCTCCCTTTAACTATCCAGAGGGCTGTGCAGAACCAGTTGGTGTGTCTATGTGTACATAAGATAGACATTTATTTTTGTCATGTGAGGAAGATATGTGATGGGTTTGGTGGTGGGGGACAGGATCAGTTTTCAAGGATTCATTTAATGACTCCATTTCTTTTAACAATTCTCCATAGTAGGAATGGTTTGTTGTTTGGGTTTTTTAAATATATATATATATATATATGTACAATGCCTGGAACAGTAAGTTTTAGATTATTGGTTGGACTTCCCACATACTGCAGTGACCTCTGCATTAAACAGCAGCACCATAATAGTATCAGGATTCTTTTTTGATGGCAATGCATTAATGGAATAAAGCCCTGATTCACAGCATAAGTGCATGAGGGAAAAAAAAAAAAGCTAGCTAAAGCAGGGGGAATGCTACCGAAGCAGGAAATGCTTTAATACCAGATGCAGCTGAGCTCCCTCAACAGAGCTCACTTTGACTGCAAGATGAAGGGATGGATAAGAAATGGAATTCACTCTACAATCACTGAAGTAGATTGGTAGGAAAACTTGTCAGCTGTTTTGATTTCATTTTGTTTTGCACAACCAAGAGACTGTTCTTGGTGAGTTAAATAGGTTTTCATACAGATAATGGCATAATGGCATAATGATACATTTCTGATTAAAATAAATTTCACCCCAAAAAGTCAAGAAAAATTGTATCATTACAACAAATTAATACTTCAAAGTCTATTTTGCAGGATATTTTTTCAGTATACACAAAATAGCAGTTAGGCAGTTTTCAGAGAGAGTATTCCCCTTTGATTTTTAAAGCTCCATGTAGCGTAATAAATGGCCAGCCTGAGCAGAGAAGATGCTATGAAACTTCATAATGTTAACTTGAATAGATCATGGTTTTCAGGATTGAGGTAAAAACAATTTACCAACTCTTAGTCATCTGGGCACAAAGCCTAGATGCCAAACTTTCAAAAATCCAGAAAGGCACATGCAAAAATAGAATGATAAGATGTTCAGAGGTATCAAAATGTGATTAAATGTTTATGTTCCACTGAGATGACTGTTAGAAAGACGCTCTATTTGAATGTCTGAAAAAGACAGTATTTTACAATCCCTCCTCCCCAGTTTCTTGATATTTTAAAAGAAAATTAACCAGATGATATGTCCCATTATAGGTTTCTTCTCTGGGAACAAATGCAAATTCTTATTCTATCAGTAGGAAAAGAGATAGAATCTTTCTTAACCTTCTAACTATTGTTGCAGTACCCTCATGTTCTGCACAGGTTTACAAAAAAGCCATTCAGGTGACCCAAGTTGAACCAACATTAACACCTATCTACCAGCTCATTCATTGCTGTACTTATTGTGTGAGAAGTGGGAAACTTTACTAGGAAAAATCAGGAAAGCCTTTTTACTCTGTCCTAGTCTACAGTGCGATATCAGATATTTTAAGTGCTTCATGCTGACTGCCTCTCTTCTTGAGGAATACTACAATAGTTCAAATGCCAGATTCCCAAGTCCCATCTCACTCTATTTTTTCAATTGAAAAGTAACTCTATTTTACCTTTTAAAAACACTTATTGACAGAGCAACTCTCTCAAATTGTTATCCAACAGAGGCTGGATGAAAAGGTTTTACAATTTCTAGAAACATCCTTAGCCAGAGAGAGAGAGTCAAAGTGCATACAGCTGTGGAACAGTATTGCCCAAAGCAAGGCTGTTTTGAGTTCTGTAGCTGCCCATGCATGACATTTGCTCTTATATACAAATATTTCCTTCAAACACACAAAACCACCTCTATCTGAATCCATTTCATAGAATATTATCCCTCACTGTTTATTTTACCAGTTTATACACAGTCTAATATGGCCATACTGGTGCAGAAAACGATGCATAATGTCCCTGAAACACAAAGCTTTGTGCTGTTACTGCCTCTTTTTACAGATTGCAAGAATAGCAATAATGGGGGATGAACTGGCCATAGGATGATAACTGTCTTAAAAATAGTCCCTCAAAAAAAGGCTTTGGGAGAGAGGGTGAAAGAAAAAGAAATATGGAACATTATAGAGGAATTCAATCAAGCAATCAAAGAAAACACAAGCTCAGGAGGTAAGAGCCTTGCTTATACTATCATTTATCAATGGAAAATAACCTCAGTTTAGGGTAAGCTACTGTTTTCAGAACTGCTTAAGTGCAAAATTTAAGTCTAAAACTTGCGAGAAACATGCTACTGGTTTTGTCTAGATTGCTCCATACTGCAGCACTATGTAGGTACTTTTGAACCAATTTGAAATAGTTTCTCACGATTATCACAACGTGCAGCAAGAAGATCTAAGCTCTGAGGTCCATGTTGATAAAATTTATGTTACTACTTGGGCAGTTGACTATAAGTTTGCAGTTGGAGAAATGATTATATTAATGTTGGACTAGCTCGATCAGTTGTAATGGAAAATTCTAAGTCCTTAAAAATTCACATTGGTACCATGCTTAGAAGAACCCAGTAGGAGAACAGAAAATGTTTGCTCATGGGGAAAAGCATAATTCAGATGTGAGCAGCAGCAGAAGGAATGAAAGAATTTTTTCCCAAGTTGTGCGTTTTTTGGGAAGTATCACATATGTCCCATATATTCCTGTAAAAATCCTTCCCTGTATACCTACACACTCTACTCATCAACAACGTAAGGACATGACCAAATCTTAACTTCCTCAGAAACCAAATCACCAACACATATGCTCTGGGGAAGGAAGAAAACTTCCTAAGCATTGTTCACATGCCAAAACCTGTATTTCCAAGAAGACCTTGCAGAGGAGGGAGTTGCCTGGGGCAGGAGCTGCTCAATCACATACCATCAATCCTTACATGCAAGATCAGACCACTGAAAAGCAGACCTCTCTTCTTCTTCCCTCTCCTTCTACAGCAAAGACATTCATTAGAGGAATGTTTTGATAGAGTTTGCTTTGAAGTCTTTCTATCCTCACTATTTTTAACAGATGAACTCAAACATACTGTTCCAGCAGTAGCAAGGTGGTAATGAGCTTTTCCACCTCCAGCTTCCCCTCAGCGGCTCACAAGCCCCTTCTACTCAACTTGACAACTCAACTGCACCTGTAGCCACTCCCTAATCCTACCCCAGCAAATGCAGCTTAGCTTGAACTCTTTTATTATTTCTTCATTGTTGACTTTATTCTTGTTCTTTTACTTTGAAAGGTGTCCTTTTTTGAGAGAAGAACGCTGGTGAGCAGCCAAGCTTCATAACGTTAGTTGATTTGATTTCACTAAGCATTGTCCAAACGGTGCGTGCCTCTGAATGACAAAGAGAAGCTGCTATATCAGAAAAAGGATTAGCTGCTTGCAAAACAAAACAAGAGGCAATTACAGATAACATGATCTCTCATCTAAGGTCTTCTCTTAAACACAGAATCTCTGAAATAAAAATAGCTGAATTCATTGTCCCTTACAGTCATTTTAAAAGCTCTTTTGAAATACCACACTATTTCTTTTCATTGTATTTAACAGGCATAACATTTTACAAAGGCTGAACAAACTTAAAGTCTACCACAATAAAAATGAGCAATTTATCATTTATGAAGGGGATAATTCACAGTCTCTTAACAATTTTTTAACAGTTTGCTTCTCTTCCACTTTGGATTGACACCTATGTGCTCAATTGAATTCAAATCATCTTTCTGTGACAAAGTAAATAAAAGCTCTTTCATGCAATTAAGCTATTAAAGAAAATTACATGTATATTAATGTTTCAAAAATTATTTCAATATAATTATATTAAAGATGTAATAATGTATCTTAACATTTCAAATTCATATTTGCATGTACTACTCATGTTGAAATAATATATCTGAAAAAAAAGTAATGAAAGGGTAAAGGTATAAATATATCATGACTTCATAAATAGAGCTTCTGGAGTTATTTCATGATAATCATATTCCCTGCACATTATACAATCAGTAAAGTTGTTTTTTTTCTGACTCTATTGAGATGTTTATTTCCTCCTGAATTATATCTCCAGTCAGGAGATGGATGCTAATTTCTAGTAAATTGTCCTCCAGACAAACACAGTTGTTTTAACATCTTATAAAAACTGCTGTTGTTTTTGCAGCTTGTGGTCCACATCTTATAGAGTATGAAAAGGGAAGCAATTTCATAAGAATTCCCAAAAAAGTCAGAAATTCAGTTTTTCCTGTATAATATTTGAATAAAATACAAAAGCAATCACAAAACCACCAGTGAAAATATAGCTGTAGTTTAACACCTTTTTAAATGAAGCAATGAAACTGGATGCTTATTCACACTCTTCAATATTTCAGGGAAATATCAACTACTTCCTAAAATGTAAATGGAAGGAGGTCTTACCTTGATACCACCTGAATTTGAAGTTATAAGTATTCTGACAAGGATTCTGACAACTTGCTTAACCTGAGAAAGAAAGCCAAGTTTCCCACATTTCAACATGGATGCTGAGAATACAGGGCTAAAGACCTCTGCAATAGATTATCACGTCTGACACATTCAACCAGTTTTGACACATGGCTTCCTCCCTTTGCCAGTTTTAAAAAGATTGTCCTTGAAGAGGCAAACAAACTCTGGACTTCTGGAGGAACACAGATTACTGTAAATCCAGGTGAGGGAGTAAATCTCCCCACAGGACATATTTTTTTTTTTTATTTTTTTATTTTTGTGTGTGTGAGTGAAGAAAACAGAGGAATTGCCTGTCACAAAGATTGTGTGCTCTGATCAGACCTATTTTAAAGCTTTATAAATACAGCAATTCAAAGGACTGTTGCTTATAGCAACAAATATAAGATAGTACAGATGGAGAGGGGAAAAAACTACTGCAAACTGATCATTGTGCTCAGCACATTTACACCTCTGAGAATATGTTGGGGTTTGATAAAGGAAGAAAATGGCAAACATTAATATTGCAGTAATGAGGCTTGTCGGTGTTCACATACCCTAAGTCACCCTTAGGAGGCCTCCTATAATTTAAACACAGGCACTTATCTCTTAAAAGTGTGTCTCAAGCCTATTGACTGATAAGGCATAATTTTTTAAATGGACAGCAAATAAATTCACTGTCAGCTAATTACCTCACTAGAGTTCCTTTTCATTAGAGATAAATATTTCCAAGCATTAGGTAGTAAATATTTCCGAAGGAAAAAAAAAGTTCAGACTAAAGATCAGCCCTTCAGTAAGACCACAGCAAGCTGAACAGCTATGATTGTGTCAGCATATCTTTGGCTGAGAGAAAATAACACAATATATAATAATAATATATCATAATTAACTAAGAAAACATAAATTTCCCATAATGGTGCAGACATACTTCCTTTTGATCTACTGTAGTAGGTAAGATTTTACTAACTACAAAAATGACCTGACCAAAGTGTACTCATAATTAGTTTGACATCAACAACAACATCAAAGGATCACAGTGCCCACCTAACTGGTAGCTTAAAAATGTCACCAGTGATCTGTAGGTACATCTTTCCTTTATGCAGCAACACCAGGCACAGTAGTCCTCAATGTTTATTCTTCTGCAGCAAAGTCCAATATAGATACTTGCTATTGATTCCTTCTCCCATCAAAACTAGTGGTTATGCAAGCTGGGTGCCCACTTTAGTGAGCTCTTGGGCTGCTTCTGTATTGCCTGTCCCCATCAGCCAAACATGTGCCAAAAACCACATGGCAACTGAGTTTGCTTAAACATGATCCCTAAGAACTCAGCCAACACAGGAGATGGAGCACACAAAGGAACATAGCGTAGTTGCCTCTCTCCTAGCAGCAGCCTGTTCTGTGAATTGCTTCATTTTTTCCATATTCACAGAGTAGAAGCCATTGTTGATAAGTATTAATGGTGAAATGGGTGCCATGTGTCACACTGGAAAACTGGTGACAACACATAGCTTTTGAAGGGGCATTGGTTGTCATGCTAAAGTTTGTGAAATGCAAATTTTTTAACATTTTCAGGAAGGCAGATGACTTCTCTGGAATCATTACAAACATGAAAAATGACTGCTTTCATTTTGAAATACTCTGAGACATGGAGGAACAAGGAAGTACAAGGGGCATGGCCTTGGTGCCTGGTATTTGGTGCACGTGACATCAACTGTTAGAGGTCCCATAAGAATTACAGGCTTGTAAAAATAGAAGTGTTGGATGTAAAGATAAAATACAAAGCATTGGGAAACAGCCAAGACACAGTTTGTGCAAAAAGAAGTCATGCTTCATTATACAGCATGTGTTCTTTGGAGTGGTTTATGACCATGTGGATAAAAATTATCCATTTGTCTACTATGATGAATTGCTTCTTTGATTACTATTACTATTACCAAAATTACTATGAAAACATTCCTCACTAAAGGAAAAATAGGGCCACTGAATTTTGGTGTGTAAGTTGAGAAGTTAGTCTTTACAAGCTCTCTTTAAGACAGTCCACAGAGAAAGGCAGGCATGTGCTTCAGGTCAAGAGCACTACCTTGGTATCTGTCAAGTGTTCCAGTGTCCAGGTCCTCGAATGCAGGATGGTTTGAAGAAGTTCCTCCTTCTTTAGGGAGGATTTAGGGCATTTCCTCACCTTCTGTGCTATTGTTCTGAAAGACTGATAGGAATGCTGTTCAGTAACGCCTTCCCAGCACACAGACATGCCACCAAAACTATCAGGTTTGTAAGGAACTAGCCATGACCCTGTAGCAGAGTCCTGCAGTCCAAGCTGGACTGGGAAAGCCTACTAGACACTGGTATTTACTTGGTATAGACCCCTCAAAGAAGAAATGAATTAAAAAAAAAGAAAAGCTTTCATTTGAAACAGTGAAGGAAGGAAGAAGGAATGTAAATTCAATCTGCTTATTCTAAGTCCTTTTCACAGCTTTTTGTTGGTTGCTTGAACTTGTGGTTGGAAAAGAGAATTCCATGTGAATTTTCTGTAGAGGATCTTCACCACTTGTTTGCCTCAGCAGGATTCTCTCTTACTGTGCAGCTCAGCAACTTCAAAATAATTGTCTTCTATCCATTCATTTGAAACTTTGGATGGCAGTCTTATTATCCAGATTGTTATTATGACAATATGTGGATTTTTCAGTATGAATAGAGTACTTTGTTAATGTTTTATCCAATAATTCAGGATCCAGCTGCTCCATAAATAATATGAAATCATCTTCACCATTTCAAAGAGCAAGTAATCCAATATTAATCTTGTGGATTCATCTCAGAAAATTTTATTCACCTATGAATGGTTACTAGCAGTCTGAGATAAAAAGTGTAATTTCTAATCATTCTCTTCTTACAGGGTTTCCAGCTTTAAAGGTTTTGGTATATACCACATCTGTCCATGTTTCTACATTTTGATAAATGTAGTCTTGAAAAATCAATTTACCATCCAAAGCTGTTACAGTACACATGCATTAAAATGTTCTGTTAAACTATTTCACAATAAATTACCAAATCTATTCCTTTTAGGCTTGAATCACAGGTGATACACTAAATGACCACAGAAAATACACTGTTTTACATTTATTTTCCCCTCTCTATATAAGATGATGTCATTCAGTATGCTCAGGACAGAGTTTGTTTCTCTCATTACCTTTCAGTCTATTACAGGCTAGAGTCTAGGTAAAATATCTGAACAAATGGAAAAAGTTCCCATAATTCTCAAAAGTGACAAATATTACAGTGAAGTCACATCATAAAAGAGGCTCAAGAAGAGCACTGCACTTGCTGTGAGATAAAATTTGCCTGTCAAGGAAGACAAAAGAATATTAATAGCTTTTGGGTCTGTGCTTAATGAAATACTTCCCAGATACTTGCAAGCTCCTTTATTAGGAACAATAACCTTTTTCCCTGAGATCAGTGACACAGTTTTAATACAGAACACCTTACCAAGTGAAGTTTGTTCTATTTTTGTTGCTCTAGACAATAAAACCTACAACGACAGTGATTCAAATGTAAGCAATTTCCAGACATACAAATTACCTTCAAATGTGCCAAGAATCATGAGAATAGTTCTTAGTTTGAAGAACATACCCCTGCAAATTCATGGTGATACCATTAGATTTTTAAACACAAAATACTTAAGAATTGAGACGAAGGCCACCACCAACAATCATGTCACAAAGGTTCATCAGAGAACCATAAGTCAGTATTGATGGTATTTTTGCTCACCTAGCTCTTCTTTTATTTCTTGCAGTCAGTTAAGAGAAAATGAGGGACAATTCATTATGATTGTTTTATCAAATATTTGGGAGATAGTAAAGAGTCTACACACTCAGTGACTAGGTTTCAGCCACAAGAGTAGGGAAAAATATATAAAGGACAAAAATCCCTCATTAAACATGGGACTGAAATTGAAAATAAAAGAAGAAAAGGCAAAAATTATGTGAAGGACAAATAGCACCAAACATAGTATTAAGGCTAGAAATATGAGTGCAAAGGAGGGAAGATGCAAAGGCTTGCTAAAGATCAAACTTCTCACTTTTAGAATAGCTCTGCTTTGTGCTGGGCTTTTTTTAATGGGTCTTGAAATATTTATGATCACATTTGCACAGTGTGCCACTCCATCCTCAGATAACAACCACTGAGTATCACAGCAGTGACACACTAGTGCATGGCAAAGGAGCTCACCTGACCTGCCACCACAAAACCTGCCCTAGAACTCCCTGCAAGATTGCTGCCCACAATACATCAGTTGCACAACAGACATCATTTCCAACAGCTCTAGAGAATTTACAGAAGTGTGAGAAAGCAATACAGGAGTATTTTTTTCCCCCTTTACTATTAATAGTAGAAACATGAGACTGTTTAGGAAAGTCATTTAGATAGAAGCTCAGGCCAGTAATGAAACTGTTCTGCTTTACTGAATCAGTTAGTTTGGGCTGCAGATCATTCTTTTTACTTAGCTTCCTTCTTAATTTCTTTCTTCTCCTAAATAATTTCATCTTTAAAACTGAGTGACTCAGCTGCTTCACTGAAAAGAATTGTGTCTCTGCCATACATCTTGTCCTGTAAAAATAAACTATGATGATAAGTGTTTCTATTTAATACAAAGTTTCTTGAAACAGGAGGTTTTTATTGGACTACATTCCTCTTGTTTAACAAGAAGCAATGTTTCTTATGATCTCCCCTCTTTCCATCTCCAAAATTGCAGACTTTCAGGTTACATTGAGAATTTCCCTGTGGTTGCTAACAAGGTTGATCACATGCCAGGACCTCATTCTCTGCATGCAGGAATACAGATTAGTTCAGTCTGACTATGAAGGCAAGCACTGGTCAAGACTTTCACTTAATCTCCTGTGATGTGAATAAAGCAACACACTAAATTAGCTGTGTGGAATGACTGAATCACTACAGTCCAATGATCAAATGCCAGCACAGAGCTGCCATAGAAGCTCAGGCCAGTAATGAAACTGTTCTGCTTTACTGAATCAGTTAGTTTGGGCTGCAGATCATTCTTTTTAGCACTGTGCAGAAGCAGGAACTGAGCCTACCTGGAGAAAGAGGAAAAGGCACTACTTCTGTTTGCTGCCTTTTAAATCAAATGAAATGCTTTTACAACAGGTACTAAGAGTTCACTTTTTCAACATGACCCAAACTCCATCAGAAAATGGGATCATTTGCCTTTAATCTACTGGGGTAGCTCCTTGCAAAGCTGCTTTTTAATTTCACATTGTCACAGAGCAAACAGAGCAAGCTGCTGCTGAATGTTAGCACAGGGTGTAAGTACTTGAAAGTGCTTCTAGAGAAAGAAATTAGGATTCTAAAATAAGCGTCATTTAATTTCAAATGCTGAAGTTTTGCATCAGGATGTCATACTATAGAAATGAACAACCAGAATATCCAAAATAAAGAAAGCATGTCTACTAAAATGTTGATAATCTAGCCTAGAAACTTGTGTGAGTGAAAACAACCTGAAAGCTTTAATTGCTTTTTAAAATCACAGCCAACTATATATTTACAATCACCATGGAGATGTAGCCTAAAGGATCTAATTCCATTTCACTTAACAGTATCTGGGAGACAAATTGCCTATTCTACCTTCTCCAAATTATCATAAATGTGCTCACAAGTTCTTCAATGCATTATTTCAAGTTGATATGCTCCCTCAGTAAATACAATTCTTACTTACAGAGTTACTTCTGAACATTAAATAAGTAAAAGAAAGCTTTTTTCATTTAGGAACATCAGCTATCAGGACAAATTATGATGAGCTAAATGCTCACAATGTGGAAAGAAAATTTGAATGCCATCCTTATGGATATATCTGTGACTTTTTACAGAAGGTGCAGTAACTGGGAAAACTGCAGGCTTTACCATATCAGAATTTGAAATTATTCAGTAAACCTATTTCACCATTAGGAAGACCAGCATTTTTGGGCTGCTGAGCTAAACCTTAAGTGTGTAATGAAACTCAGTTTAATTTGAAGCAGGGAAGATGATACTATATATATCAAAAAGTGGAAGTCTGAGTGAAACTCTGAAAGTCTTGAAATGTAACTGTGTTATTATGTGTGCAATGGCACATGAATCTGACTAGGACTGGACTGGTTCAAGGAGGCCGGCTGAAGGCAAATTTGTATCATCAAATTGCAGCTTCTGTTGCAAATGGGGATGACAGTTCCTATCTACTTTACTACTGATTGAGAGCTCCTTAATATAGCAATACTCATGAACCCTGCTAAATTTAATTTCTATTTCCTTTTGACAACAGGCAGGAAAGCACCCTGTCAGTCAGCTTTTAATATCCATTACTTTCCACATTGCAAAAAGCCATTCCAGATTTTAATTTCTTTTCCAAGGCTATTTCAGGAAACTTTCAAGATGGAATAACAAGCTGAATAAACAGCCCTGAATTGCATATGAGGGTTGAGTATGGTAACAAAAGAATTGGTGCCAACCAAGGCATCAGTCTTGACCACATATATTTTGGGGAGTGAGTTAGATAAGTTAAGAAGCAAAGTTATAGCATGACCAAAACCAAAATTTGCCTCATTTTGGGGTTCTGGTTACATTTAGTGTCACTGGCAGTGGTGGCTCCCATCTGGTCCAGTTAACCTCTAAGAGGGTTCCTTCCTATGGAAAGCAGGATGTGGCAAAACAGGGCAGGAGGAAAGATGCATTGCTGGTATTACCTAGCAGGATGCTGTGACCCAGTTGGAATGCCTTCCCATATTGGGAAAGGACAGAGCATTTCTACTAAGAATTACAGGTTCTCACCTTCAAGACATTCAGCTATGTTAAATGTGCAATGTTTCAGTACCTGATCTTCAGTATGGATGGCTTTTGCTCATCTTTTCCTTGGGCAATAGTCCATTACTGAGCAAAAGACTTGGCATGGTAGACAGGAAATACAATCTCAGCTTGCCAGAAACAAGGTTCTCCAAAATCATTACGACTTCCTAACTGAACCTTAATACTATATTCACTGTAAGTCTTTGATATCTTTATTACTTACAGCAGTAAATAGCATAAATCTGGACAGCTCTGTAATAGAAATACCACTCTGAAAAGCAGTTTCTGTTCTCATATCACTGTTGCAGTGCTAGAGGAACTAGTAAAATATATGATCAAAACAGCTGCACACTGTACCTTGATTAACACACAAAAAAAAAAACATTCATCAGACAAAATTCAAGGCATCCTTGAGACATTTCTACAACTCTGTCTTGATTTATAAGAATTGAGGTTTTGACCCAAGATATTTGAGAGCTATATGTGACAAAGGGTGTGGTCTGTCCATGTAAAAACTGTTACATTGTAATCAACACATGGTCAAGGGTGCAGTTGACCCTTTTAATTCAGATATTCAATGTAAAGAGCAGATATAAGATAAAATGAAAGATCTTTAAAATACAGGACTGCCAGCTAGAACACCTTGTTAGTTCAAGATCTCTCTGGGCTTCTCATCAGAGTAAGCTTTTAAGTATAACATGATAAACCTGAACCCCATTTTCTCTCCTAATCACTGTATGTCTTTCATGAAGTGTTAGATAAGTTCAGCCTAGCAATGCCCAGTATTACTCCTTGCCTTTCTCTGAAATATTACTGAGCATACTTACTAGTATATCCAAAAAAAGAACATAGAACACTTGCCGATGAGAAAAAAAAACTAACTTATTTTCTATGAAGATACTTAACTCTATCCCAAGCACAGAAATTTAGGATTATATCACAAATAAAAGTTTTAAAGATTTATTAAAAAACCAAAACTATGCAAGCTTAATGTCTTTTAAAGCAGGAAATGTATTTAGTGGTTTAACTAGAATAATGAAATTGATATAATTTGGGTTAATAGACTATTTTCATGAAGGTCTTATTTTATATGACTATGCAAATTGCTTCTCATCTATCTGCTCCAATTTTGCCCTCTATAAAAAGGGATGACAACTACATTTTGAAAAGCAGAAGTATTGAGCCATCATTCTTATAAGATGCAAAAGCAACACAGTCTAAAGAGATTCTTTACAGGATGTCCTTAACCACTTTCTTTCTTTTTAAACAGGAGTGTGTGAGTGCTTTCCTGAACTATGACCTTGAGACTTTAATGAAAAGAGACATTACTGTGTGCACACTTAGGTTTTTTAAAATAAAATATCATATTTATATCTTATAAGGGCAAAGAAACTATCATTTTTTCAACAGAAATCTACTTATGTAAAAATAAAAAAGTCTTAACAGCTCTGACTTGTACTTTTGGTGAGTTTGTGGGCTGCACAGTACAAATTGACGTGGCACTTATTGAGAAGTAAGTATAGCCACAGGTGAAGAGCTCAGACTGCTCATATGGGTTTGTGAGTTAACTGCATGCCTACCTCATAATAACAACAGTAACACAGAATGATAGAATAGGTTGGGTTGGAAGGATTCTCTAAAGGTGACCTAGTCCACCTCCTGTGCAGTGAGCAGGGACATCTTGAAGTCCCGCCCAACCTGACCTTGAATATTTCCAGGGATGGAACATCTATCACTTCTCTGGGCAGGTTGTTCCAGTGTTTCACCACTATCACTCTAACAATCTACTTCCTGGTATTTAGTCTTTATCTACTCTCTTCTATGTTAAAATTGTTATCCTTTGTCCTGTTTCTACAGGTGCTACTAAAAGGGAGTAGCCTTCACCTTTCTTGTAGTGCCCCTTTAGGTACTGAAAGGCTGTATAAGATCTTCCTGAAGCCTTTTCTTCTCCACACTGAGCAGCCCCAACTCTCTCAGCCTGTCCTCACAGGAGAGGTGCTCCAGCCCTCTGCCCTTCTCTGGGTCCCTCTTCTGGACTTGCTACAGCAGGCCCACATCTTCCTTATACTGCAGATCCCAGAGCTGGACATAGTGCTCCAGATTGGGTCTCACAAGAGTGGAGGCAGAATTTTCTCCTTTGACCTGCTGGTCACAACTTCTGATGCAGCCCAGGACACAACTGTCTTCCTAGGCTCCAGAAAATTGCCATTAGCCATTTGCCATTTGCCATTGCCAGCTCATGTCCATTGCAGTCCCCAGCACCTCCAAATCCTTCTTGGTAGGACTGCTCCCCATCTCCTCATCCTCCAGCCTATACTGAAACTGGGGATTGTACCAACCCAGGTGCAGCACTTTGCACTTGGCCTTGCTGAACCTCATGAGGTTCACCTAGGCTCACTTCATGATCTTGTCCACGTCCCTCGGGATGGCATCCCATCCCCTGGGTGTATCAACCACCCACTCACCTTGGTGTTCTCTGACATAGGAATGTCTGTAGAAATAATAGTAATTACAAATGATACGTGCTAGCAACGCAGCAGTTTTCCCAAAATTTTGCAGCATACTTAAGTTATCACATAAGTTCTCACAGCTGTTTTCACTGAAAAGTACATTTACTCAGACTTACCTGCAGAATTTTATTTCTTCTTCATACTTCACATTGTCAAATTTCATGTGCCTGAACAAAGATGCCACCAAATTCCATTCTTATACCTACTTTTTATTTTTAAGAGTGTCAAGAGCTCTGGGTTGCAGACTGCAGAACTAATATAACTGTTGTACCCACTGAAAGTCTCAATTTTAGTATATGAGGGTCAACACCTACTCTTGAACCCTCACAAATACATGAACAATCCTGTTGTCTTATTCCTTATTTCCTTCTTATTTCAAAAATAAGAAGGAAAGACGAACGACTTAACTCTGAATCCTATCAGATATTGGAAGAAGGGAATTCCTGGCTTAGCCCATCAAGCAGACTGTCTAGTAACTCTATTTTTTCTGGTAAAGTTTAGTATTCTTTTCCTCACATCTCTCCCATATTAACATCCTGAGTAAACTTCCATGAATTTCCACAGTGGTCATACCACAGGTTCACACAATTCACTTAGACTCCCTTCTCATTACAATGACTAGGTGCGATTTGATACAATTTACTTTTGTGTTTCACCACTGCAATCACATATTTTATTTTCACTTTTAGAAAGGATTTTTCACATAGATTTTTTTACATAGATAATTTCAGTTGCCTGTATTCCTTGCCTTCTCTCTTCTTGAGACTATAGGGCTAAATTTACCTAGTGTTTCTACTGAAAGCCTGGCCCAGGACTTGATGTTGCAGTCTGTCATGTGACAGGTACATTAGAAGATTCATCTGAGATTCTTAAAACTGTGGCAGAATTACTGAAATCCTCTAATGGAATGTGATAATGATAATTTGTAGTATTACCAGTTTTTTCAAGTATATTTAGAGATTATGTTCAAATAACAGCATTTTCACATGCCTTTATGAATCGTATTCAGAGAAGTTCTTCCATTAGCTTAAAGCTATGCCCTAAGAAGTTCTCATTCTTCCTGGAAATACATTTTCTGCTTGGTTACACAGTATGGAAAGTAGGGAAAAACTACTTCACCTGTGGCCATGAAAATGGGTGGAATTCTGTAGAGGAAAAAAACAAAAATAAATGCTGTGTTAACACTACAGGGCATCTCAATGCCTTAGAAATCTCTCATTCACTTCAGCAATCCTTTTTCTCTATTTCATTGTCCCAAGACAGCCATATAAACCTCACATAAATCTACTATAAATCCATATAAATCTGTTCTATACATGACTTGAAAGAATAAATCCCATTCCTCTGACAGAACACTATGCATCACATTGAGAACCAAGAATCAAGAGCTGGAGAACTGGTGAGCAATTTCATGCAAAATATGGTAAAATCCAATCTCTGCAGCTGTACTCAACCTCCATCTCACATAGCAGTGTGCTTGCAACTACCACCAAGGGCAGTCAATGGAAGCCTGAATATTTAAGAAAAAATGGGGTAGAATGCAAAAACTTTGAAAGACTTTATTTTTTCATATGTTTGAAATGTCTATGACTCCTTGTCAATGTCTAAGATCACCAATGTATGTGAAATGTTTACATACAGTGATGAATGTTCTTCACTTGAAATGGAGAAGAGTACAGGAAGATAGTGGGGAGGGGAAGGAATATGGACACAGGCAGAGAGGAGAAATAGGAAAAAAGCCAGGAGTGGAAGCCAGGGTGGGCTCAAAGGTTTGGGAAGAGTAAGGATCAAACTGAGTGTAGAAGCAAGTAATAGAGATATTGAATTGGAGAGAGATATGAAAATTTGCTTAGTGGGCTATAGGAACAAGCGTAGCCTGCAGGTTCAGGAAAACGGTTCTCTCTGTTTGGCATTTTTAAAACCATTCTGTGAGAACTGAGTGTGGCTCTGGGCTTCCCAGAAAGACATTAATGTGCCAACTCAAGTGCAGCAGACAGCTACCACAAGGACTAGGGGTCTGGAGTAGATGACAAACCAGCAGACTCTGAAGGAACTGGTTTCCTCAGTATCAGGAAGAGAAGGCTGTGGGTGGACAGATATTACAAGAGTATTCAACTAATCAGAGGGAAGGTGTAGAGTAGACAGAGTAAGGTTGCAAGGCAGCAGATACAAGCTGTGTCAAAGGATATTTCAATTCAACTTCAGGGAAGAAATGCAAACTGTGGACATTAGTGGTCAAATTCTGGATTGGGTTTGCCTAGAAAGGCTGTAGAATCTCTGTTCTTGGAGACCCTTAAAACCTGCCATACAAAGGCCTGATCTACCTACTTAAGATTGGAAATCACCTCTATCTTTGTAGATGGCCAAAGGCCCTTCCCTACTTAACTTGTTCTGTGATTCTGTGAATCTGAAACGAGGACACAAAGTGAGAAGATTTCAGATAACTGGCTAGTCATAAGGCCATACACTAGAGAGGACAAAAATGAAGAAGATTTTGCAGAATCTCAAGACTTCTGCCACCAACTATCTGCAAAGTTTCCACAAAAGATATGTCTCATCCCCCCTCTAGTGGCTAATACACATAGGACCAGTCACAGCTAAAATTACTTTGCAAACTCTAGCGGCAAGTATTTCAGGAGTGAAAGATATTTATTACACATCTGGTTATCAATACATTCTGATATTATGGAATTAGTGGTGTTTGTTTCCAACTTTTTTATTTTAAGTTAGCAAAAGACATATGACAAACATATTCCTAGCATTTAAGATCTCTCTCTCCGTTTGTAATGTCACCTTACATGTGTTTTCTCCTGATTTTGAATTATTTTATTCTTCTATTTTCAAACAATTTTTGCAAGTTCTGTATTAATGCATCTGTGCAAGTATGTAGATACATACAGTTATGTCTCTGTGAATGTGCATAATTTTTGTGGTCGTATATATATTCATGTACCTATGTTCTTAGTGGATTAAGTTGATAAAGTATTTCTGACATCCATTTATTCAGAAATGCAATTGATATTTGTGCATTAACAATGATGTCAAAGAAGTCAATGTATTCAGAACACAGAAAAAAACATCATGCCTCCACGCCTAGGATTAAAAGAGATATGTACATAAAGCATTAAAAGAAAAAGAGGTTTAAATGTTTTGGTCAAGAATTTTAAGGAATGTGGTACTAGCTACTGCATTTTAAAGAAAAATAATAAAATCAACATTAAACTTGGCTTTTAAGTGGGAATACTATAAAAATGTTTATTTACAGAGCTAGTGTTCGTTGTTCACATATGTCAGATATTGAGGGCACACAGAAATGTACTTATGTGAATTATTCAAAAATTATTCTTACAACAAATACATGTAAAGAAGACAAAATGAGATGTTTAAAATGTACTTTGCAAAAAAACAAGTTTAACTACTGGGCAAAATGACATTAATTTCCACATACATGAGAAATCCAGAGAAAGATTTCCAAATATTTTGATAATAGCAAATGAAACTAAGTCATTCAAGTCCATAGAAAGTTAAATTACTGAAGAAAACATGCAAGAAATGATAATTTTTTTTATAGTTCCAGCTATGGTAAAAGACAATTAACATTCTCAGACTGCTTAGCTTCCTGTGCATCTGACCAGCCACAATAAGACCAAAGCTTCCTTGCAGCATAGCACATATCAGTTCCTTGCTCATGAATCTAGACATGCCTTTGTGCAACTCTTTTGGACAGACAAGTGGATCAGTTTTCTTAGCACAGCCTCGCATATTCACAACTGGGAAGCTTAAAGTTAGGTGCCAGTAGGTCAAATGGGTTCTACAGCCAGTGTTTTAAGCATCCCAAGACCTAACAGTTTCACCAGGACAAAGAACTTGCCTGAAGCAAATGTGCCGATCACATGTGAGTGAGGCCATGAACATTTCATTTGGTAGCAAGGGACAACCCTGCTACAACCAAGGGGACAGAAATCACTTGTTTCCACAGGACAGAGTGAAAGAGCATCTTTTCCGCCTGCCAGTGCTGATAGCCCTACTCTCCTACCTCCAACACCTGCCACTAATAGTTTGCAGTACTAAACAAAATGTACTAGGCATTTCAGAGAAAACTGTAAAAACTGCAGCCAGCGTTACAACTCCTACTACAGAGAATGGCATTTAACATAAAGGTGGGAAAAGGCTCCAGGTGGCTACAATTCACAAGAGTTGACTTATGGGGCAATGTCTGTATGGAGCTGATTTTGAAACTGCATCTGTTAATCAATTGTTTTAAATGTATCTGGGTTACTTCCTCTCCAGAGGCGACAATATATGCAACACTTGGGGCAGACAGTCAAGCCCGTGTACACATTCTACAATTCAGTCTTGCATGCCTGAAAGAAATGCAGAAATACAGCATGTATTGGTATCAGAAACCTTGGAGTCTGGGATTCAGTCTAAGCTTGATTTAGTAAAAAATGGAGAGAAACAGCAATCTCTGTATCACCTAAATTGTGAAAATATCTCAAATGGGAAGAAACATACTACACTTTGTGATTGTCCTTTTCTCACCAATGCCTACAGGGACACCCTAAGCAACTAGCTTTGACTAAATTCTTAGCTCTTAGCTGAAGTTAAATAAATTACCCCATTTAATTTTAATTTTTCTGATTTAGATACAACTATTGGATTAATCAAGACATAACTAGTTTAGCATCAGCTATTAAAAGGACGAATAAAAGCCTGTGGTAGGAGGTAGGTCTGTTCACAAGCATGTGAAAATGAAAAGCATATTAATCAATCCTAATTTAACAGCCATAGAAGCATGCCAGAACTCCAGTTACAAAAACTGTCAGAAATTTAATAATGCCAGTGCAGTGCTGGTGATTGCCAAGGAAAAGGACACCTTTTTCATACTCCTGCAGACTCCACAAAAAGAGTTGGAATGGACAAAGAGAGGAACACAAAAAAATCTGGCAAATAATTACTAATTTGACCAGAATAAAAACATGTTCACTAAGCAATATGGTATCCTAAGTATCAGCAAACACTTCTGAAGATGTAACTCATGAAGGTAATTTTACAGATCTGCTGGAAATAGAAACAGGGTATCTTCAAAGCAAAAACTTTCCTTCCTTAAAGAAAAAGTTTATGTAGCAGGGCCCAAAGTGTACATACCATAGAGAAGTACTTCCTTTAAGATTTTTTCTTGCATTTTTCTTCAAAAATTGCACAATTTTCCTAAAGTTTTACAGCTCCAGGATACAAAATGATTCAGATAGCAATTGGCTGAGTCACATATTGTTATCCTCATGTACTTAACACAGATTGTAAAGTACTTGAGGATATAAAAATGGTTCTTTTCCATAAAGTATAATGGTTAAATTAAATGCCATAATCTTGAGTTCTGAATTTCTGTTCCATTATCAATAATTTATTGAAAACAAATTTTTACTATTCCATGAACTAATCTTGGTCATTTGAATTACACAGTTCAGGATCTGCTTAGATATACTTGGGGAAATATAATTGTTATGCCAATCCTTTGCAGAAGGAACTTTACCAGCTTTCACTTTGGCTAATTAGTGCACTAGATAGTATTTATTTAGCCCTTCAGCAAAATGAGCTTGCCTGATCAAATGATACAAAATGAAGAACTGCCTGTGTAGCAAGTCACTACACTACTTTTCTCCAAACTACTGGTTCAGGGAAAACAAATGCAAAAGCAAATCTACCAGTGGATTAATTTTATCAATTTGGACAGTTACAAGTAGCATGTCTTCCCAGATGACTTGATACTGAGCTTTTACTGTCATTTTACTGACCTGCTGTGGGATTAAAAAAATTCTGTGTAACTATCAGCATAATAATATCCTATAAATAAGTTGAACTAAAATATGACATTATTTGTAGTAAAAATACCTGAAAGGAAAAATCAAAGGGCACAAAATGGATAACTTTCTTTCAAGCATAACTTTAAGAACAGAAATACTGAAAAATATCTTTTTGAACAATGAAATTTAAGATAATGATAAGAAAAACAAAGGGACTGGATTTCATTTCATGCTATTCCATATCAATAATTCTCTGAGTTTCCCTTGTGGAAAAATGAAACCACTCTAATGAAATGATTCATAGCTCTAAACCATTTTCCTTAGCGAACACAGTGTACATTAGCAGGACTTCTAGAAGAGAACATTTCTTTCAAAGATTTATTATTGTGAGATTATGGTAAGATGATCTGGATGGCTCAGTGTATGAAATCTTGTCATCCTGGCAGAAGTACTTTGCTCATCCAAGAGGCAGGCACACATTTGGAAGCAGGCAATAGAGCTCAAATTCTGAAGCTACAGGGATTGAACAGCGTCTGAACAAGCTCATATTGACTTGGCAATAGGCAGCAAAGCAGCAGCAAGTGTGAACTCTTAACCCCACACCAAGCAATATATGTCGGCATGAGCAGTGGAAGAGGTCTACTTATCTGTTTAATTGAAGGAGGCACTGCAATAGCAAGAAAATGATGTGATCAGAGAGGTAAAGGAAGGAATAAAATAATCCACTCTGACTAAAGAAGAAAAAATCCTTTTCCTATGACCAGTATCAGTATACCAGAAAATAACTAAAGTAAAGCACACTTGCTGAGCAAATTTCACGTGTGGTATTAAGCCCATGAACTTCAAAATATGGTTTTTGCAGACCAAGTTTTCAAACCACTCCATGAAAGTATTTTCTATCTAGGTCCTGAAACAGAAGGATTAAAAAATAACAACATAATCTATAGCTTAAATACTATCTGTCAAAATTTATATAGATGTATATATGTATATATATATATATACATAGGTAGTGTAATTGACTGTACAAAGAGTCACATATGCTGGTTCATATTTCGGTTTCATTATTAAAAAAACCAAAACAAATCCAAGATATCCAAAAATATAGGGAGTGATAAATATTTTGACATGACCCATGGGACAACCCAGATGGCCTAATGACTTCAGCAGTGAGCCCACCCCCAAGTCACTGGGTGAAACTGAAAGGAAATCCAGTCAGCAGTTGGATTTGGACTAGCCAGTGCAGCTCACAGACACCAGATCCTGCTCTCCCCAGCTGTTCTCTGCCTCACTGTCTTCTACAGAAGACAAAGTAGAATTCTCATGGCAGACTACCACCCGACTGTAGGCACACTCACGTAGGGTAACATGAGAAAGGGAGGAGCACAGTGCCGGAGCTCAGCCTGCACAGGGTGCCCTTCTACCAGAGCTCTCCTGGCAGCCAGGTCACAGCACAAACAGTGCATTCCCTCCATCCTGGGAGCCTGCATGGCCGAGCACAGACCCCGTCTGAGCACCTTGGCTAGCACACAAAAGATCAGAGACAGAGACTAGCTATGACTGCAGAGAAGCTAAATATATTAGAAGCATAGCTGCAACTGCAGACGTAGGTTCATCTTCTGAGCTTCTGAGATCTTGCAGATAAGGGATGCTGAGGTGAAGGAGTGTGCAAGGACATGCACAGGTTGTAAGAGAAGTGCTTAGAGCCAGAGGCAGCTCTGGAGCATTTGCAACCTGGTATAAGTACAGTTTGTACATTAGAGATGAGAAGCAGGGCAAGCAACACAGAGTTAGAGCAGCCGGAAGGTGGGAGGACATGAATTTAGTTGAAGAAGCAGAAACATGGAATGAGGGAGTGGGGACTTACTGCAGGAATAGCGGAAGATCCTATTTTGGACAGCTATAGGGAATCCATCAGGAGGCTGTGGCTCTCAAGCACTTTGCAGCAAGACTTCAAGGCCCAGAAAGTTAGCAGCTCTGTCTGTACTTTCTACTATAAAACTATTCTTTTCTCTCAATGTCACTTGCACCTGAAATAAACTGTTCTCCCCCTGCCCCACCCTGCTTTGTATCCCACACCTCTTCCCAACTTCACTTAGAATAACTTCCCTATACAAACTAGGGAACACACTCCCCAGGGATTACGTACCATATCTTTCTGTAACATCAAATAAAATGCAAAATGAAATGCATAAATTCAAACTGTGAAAGCAGGCTGGTGAAGAAATTTGGCTCCACAGTTGTCCTTGTCCTCAGGACCCCATGTCATTGTGCTCATCAATATCCTGGCAGGTGGCAGGGGAGCACCACACTAAAGGAAAATCATAAACCTTTTGACTTCGCTCTGTGCCATGCACATGCATCACATGGGCCCAAAATCTACAGTCGTATCATACAACTTAATTAATTTCAATGGGATTTTAGCACATTTTTGCTCATTAGTCTGTCCTCTGTGCTTCAGGAATTACCCAGGTATGCCATGTGGTAGAAGAGACTCATATGCCAATATGTTTAAAAAACTGGTGCCATCTTAATTATTGCTGTTAAAGTCAGGGTAACCCCACAGTGGTATAGCCTTCCAGTACAGTTAAGAGAAACACAGGCTAAAACCCCAATGCTCAGATTTACTTTCTGTGTGTGAGGGAAGTAATGATTAAAACCCTTTTGAAGATCACCATCAAAGCCTATTTTGCTATTGATTTATACTGAATGTTAATAATTAAACAGCTGACATATTTCCCAGCTTCCTCTCATTGAGACCCTGTAAAAGGTAAGCTATTTATATTCCACTCAAGATCTCTAGTGGTTCTTTACTACTTCAGTATCCAGTAAATACTCACTAAGCTTATTATGGAGCAGGACTAATATTTCACTTGAATTGGTAGGAAAATGGTTTCTTTAGCCCCCAACAATAGCTGTTGCTGATTCTGTGAAGTGGGAAAAATCTGCGTAACATGCAAAGAAGCTACCCAATCCCTTTAACAGCTTCTTTAAAAAGGGATTGGACCCAATTCATGAAAAAAAAAAAAAAAGTGTATGTTCAGTGGGTGGCAACTCTGATGCAGTTCTTTTATGTATATGAGGGTTAGCCAGAGTGTCTGAATAAAAAAGGAAGCCAATCTGCTTTTATTCAGGCATAACACCATGTGGGCTGAATGTGAAAAATAGAAATGGTGTATTAAATGCAATTCTGAGAAGAGACTCATTTTCTTGTTAGTACAAATTATGGGAATAGGAGCTCAGCTGATATGTGTAACACAATGGTATGTTTCAGTGATGGCTGTAAATGTGGGTCTCAGGACAAGTTGGCGTTCCCATAGCCAAGGATTATAGTCATATTCTTGTTTCTGCTACAGGGAAGAGCTGTAAACACCTGTGGGAGAAATGACTGATTTCTAGCAATGTTCCAGTCCTTCTCACACTCCCTTCTCACAGTGGCCCAAGTGTGCAAGAGTGCCCTTTCAAAAGTCTGCAATAATCATGACATTAAAACCAAGCCACATTAGATACCAAAGGTATGTTTTTCCTTCAGCCTATATGTCCTTGTTTTTCTCCATTCTGGGGTACAATGCCAGAGGACCAATTGCAGTAGAAAATTCTTTTACTTTTCCTAAATCAAATTTACATTTGTAACTCATTACACATCTCATAAAATGAACACCTTTTAAAATTGAAAATCAAACCATCAGCTTCTGCCAGATTAAAAGTAAATAAAAAAAATAGTGCAGCAATTTAAGTCACACTTAAAGTTCACAGGGGTTACTGCACTTCATTAAAACAGATCAGATACGAAGCATCTTTGTCATTAAACCCATTGCTTCAAAAGAAAGAGTCCTTTTACAGGGATAAGATTTTAGAACAGCTTGTTCATCATTGTGTAACTCAATTTCTAGGAAAAATCAGTGAAAAGGATCAAAAAAACTTCAGACTTCTGTACAAGTTGTATTTGTCTATTTCCATAGAGAAGTGGAAATGAAGAACTGCCATGAAAAAGTGGTCTGCATAAATTGATCAACCCAGTATCACACAGGAGACCGAACTCTCTTACAGAGTTTCTATATTTCAAACCTCTTCAGGAAGTCTTTGCCTCTATTATTTTTAACAAGGCCTGTGTGACACAAGCATTTGTAAAAAAACCAAGGCAGTAAATAATTTTAGTCTAAGTCAGAAAGGGCAAACTATCTGCAGGAAGCAGATCAATGATTTACAGCTCTACAAGTAGACTGCCAGTATCACAAGCATGATTTAGACTGACTGTTAAATAAATGACTGATGGATTTGGCTTTAAAATTCCAACTTTTGGTCTATCCTGAACACAAAATTGCAGTCCAAGCATACTATTTTCTTTTTAAAAAGTGATCTTTGATCATTGAAGCAAGAGTGCAATAGATGAAGGTGCATCCCACTTGTGGGCCTGTGATGGCCTGACGTACATAAAATCATACTCAGCTCAGCAGCAATCTAAGTGGGATATTCAACACATGTAATTTCATCTAGCCACATTAAGACAAGATGTATCATCACTTTTCCATTGGCAGGAAAAGGCACCCAGACATAGCTCAGACTAGATGCAGAATTTTCAGACAGCTTAAACAGGGAAATTAATCTTGCTTGCAAGAGCATTGCATCCATCCATAGCCAAACATGCTCTGCCACAGGCTTTTCAAGACCAGCCACTCTTCTGAGTATTTACTTGGGGTCTCCAGCCTGCACTGGAACTGATGCTGTTCAATGCTGTCACATCACCTAACTAGATCCTGCACCTACCTGCATTGACAGCCACCTCATGTTTGACAGAAGTGCAGACGGTCTTTCAGGAGAGTTGATGGATAGGCAAAACAGTGAAAATATTTTATTGACCCTTGGGTAAAGCTTCATTTCCAAAGAAATCTGAAGTTGTTAGCCTGAGTTTTACTCCTCCTGATTTACTCCTCCATTAAGACACCTAGGCTCTTTCAGCAACTCTAAAGTAGTCAGTGATCCAAGAAAAGACTGTGTACTTCTTATATAGCTACAGTGTAAATGTAATAAATTAAACAAAAGCCAAACTACTACTGAGTTAAAGAGTGTCCCTACTGGCTTGAAAGTATTTCATTTTATACATACCATCTTCTTGGGTTTCTTACTTTACATTAATTTTGCCTAAGGCTATTGAGCATGCCTTCTGGCCCACAACAGACTGTTTTATCATGTCATACAGGGATCTTTATGGTATTAATGACTCTACTCTCAATAGCTGAAATTGTGCTAAAGCAGAAGTATAGGGGGATAAACAGCAGCTGTAACACAAAATTTCAGACCTATGAAGCAATACTCAGAATTATACTTCCATGTCAAATTTCTCCACTCCATTCTGACAGGCTGAAAACTATACTGGTGAAAGCTTTCCTCCAAATCAATTGACATGGGTTATCCTACAAAAAGCACAGGATGCCCTGTTTCATTAATATTCTGAGCAGCTCCCTTAAAAGAATCCTGTTGACATATGGTATTTTTGGGAAATAGGGTCATGGGGGAGGGAACTTCTCCTCTCTTAAGCCCCATAAATCTCTCTCTCTCCCAAGATTTAGGCAGGCCAAAGGCACTTATGGCTATTTACATAGAAAGACAAAGCTTACGTATAGTCTCTCTGTTTCTATAGCAGCACAGCTCCCATAAAAACACAGCTTAAAACCACAGCTCTCCAAGCTCACTGGCATCTCTGGGTACTCGCAGACATTCCCTTCAGCAGCGAATTTCTCCCTGAAACATGCCAGACTGTGTAAATTAGCGATGACCCCACCACTGGCAGAGCAAACAGCGCGGTGCTGTGGAACCCTCCTGGTGTGAACGGCCAGCAGTTACTGCCTCTGCCTCCTGCCTCTCTCCAGCATCCTCACTGGGATCACCGAGGGCTTGCCAGGCAAGCAGTGGGAATGGAAAACCATACCAAAAAGCACACTTTCCTCTTCTGTCCTGCCGCCTTCTCCTCTCCCTTCAAGTGAAGTGAAAAATCCATCACCCAGAAAATTAAGATGGAAAAGATTGAAATCACTGCTGCCTTCACTGTTGCTAAGATTATGCAATAGAAACACTTCCTAGATAATGGGATTTTCAGTGTCAGCTGAAAAAAATGCCTACTGCATGATAATATTAAGAAATCAACTATCCATACAAACAGGAAGTGGCTGACGCTATTTTTTAGTTCATTCAATGCCTGAAGCAAAGCCATATATCACTGGTAACTAAAGAGATAACTGGAACACTTTTACAGAGTTTACTTAAATTTTACATTGCAATTAAAATGTCTGCTTTACACAGACACTTGCTTAATCTTCTTACTACTACCTTTTGCCATTCCGAGGAAGAATTATAAGATTTGCATTTTACTTAATTGCAGCCAATAAAAGAGAACATATTCTCTAGGGTATCCAAAAGTATCCTGTATGCTTATTAAAAATTAAATGCAATAATGTTTAAAAATACATTACTTCAATTGAAACTCCAGTGGGAAGGTTTCTCTTATAGGTTGAAAAAACAAAAAAGTCTGCTTAGGACAAGAATATTCCTCACAAAAAAAAATTGAGAATTTCTTTATGTAACTTAAGTATCACATCATTATGTGACAGCTTTCCCTTCTGATGCTAAGAGAGCCTTGGATTGGCAGGAGATTTGGAAGTTTTGATTAACAACCTACTGGAGCTCCTGGCAATGTGCCTGGGTGTTTCAGATTACTGCTGCTATAGAAACTCCCCTGAGTGACTGTGCTGCTTTTCTTTTTTCTCACATTTCTAAAATGTTGGTCTTCTTTTTTTTTCTTTTTTTTTTTTTTGTCCTTTTGCAGTTTGTTCCACTTAGTAGCAATTGCTGCACTACTGTTCTACTCTCACTCAGTGAATAGCACAGCTACACAAACAGCTATCATTATGGATAACAGGCATCATAAAAGAGTTTGCCATATGCCTTGTCAGCTGGGCAAACTGATGACATGATTCTTTTAGAGCAGTCTGGGTAGCTCATAGGAAGTATACACATTTCAGGAAGCTGGCAATTCATTGCTTTTCTCTGAATATGAAACTAGTTAACAGATTTCAAGGGCTGGTTATATATGAGTTTAATACTAGCTTAAATTGCTGTGCAAAATTTGTAATTCTAGCCTATCCAAGGGAGAATGACATAATGACTACAAAATCAAACAAAAATAATTAATTTTTGTGTGATCTTCTCTCTATTCATTTCACTTTTTCAGTTCTCTTTCTTTCTTTTCAGGATAATCCAAACTGTTCTAATATGGTGGGAATAAGCTGCCTTTCTCCAGCACCACTAGGGGTGACCAGACTTTAGGGGGAGTATGAGCAGGACCACAAGCATTTTCAATTGCTACTCAGTGGAAAAGAGTACTAAACAGTGAATGAAGCATAGTGTCTGACTGCTGCCCTGAGCATCTGACCAGTCTGCAACACAAAGCTACATCAACTCCACCAAAAGCTTACCTAGGCCATCATCAGTGAAGTGACTGAGTCTTCTGTACGCACCAGCCATGACACAGCTGCAATCACGGTCCCAAGACGTTCCATTTTTAGCATGAACATACATGGATACAAACATTGTGCTGAGCCCAGTCCATGGGCACTGCACTGCACAGGCACTTGTTCTCCTACTTGTCCCCTTGAGAGGAGGCCAGCCACTGCCTGGCTAATCTGTGTCACTTGTTCCTGGTGCCCTGCTTGGCAGAGACTGCTCTCCATGGGAACATGGGCTCAGCAGTGACAACATATTTCTTGGTATCTTTGCCGTGCACATACAGACAAAGTCTGATCTGATGGGGCACAGCAGAGCCCTACAGCTCCTGCATCAATGCAGCAATGGATGAACTGCCCCTACCAGGGTAGCTCATGCAGCTCACACCGCGCTACAAAGACTCCCAGGAAATGAGGGATACCGTGAGACTTCTACAGGAGGAATGAACTGCCTTCAGCTGATCTCAGGAGAGATGCCAAGTGTCTTCCTGGAAGGAGAGGCCCAAACACAGTGAAGAACACAGATATGCAGATGACTGACAAGTGGCAATAAAGAAAACATCTGAGTAAAGTAAGTCACATTAGTACGTGGAAATCCTTGCCTGGGAGATTTTCTTGTTAGCTGCCCATCTATGTGGGTTCAAAGCAGGTGAACTGCTGAGTAACTTTAGCTCTCAAGAAGGTCCAAGAAAGCAGCCTCCAGAGAGTAAATAACATCTAGCAAATGGGTTTGAAGCTAGCAAATGATTTAAAGTAAAGCACACAAAATGTACTTTTTGCATTCTTCTTGCAAAGTAGTGCCATCAGAGACTCGATTGCGCTGGGTCTCACCTATTTGGAAGATTGCTAGCTTTTTACCTTGTCCTCCAGAACTTAAAATTACTACATGTGAAACAAGTTGCTAGAACCACAGTTCTGAACAGAGCCTTCTAAATATTGCTGTAGCCTGTCATACCCATTTCATATCTGCTGGAGTTTGCTGAGAGCCTGAAGCAGAAACTGAGAGAAAGATAAGTGTAAATCATCTTTACTATTTACAGACAGTATCCAGGCAAAATCTGAACCAGAATAATTCAGAAATTGATTTTTTTTATCTGCTTCACTGATCAAAGCTTAAAGAAATGGGGCATTGGATCATCAAGGCCCGTACAGTTGCTAGAGTTCTTATGAGAGAGAAGATAATTTTTTATGATTGCAAATCTGACAAACATACAAACAATCAAAACACCTTAAAATGAGAAACTACAGAACTGTGCTCAAGTTAAGGTGAAAGTAAGAGCCAGAAGGGTTTTAGCAAAAAACCCCAACAACCTCCAACACACAAACATGCATTCTGTTCTAAGGAGATGCCTCCTATGCTGCATAATCCCATTGGAAATCCCATTTATGTCCCTTTCGGCCTTTCACTGGTATGCATAAAACCATCTAGGTTGGCAGCAATCTCTAGAGGTCATCTGGTCCAAGCACCCATCTCAAAGCCAGTCCAGCCAATTTCTGTCTACCTCCAAGGATGGATATCCCTCAACCTCACAGTACATTTGTTCTCATTATTTTAACCTGATCATTTCCTCAAATGCCTACTCTTTAGTCACGATTTCCTGTGTTTCCTGCGGCTTCTGGTCCTTTCACTACTCACCTCTGAGAAGGGTCTGGCTCTGTCTCCTCTGTAAGTCTGAGACTGCAATGAGACTTCTCATCAGCCATCTCTTTTTAATGCTGGACGAACTAAAAATGCAGCTAAAAAATGCAGTTCTCCCAGCCTCACCCTGCATAACCTCAGATGTACTCCAGCCCCATGGCCACTTTGGTAGCTCTCTGCTGGACTCAACTCAGCGTGTCAGGGAATTTCTTTAAGCAGAGGGCTCTAAACTGGTTGCAGCTCTCCCAGTGTGCTCTCAAAAGCACCAAACAGACGGGAAGGAAGGACTTTCTGGTTATTCCTGGTAACACTGCCTGGAACACAACTGCCTGTGTACTGCAAGGACACACTGCAGATTTATCCACAACTCATCATCCACCAGGGATACCTCCAGAAGCAACTGAGCTGCTTGCTAGCCAGCTGGCCTCGTGGTCAGTGCTGCTCTGCAGGGCTATCCCAGCCCAAACACAGGACTTTGCATTTTCTTCTGCAATGAAACATTCATGACCTTTTAGTGCAGTCTGGGTTATTTCAGCCTCCTCCACACCACTTAGCATTGCAGGAATATAATTACATGTTGCCATCTATTCATTTAAACCATAGGTGAGATAAAATGACTAGAGAAAACTACCAACTTTTTCTGTAATTACTAATGCAAAATTTAGAAGAAAGGCTTCAAGTCCAAACATGTAATATAAAACAAAGCTGTAAAATAATAAATAGAGTAATATAAAGAAATAATATTAATTACTAGCAAAATGTTCCTGTGTGTTGCATTTATGGTTCAAACCTTAAAAATGGCAAACTATGTACTATCTAACAGCAGTACTTTCCAGGAAGAATATACTACACTTTTAAAATGTTTAAGAAGAAACATTTAAATTTATTTTCATGAGGAAAAACAAGGAATAGATGTTGAGAGTGCTTTTAGAGTCTCATATTTTCAACTTTCCTCCCATCATATTTCCAGTCCTCAAATGATACAATATCACAGCTCACTTCTGAATCAGAAAAAAGGGAGAATCCTTCTCAGGACTCATTGCTTTCCTTCCATTGTGGCTGAGGTTTTTCATTTCCACAAATAGAAGGAAGATGCAAAATATCCACATATCACAGCCTAAACATGCCTAATCCCACAACATCCACCACACTCCCCATTAATCTGATGATCAAGGAAAAGGAATCACAAATAAGAATCTGTTCCTGCACCCTTTAATTGCAAAGAATCAGACTTTCCCAATGCTTGAACCACCCAGACTAAAGCTATTTATGTGAGACCAGGAGTCACCATAAAAATGGGGAGAGATAACATTATAGTGAATTATTAGAAACAGTCCATTATTCAGGAGGCATTTATGGAACTTTATGAAACAACAGACCACAAGGTATTTACATCTCCAGAGGAGAAGTGGAGATACTCCCCTTTCTCTCCCACAAATCTCATTAATCATTTCAAATGGTGTGGTGTAGCAGTGGTGTCTCTGCTCCTCCTTTGCAGTCACCATACACCACTGCATTCCCACATACTCCTGATAAAATGCTGCCTCCCTGCTCCTCCTCGCAAGGGAACTGTGGCTACACAATAACAATTTACCTCTCCATTTTAGTCTTCCCTTTTCCTTCTTTTTCCTTCCACCCTCCAATCTGGTTATTTTTGGACTGCCAGTTGGGATTATTGCTTTTTCCCTGCTAAAATAAAAACAAACAACAGTTATACTTCAGTTTCTGGGCTTAAGGATGAGATCTGTCTCAAACATTAAACAGTCACAGTTTCTTGCCTGAGGTGCAATGCTCTCTCCTATGACACTGAATAAAGCAAGCCTTGCAACTAAAAGCAGATTCTAGATTCACATGCATACTTTTCCGTCTTCCCCAGTAACTACCCATCTGGAATCCTGAGCAGCACTGCATACTGAGAACTCGGCACTTGCTGACATTTGCATGATCTTAGAGAGTGAAAAAATAACTCTTTCTGAGCTGAACTAGAATCATAATTCAAAATACACATGGCTAAAACAGTTTATAACCTAACACACTCTTTGATACATTATCCTAATTTCAGACCACATTGTAGTATATTTTGCTTTTTTCCAAGAACCTTAAGGCTTACTACTTAAAGATGGTCTACCTGGAAGAAATTTAGCATCTACAAAATAATAGACAATTTAATAGCATCAATTTCCCACCTCTGAATAAAGGTCTTAAGTAAAAAGAACATGATGCTTTTCTGGGTAGCAAAGACAAAGATTTCCCACATCCCAATCTTGTAATGTCACAATGAAGTCCCAGGTAAAACCAGTCTTTTTTTTTTCTCTTCATTAGAATACTTTCAACTATATGAAGAGTTTTACAGAACCTGGAAAAATAATTTTATTGTGTAAAATTCAGTATGGCAAACAGCTGTCAGGAACTGAATGAAGAGGCTTATAATTTGAATGAAAATTATTGTTTTCCCATTCTGGACAAGAGACCAGTGTATATACCTCAATTTTTCTGATTTTTCATATATTGGGTATGGAGGGTTAAATTGGATGGACTTCTGACTTGTTCAAAATGCAAACTGGCTTCCCCTCTGTAAGGCTGAGTCACTCTGTCCTTCAATAAGGGTTATGGGATGCCTGACAAAAATACTTTTTTGTTTTCAGAATAATAGGCAAAATGAAGTCAAGATAAAGTAGTTTTTCAGCAGGGTGAGGCTCAAGGGAATCACAGGAATGATAACTGCTTAAGAAGGTGGTAGAAAAAACAAGCACGCTGAAAGCACACTGGGAGACCATGAGAAAATCTAACAAACTTCCTGAAGCACAACAATGATACCTCACCCCTCTGAAAAGGATTCTGCTAATAAAGCATTTGACAGTAACCTAGAAAATACACCTCTTCCAAGAACGAGGAGTCATAAAATTATGCACAGAAATTGTCCTGTCACAGTAGGGTCTCTTCACAGGCCAGATGTGGAATGTTCAGATGGAACATAGCAACAAAATGAGAGGCTCAACATACAGAAGTTTTAGACTGCCAGTTGTTAACCTGAACGGTATCTACAGTGTTACTGGAAACATTTTTAAAACTAGCATTAATATCTTATGTGAATGAAGAGCCAGATGTCACCTATACTGGGCTGAGTTCTCCTGGAAAACTGTATATACAGAGCTGTTAGCAAGCACTCAGTAAGCAGATTGGAGAGGAATTTCCATTCTTTTAATGAGTAAGCATCATATTTAGTGCAGTTTCCTTCTGGAATACATGTAATTCCTCTTCACAGGTATTTTGCAGGCCCTGCAAGGCACTATCATATCCCTGTAGAAGTAACATAACCTTTGCCAATGTGCATAAAGGAATGTTTGCAGATTTTGACATGCTCAATTTATTTATACAATTACTGACTGATTACCTAGTCACACTTATTCTTCTCCCTTGATAGTAGCTATGTTACAGTGAAGTTTCCCAGCCAGACTACACTGAACAATTCATTCCAATAATTTAGCTAACTACTGAGAATAGTATTCCAGATCATTGGAAATGTCAATTTTCTGTTCTCCAGCTGTGTTTTCAAAGAGTTAGTGAAATTAAAAGTCACACAGCCTTATGAAAAATTTGTATTTTCATTTCTACTCTGTCCTGGGTCCAGCCAGGACAGGGTTAATTTTTGCAGTAGCGGGGAGCATGGCTAGGATTTGGAGGTTATTCTGCAACACCTCAGGTCATTTTCCAGGGATAGAGGAGGGGATGTCATGGCATTGAGAAGTGAGTGGTCAGGTATTTTGGGGGGTTTCCATGGAGGGTTATGAGCAATCTTTTTTTCTTATACTGTTATTAGTATTGTTACTGTTACTGTTTTTTATCTTATTGCCGTTTCCAGTAAATTGTTCTTAATCTCAACCCATGGTCTTCATCTTTTGTGCCTCCACTTCTACTCTCCAGCCTGGCATGGTGGGAGGTGGTGGGGGGAAAAAGTGAGTTATATATAATAAGCACATGGTTTGGAGGGTTTCAGTGTGAATACCATTCCTGAACCACGACATACTAACAGAAGAATTTCCATTTCTAGGTTTACAAGACCGGTAAGTATCCACATCTGGATATCCTCACTATATTCAAAGCTCACCAAAAAAACTGATCCCTTTAAACTTAATGACTGCTATCAGAATATTAAGCTGATATTTGTAACAAGAAGTGAACTCAGGTACAAATCCACTCAGCCCAGCAAGACACATGCAGTGGTTGCAGCCTCTGGAAGCAGCATGGCTATCTTCATAGGACTGGTTAGCTCAGGCATCAAATTGCACAGAGAACTCATATTTCTGTTCTGTTTCCAGTCATGACAGTGTAAGCATCTCCTCAGCCAAAGTTTGTAACTCTCTTCTAGAAAATTCAATCAAAAATTCTTTCCTTTTCCTCTTTCTTTCTTAATCAAAAGAGACAATAGGTTTAGCTTCAGGTACTCAGGATTTTTTTTTTTTTTTTTATAGAGAACAGCAAGACAAAGATTCCTGAATCTTTTTCCACTAGTGCCTCAAGCAGGCACCTATAACTTGAAACTGAGCTGTCATGAACAAAAAAGTAATGCATATATCCATCACTTCTAGGCTGCAGTAAGGTGCCCCAAATCTAGGAATCAGAAATAAATCAAAAGCAAGCATGGAGGTTACCAAGACTAATACATGATTTGAACTCCCCAAAATAACTTCAGAGAGGTTAGTGAAACAGGGTCTGAGAAGGTATGAGACACCATATTCTTGCTTCTGTAAGCTTACTGTGCCCTCTGTTGATCATTATAATACTGCCTACAGCTACAGGACAACACATTTTTCCAATGATCTTGTCTTGTTCAGGACACTCTTTTCTGTCTAGTCAATGAAATATAACTGCACAGATAAAGAGCAGGAAAAAGTACCCTTTGTTTTATGATGAGCTTGGGAAAATGCAGGATGAACAGGGAAAAATGAAGGACAGTTTAATGGCTAAAACCACCAAATAGTGACCCCAAAATTCCTACATTCTTTCTAATTTCATAATTCCTATGTGATAACAAATTAGAGCAAATAGGCTCATTCAAACCTTTTATAGGTAGTCAGTAGCCTGAACAAGACTTTTGATTTAATTTGACAGAATGCTCAGAACCAAGGATACCAGGGAGCCATTGGCATCATTGCTTTGACTGTGCAGTGCTGAACAGTCTGGAATATAATGGAATTGGAAATAATTTACACACACACACACTCCAGTATTGTTACAGACATAAAACTACAACTGGAATATATTTCCTATGCCTCAGATCCATGGTCTAAATATCATGTTCGCTTATCCACAATGAAATGGCCACTAGTGTTGCTACATCTATGGGGTTATTTTCTTTTTTGTAAAAGTACTTTGGAAGGGAAAAAGGGATCTTTACAGCTCTCCAGTGTAGTCCCACACCTGTTAAGTTTCCCTGAAGAAGTAAAGAGGATGACAATTTCACTTCCACTTACTCCACCATCAGGCACACAATTTTCTCCTAGGCATGCTAGAAAATAATTAAAATTGAAACACATCCCTTTCTAAAAGTATTTACAGAATTTTGATTGTTACTTAACAGTCTCTGCCAGTTATTCAAACAGCTCAGAGTCTCAACACCAACCTTTGGCTGAGTTTTCTCAATGTTCAGTTAGAGTGGCCGTCTTTGTTCAGGCTGAACAACGACTACAAATGCAAGAGCCCCAGTTCACCTCCCCACCAGAAACTCTGCTGGTTGTAGTCCACACACACAAACTGTGGTGGCTGATACGCTGTGGGAGACTCCATTAATATTACTTAAAAAGCTGCCAGAAAATCTCCATTCCTGTTCTGAAACATTGCTGTGGGGGGTAGGATGATCAGATCACTACCATTAGAATGTGGACATTCAAACTCTGTGACTATATTTCAGAAATTAGCTTCATAAAGGAATAAAGACATTCTGTATACTGTTGAAGATGTATTCCTTTTGTTGTCATCCAGTGCTAACATTTCCTTTGGCATGTCTTACAAAACTTCTTTCCACTGATGTCTTACATCAGTAAGATTTTGTACCTTACAAAAGGTAATGTCTCACCTTTTGCTGGAAGATTTTGCTTTTTGTGGCTCAATGTTTCACTCTGTCTTCCACAGTACTCTGTTGTGAACTTTATATTTACCCTATAGGGTATATTTCCTCTAACTGTTTGGTTTGAGTTTTTTTTTAAAGAACATATCTCTGAGACTGTCTTCTGCTATGCTGTCATCTTGCAGATATTTATTTGTAATTACATGATTCTTCAACTGTGGTATGGAATCTGCTGAGTCTAAATTACTGTATGCTGATGATAAAATGATGCTTCTTTTGCCAACATCTGTTCCTGTAGCCTAGTAGATTTTATCAGTCTTATGTCAATTCATATCCTTTCACAATATCTCTAACACTTGAACCAAATCCTTTTCCCACAAAACTCTATCCCTTTCAGAGAGATTGGGTTTTTTTTTTCCCTATGAACATTTATTAGTGTTTCTCTCCCTTTTCTGATGCAGCATTTTTCATATTTTAGTTAGGAATTTCCTTTCTTTAGAGATTTCCATTTAGCCTTTTTCATGACTGAAAAACCAGAAACCCAAAGCAAGAAGATCAAACACGATTGAAACACCTTCACTGCCCCAAAAGCCCTGTACACTGCTACTGTGCATGTAAGGATAAAAAAAGTTGTTCATGCATTTTCAATTTTGAAAAAGACTTATTGTTTCTCAAAATGGTCCCTCAAGCAACAGTTTATTGAACTAGGCATCCCAAAAGGCTGGAGTGACAATAATATATGCATCAATTACATTTCTAGAGTACAATTGTCAATATAGTCAAAAGGACTTGGAAATGAGGGAGTGGAGACTTGAACATATAAAATGTATCACCTGAATCATCATCTACTAAAAAGCAGGCAACTAAAATACCCATTTTTGGTATTTTAAGCCAAAAATTGAGTAGGATTTGGAGTATATGCCACACTATTATGTGAAGCCAAGACATAGTTCTCCATTCTCCACCTGACTACTGGCTCAAAAAATGTCATCAAGAAAATTTCAGATTAATTATATTTAGTTCAGCCATGTGCTTGTGAGAACTTATATCTAACCTCTAATTTTTAAAGGTGCCCTTTCATATTTTATGTTTAAATATGAATTTGTACACACACAATGACAGTTCTGCCTGTGTAGCCATGTGCAGATCCTAAAACATCAGAAGCATTGCACAATATCCTCCTAGAACCAAGATGTATGAGGACATACTGACCCTAATCCCCTTGAATAATGCTGAACACATATTTAAAAAAAAAAAAAAAAATCTTAATTTGGAAACTCAAAGAGACTACAGAATTTTGGCTATAGCCCTCATAGCAAAAAGCACTGCACTGCTCCCTAGTTTGCAGTCAATACCTTAGCTTTAAGAAGTGTGTAACAGTGTATTCTGTAAAACAATCTCTGCATTGAGTAGGCAGCTTGAACAGTATGTATTCCAAACTACATTATGTCATTTTAACCTAGAGAGAAATAGCAGTGCTTTGGACATAGAAATCAAGCACACTGCTGTCCTAATACTGTGATTAATGCTGTGAGCTACACCCTGCCTAGCCTTCCTAATCTCTGGGCTTTCTAATTTATAGCAGAGATGGATAGGCTATCAGTGGGGAATTATGAGGATTACTAGCTGTTTATCTCTCCTTTGCAGAGACACTTTGCTGCTTATAGAATTACCATAAACCCTCCAGCTACAGTGCCACTTCTATACTTATCCAGAAGTCTAAATACCTACTGGGCACAAAATTTTTTGATAGTCAATGTATTAGAAAATGTTGGAGTTGATGGATTTTTTTTTTTTATTTTTTTTTGGTAAATGATTGGAACATACTGTCAAGATCCATCATATTGCCTCAATGGTAATTTGTCTGCGGGTTATCTTGCATTCCCTTGAAATCCAGTGCTGTGATCTTGTCTACACTAATTAGAGTTCAGCATTAATGCTTGGAGGCTGCCCTCAAGCACCACCACAGGTGAAACCATTAAACATGTATGCCAAGCCATCTCTGCACTTGCAGCAAGTTATATAACCCATTTCAAAAGACTTCATCTTTATGGTCACCAGGACTGTTACTGACTTACCTACTACCTGAAACTTGAGGGCTTTCTCGATGCTTCTACAAAAGTCCTTATACTGTGGAGCACAAGTTTCCCTCTGGGGTGAAACTAATCAAAGAGTGTGATGGGAAATAGATGTGCTACTCGCTTTAGTTTCCTGACAAAGGAAGAAAGGAAGGGATCCTATAAAATTTCCTTTCCACTAACTTAAAAATCTGAATCTGTACAGAAAACCTTTGTCCTTCAGAAGGAAATTTATGAATGAGAAACATCAATAAGATAAATATTAACCCTTGTACATGACATTTTTAATAATTACAAGTGTTCTCTAATGATCCCTTTTAAATACAGATTGCATTTTTAGACAGGATATTTACAGCCAGTGTATCTCTGTAACCACACAATAATTAAGTGACCATTTGAGCACAAACATTCAGCTAAATTGCACATATTTCATGCTGCATGGATTTAAATTTTAGCCTATATATAGCTTTATATAACCACATTCTCATGAAACTCCTCACAATTTTCCATTGTTCTTAAACTCTGTGGTACTTCTTAACCAGCCTGCTAAACAGGACACCTTAAGAATGCTTAATTTAAAAGTTCTGAGGCTCTAATTCTATGCATTCACATTTACAAACAGAAAACTGTTTCCCTTCTCTAAGTCAAAATGTATCATCTTTGTCATTGTATACTCACTCGTATTTGTCTATGATCACTTTATATTCACAAACTGTAACTAAAATAATTTGTTTAAACATCATCTTTGGTTAAAATAAGAACTCTTTTATTCTCTACATTATCTTAATTCACTTGTTTCTTGTACCTACACATATCCTTTGAAATACTTGATTTTATAAGACTTAAAAACTCCCGAAAATCAACCAAATCCAAACCACTTCATGCCTGCATTCCTTTCAGAACATTATAAAATGTCTCAGCACATAAAACACACAGATGTAGTCATCCAGGCCCTTCCTTCAAGGTATCATGAAATGAAAATACAATTACCAAAGGAGAGGACCATTCTCTCTAGGAACCAGCAATCTGACAGTCCAGTCTCAGCTCACATTTATGCAACTGTGTCATGAAAACCTTTAAGGTTTTATCCCATCTTTCAATCTCTACTCGGTGCCTCAGCATGGATAAACTAGCCAAGGTTCATTCCTATTTTCCTGTTTTTCCAAGTACTTCCTCAGCCATCTTCTGCAGCACATGATCTCAAGTGCCTTCTAGGACCATCTAGGCTTGTCTTGTCTAGTTAGTTCCCTTCCATCACAGCGGCTTTGCACACTGAAGATCCTTTGATCTTTCCACTTCTCTGAACTCCAGGTATAGTCTCCAAGAGAAAGAAATTATTGAATAAAGTTGTTTAGCTGAAGAGAAGTGTATCTACATGGAATTTAACAACAGAGACAGGTGATCATGCTAATTACCCAGTCCAGTCTCTCACCCTATGAAAGCCTGCTAACAAAAGGGGAGCCATGAGCAAGCCCATCCTCTCTTTTAAGCTCAGTGAATGTCAAGTCTGTGCCTCAGTGTGCTGTCATATCCTATAAGCAGGATGAAATCAACTTACTTTCTTCTGTGCTGGGTTTGTTTGCTTTTCTGGCAAGCCATACTAAAAACAAACAACATTCTTTGGATTTGTCAAGGTGTCAGCAATCCAGATAGAGAAAGGCAGAATTTGGAACCTTTCCAACAGGTTTCTTGAACTCTAATAGCACATTCACATAACATGTGAGACTTGATTTAAAATGGGCCATCTAAATAAGTCTGTGTTAATGGAAAAAATATGGGTAAGTTGTGTTATCAATACAACTCAGACACTTCTCAGTTGTCTGTCATCCTGGTCCCGCTAGAACTGTTCCTGTCAGTTCTGATGTACATATGGCCAACTCTTATTCCTCGTATTCCCCTGCCGACTGCTCCACAGCAGGCTATATTCCAGGGACACAGCCTATATTACCAAGGGACAACAGCATGGTTTCACCTCTCAGAAAACAAGCCACAATTCCTTTGTGCACCAGAAATTTCCTGCGGACAGCTGCAGCAGAAGAGTCTCCAGCCTCGCCTAGCTCTGCTGCACTGGTGAGTACACAGGCAAGCGTGAAGCCATGCACATCCCTTCCAGATCACCTCTCTGCTGTGCATGCATGCTTGCATGCAAGGACTTAATGTCTGGATAGTGAGGAGAGAGGCGTTCAGCTGGCTATTTTAGTTTTGATGTCCACATTATTTGTTTGGGTTTTGTTCTCATTAGCTTTGCTGTATATATTGCTTCAATTAATTGTGCAGGCTTCTCTCTTCTTAAATAACAGCATATATTAAATTAAAAAGACATTTAAGAAATATGGATTATACAACCAAAATAAGGATAATATATCTTATTCCAGTGAAACACCCTATTGGGTATATTTCATTTTAGAGGGAATATTACATATGGTTAACATCATTGTACTAGGAGAGAGGGTAAATTTTATCCCAGTGCTGCTCAACTATTTTATTCACATGTGGAGGTCTAACATAGATCAAGTAATGCATTTGGGTATTCTTTGCATTTTACGTAGCTTCTTTTTTATCTGTGAAAACTTGGAAACGTAAGTTCTTGCTTACGTATATGTCTGTAAGGAGCAAATTCTAGTTACAAACAAATGATCAGGAGGCCTATTGCTTAATTAACTTCTTCACATTATTCTCTATTTAGAACATGATGTTAAGCTCTAGTGATGGGCAGCCCAGCTACCAGCCTGTGTATCACTCAACAGAGAGTTTCTTTGGTTTGGTGTTGTTTATGGAATTCTCCAAAGAAAAAAACACTGAAGATAAATTAACTCACTTGCACTCCCCATCAGGCAGAGCAATACCAGCTTGCACATACAACACAAATACACAGTCTCTGACAGTGTTAAGGAAACTTGTGCAGTTTAAAGGGATGTAGCACATCACAAACCTACAGCAGTGGCACTACTTTTACATCAGAAGAGTTTAAAATCTACTGCAAATAAGAAGACAGTTTGTGGCAGTTTTAAAACAGTAAATAATTTCCCTTCAGAAAGTATTAAAAGTTATTTATTTTGCTATCTTAGAGAATGAAAGAATATTCAAGTAGATTACTCTAAGTTCATGCTCTTTATCCAAACTGAATTTTTTTGTTTAGCAGTTAAGAGACACTATGCTGTCTTCACTGTAACCAAGTTGTCATGGCAAAGAAATTCCCCCTGTGTTTTTAAAACCCCATAGAAGTAAAGGTGTCTTTGAAAAATAAAATTAACAGCAGGTGTGACTGGGTAACAATGTAGCGGCCTTGTCATGGCAGGAATAAAAGTGCCTGTGGTTCTCTAATACATTTACAAGCTCCTTTCCATTATGAAAAATGTCTGCCATTACTAATTTTTTCTCATTACTTGCACAGGATTGGAAATGAGGCACTGTCAATATGAAAGGAATTCACAGCGACACCTTCCTATTATTCTGCTAGCCTATACCACAACACTGTCCATTTTATTTATTACTTTGCTGAGCTGGTCTTTCCAAAACAAGCAAGCTGATAGAATTACCCCCAAGCAGTTACCAAAATGATGATTAATATTATTTAAAACTAGTGCTTCTCATAAAAGAGAGACATAAAAAATATTTCCTTTGACATGAGCTGCAAAAATCCCTCCTTGGCTCAGATGCTAGACATTGCTTGAAGAACATCACCTAGCTCTGGAGATAAAGTTCATGCCCTGATCCTTCTCAGCTGAAGCCACCATGTAGCTATCCTTACCTTCAGATTACCAACAAATGCTGGCAGGGATAATGTCTTTTTAGAAATACCTGCATGCTGCTAAAACACACTCAGCATATTATTCATGCCTTACTTCCTTAAAATCCTTTCCCTTCTTTCTCTCAACATCCACAGTCATGCCTCCTCTCCTAACTCCTTTAGTTAAAAGTTTGTAGACAAAAACAGGCAAAGTTTTATATTAAAATGAAAGATCCACCACTGTAGTGGTATAGAGTATCACAGACTTATGACAGGAAGGAAAGGAGTTACATTTCCTTCTCACCGGTTTCCAGATCTTACAGATATAAGTCAAAGACTGAATCTAAAGCTAAGAGACAATTTTATCCAGCAAAGAGTGACACAGTCATCAAGGAAGAAAATATCCTAAAAAATAAGCGATTGTTTACTGGATGATATTCAGGACAGTCAGGTTAAATGAGGCATAAACTGTAATCAAAATTGCAGCCACCAAGCTGGAAAGACTGGCAAAGAAAATAAAGACAGGAGTGCTCTTCTGGGGTGAGAATAATGCACACTGAATACAGCAGCAGTGAGAAGACTAAAACATATCTAATACAGATTATATAATGCTGTATAGTCAATCATAAAAGAAAGCTTTCTTAAAGTTGGAAGCACTAGTGTTCAGCCGAAGCAGGACAGTGAGCCCTTCCAACTCACTGTGGAACCTGCAGTGTTACCCACTCCTGTTGGGATTTTGAAAAGAAGATGAGTGTTGTGGTTGTACCCTGGCTGGCCACTTGCACACTCCCCTGTATCCCACCCCCAGGTGGGGAGGCGAATTGAAAACAAAACCTAAACCTCAGGGGTTAGATAAGAAAAAATTAATAAACAAAATATAATATTAAAAATAACAACAATAGCAGCAGTATTTTATTAATAATTATAATATTACACTAATATAATATTACACTAATATCAAAAACAGCATTAATGAGAATAGTAATGATTAAGAAGAGGGAGAGAGAGTAATTGAACCCAAGGGAAATAAGTGATGCACAACACAATTGCTCACCACCCACTGACTAATATTAATCACATCCCTGAACCACAGTGAGTGGCTTCTGGCCAACTCCTCCCAGTTTGCATACTGGGAACAACATTCTGTGGCAGGAAGATTGGGTCAGCTGTCCTGGCTGTGTCCCCTCACAGGTTATTGTGCAACTCCTCACTAGCAGAGCATCAGATATTCAAAAACCCTTGACTAGGCATCAGCATTACTTAAAAACTGTGTGTTATTAACATTATTCTCATACTAAATCCAAAACTACAGCACTATATCAGCTACAAAGAGCGAAATGGACTCTGTTGCACCAAAACCAGGGCATCTAAGTAACAGACTGGCAGGAAATGGGAAAGGCATCTGCAAGAATAAATATAGATAGCTTTTATTTTATTTGAGCTCTCAGCTATGCTTGCTATCACTTACCAAGGTATTAAATGTAGAAAAAGTAAATAAACACATTCTCCAAAGCTGCTGTCCAGCTTTATCATCATGTTAAACCAAAACTTATGTGCCCTAATAAAGCTGATAGCTTTATAGTAGAATTTTGTTTCAGAATTATGTCTATCAATGAAAAAAATGCAGTGTATTAGACTCAGAATGATAAACTATTAGATTTTTGTGATACTTACAATCAAGTATGAATGACACACAGCAAGAACATCAGCTACTGATGCTCATGTTAATGTCACACCCACCACTTAGAAAACATCCACCATTCAGTCAGTTTTCTTTTACTAGGGCCAGAGAATTCAGAAGTGGAAAATCTGTCAAAGTTATTTCATTTTCTTTTGTGAACACCTGCTAAAATTTTATTCTTGTATGTATATAAATGATGCTAAAAAAAGGCATCCTGTATTTTTATTTCCTCTTCCCATAAGACCTGGTTAAAAGAAATATGATGAAGTATGCAAATGGCACATTGCAAGAGAAGATCCTGTACCACAGGGTGCTCTGGGTTTCTGTGATATTCATGTTTCTGCATAACTTAATTTATCCATTAGTGGATAAATAGGAACTGTTAATGCTCAGGAGATGTTTGCTCAGGAAGTTTGAGTGGCCTAGGTTGTTCTGGTCCATTAAAGGAGAAAGCATTGTTCAATTCCTCCTGTTATACAACAGACTGTGTCTCCTGGGTACAACTGAGGCCACTCTGTGATGCTCTAGCAGTAAAACTGCCTTGAATTAAATTATCCAGTAATTAGGAACTACACTGGCCAGGGAAAAAAAATCCAGTATAAAGCAAGGACAATGAAACAGCCCTTGTTCTCCTCCCCCCTGTGCTCCTGGGGATGGAGAACCACTCTTGGGTACTTGGTATATTGTGCCAAAAGAGAATGTACCCACCCACAGACAGAGTGTAGCACAAATCTTACGCTCCTATAGGATGTAGCATGGGACGTGGCTGACTTTTGATACATCAGTCACAGAATAATTAAACTGGTTCATATTTGTCATCGTGCTGTCCATGCAAATTTTTAATGATTAAATTTTAGGCTGCTCTGGGAGATTCTGATCTCCACAGAGGCTCATATTCTCTTCCTGTCAGAAAGATGGCCATGGTCAACATGAAGGCTTCAATAGCAGAGAAGGATCCAGTTTTGAATAAACATTAAGGCAAGTGTTGTGCACCTTTGATAAACAAGGAGGGAGGGAGGGAGTGCTTTGGTCCTTCAGACTTCCTATTTCTCCAAGTTCCCCTATAGTCTACATGGGAAAATTTTACAGTATGTTAGATTGAAACAAAACTTTTTTAGAGACTGCCAGCTTCACAGGAAGTTTTGCAGGACTGTATAACTCAAGAAATACCTATGATTTGAGGCTTTAAACTGCTCTTTGACAGACCGAGTAATACCAGAAATATGAAACTGTTTCTGGCTAATGACGACAATTACTTCAACACAGCAGTTGCCTTCTCTTTAAGGTCACATTGCCCAAATTCCCCATTTCAGATGGCTATTTTCCACCCTGTTGTTCCTGAAAGTACAAAAAGAAATCAGTTGTCATTCAAGCCTATCACTTTTTACTGTAAAGAACAGTCTGAGTGTAGGACATGCATGCACAGAAGCTTGGAAAAAGACTGTTTTTTAAACATGATAACCAAGAACTTCCCATAATAATTCAGTAGAATCGATTTATCCTGTCATGATCAATCTGGGCATTTTATATTTTCTCTTTCTTAGGGTGCTTTTTCTTCTGTGAGATTGCTTAGCATTGCTAATTTCTAGTGAATATCACATTAAAATATGCTGAAAGCTAGGAAAATGTGTAGAAATAATCTGAGGCTGACCACAGCAGATGCTCGAATGCAATTCAGTTTTCTAGAACTGTGCAGTTTGACAGAGCAGCAATGGAGCACTCAAATATATTGAGGAGGAGTTACCAGAATACACATTATCAAGAAAGATGTGAGGCACCCCAGTAAATCAATATTAATTCAAAAATTCAGCTTCAGACTCTTGAGATGAAATTCTAGTGGCATGCAGGAATAAATCTGAAGATGACTCCCAAAAATACAGAGGCAGTACAGGCAGTCTAGATCCTAATTTTAAGTATGTTCTCTGTATCATGTTATTTATGCTCACTGCTTTTCTGCTGCATTACTTGCTCATAAATAAGCTAGAGGTAGTGAAAGGGGCTGCAATAAAAACATTCATTACACAGTCCCTACTTTCTAGGGGCTGACAGGTTGCTTCTAAAATGATCAGCACTGACTGGTAAAACTCCCAAGAAATGGGAGTCAATATCAAAACAAATCTCCAAATTTTGGTACAAAAAATAAAGAGGTCTCACTTGTGGCTAACCCAGACATGAACTAACATGCAAAAGAGTCAGAAATACTTTAAAAGTTTTTGTCCTGGAGGAATATGCAACAGATCTCAGGTGATATTATGTTAAAAATATGCAGCAAAGATGAGAAATATGACAGAAAAATATCCAACTTCTTTTAGTGGAATATGGAAAACAATCTAAGATTGTAAAGGTAAGAGTAGATATTTGCTATACAAGTCGTTTCACAGATTAAACAAGCTTCTCAGTGGCTACCAGCTAAATCTTATTGCAAATACTTAATAAAACTACATTTCTTATTTGTTTCATTTCATATCCTTAAAAGGACTTACAGCTACCAATCTGAGGACAAATAAACAAGTGTCACATGATTAGAGAGAACTTAAGCTCAGTTCTGTCAGCCAATATCAACTAAAAGAAACATATTTCATGCCCACATTTCAATCCTCAAGTCCAGAGTTTCATCATCCTCACCTGTTTAAAGTAATACTGCCTCTCTTTTTTAATAACCTCTACCCACGCCTGGAATTGCACAGCTACAGCTAAGACTATAAAGATTTCTAGTGAAAATCAACAGATCAAAAATTACGTGGTTGGATGAAAAGGTGAAAGTTTCAGTAGAAAAGAAAATGCTGTTCGCCTTTATGTTCATTTATTCTTTGAACATAAAGGTGGTTGAAGAAAAATTAATCAATAATTAAATAATTTCTAGCATTAGAGATTATTTTAGGCCAGTTAAGACTCTTCCTTTTCCACAATGTCAATATTACAAAAAAAACCAAACCCAAATATATCCTGAAGTAATGAAAAAACCACAGTAATTTCCTTAAGTATTATTTTTTCATAGGTTAACCACAGCTAATTGAAGTAATTTACAGTGTATAAATTTAATACATTATACTTAAAATTTATTTAAACACATGCTAGTAAGTCAGAAAAAGCACTTCTCTGTAATCAGATACTAAGCAATACCACTGCAGAATCCAGTGGAATAGAAAATAGTTTAAATTATTAAAATTAAGAATTTTATATATCACTTATTTCTTTGGAAATTATACATGTGCACACTATAAATTTTGTATTTAGCTAACATTTTCATGAGTTACCCACAAATTCATAACATACAATTTGCAACTACCTAACAGACACCAATAACAAGGCAAACCATGCTTTGCATAGTTCAAGGCATGCACAGTGTATGAGTTCATGGCCAAAATACAATCTGCTGATGTGAAATGACAGTAACAGCCACTTTTGCTGTTCATATTTCTTCTGAAGAGTAAAACATCAAGTCATCAGGAAAAATGAAAAATTATTTTCTATCATCATGCATTACAGAGAGGATGAAGTTATTCATTATGATTATAATACATATTCATATACAGCATGAAGAATACCTTTATTTCTCCACGTGATTTTCATAATTCTGCTGCACTCTCAGTAACTGCTCTCCTTCCTCCCCCAAACTCCCTTCCCACCTTACTGCTGCAAAGACACACTGAGATGCTGTGAACCAGGAGAAGCAAGGAATCTTAAGAATGGCCAGATGGTCAATGATTGTGCTCAGTACCAAGTGCTCGCTCAGAAAAAAGTTAAGAGAGAAACTGGCCACAGTTTATGGTGCCACTGAATAGTAGAAACCTAGCCAAGATCAGACAAATTCAGCCTTCAGACAAAAGGCCTATGTTTTGAACAGCAGGGACAAATTACAAGTGTCACCCATAGCTTCTCTGTTCATAACTATGTTAAAAATTCAAGACACAAAATTTTTAAGATGACATGATCATATAAACTCAAGTTTCAGCTACTTGCTACATATACAGATCAATCCTCCAATTTTAATTAGTTTTTAAATTGTAAACTGTTCAAATACTTTTAAAACTTACTTTGAATTTTAAGAATTTTGGTAGGTTATAGTAAGGTATCAGAATTCTTAATACACTGCAACTGTAGGTGGACTGCAAATTTTTCACAACTTCAATTAATTTTTCCTGAAATAAATGTAGTGTCTCATAAAACACATAAAAATACTACATCTAATTAAGTAAATACCAGAGATAGACCTAAAGTCTAAACAAAGGTTTATCAACAAAATTTATGGGCTTACTGAACCAAGAATAGAACTGCTCAGACTGTTTCAATGACTTGGCCTTTTCTAATCAAAAGGTACTTAATTTGAAAATAATTATTCTTTGAGAGACACATATTGGATGGAAGTGTGAATCTCAGTGTATTTCAGAGAACAGAGGCCACCCATTCACAAGAGTTCCTGTGTGATTAGTGGAAATTTAATGGCCAAATTCCAGTTTGCCTTACAGCCTTCAAGTTTTTGTACCCCAAAGTTTTTAGTATGGTTAGGCACACCTTTCTTCCAGAAACCTTCAGTGCCTCTCAAGAGTTTGGGCTTTACTGTCAAAGTACAGTTGAGGTTCAAACTAATTTTGCTGCCTTAGAGAGTTTATACAATAAAAACAGCTCTGATGACACATTTGTCAACAAAGATAAAGCTTCCAGCAGGGGTCAGTCTCAGAAGAGAGATTGTTGGGAATAAATGAATAAAAGGGAAGAAAAAGTCTACTTAAGTACTACTGAACATAATACAGACCTGTCTTTTCAATGCCTGTTAGCTCATTAGATTGCCTTCACTTTCGATGGTGAAACATGTAGATATATTACTTTTCATTAATATAGGTGATGAGGCAGCTGGGGTGACTTCACTTAGGAACTACAAAAATGGTGCTGAATGCAGTAATTGTGTAAAATAATCCTTGAATTGTTACAAAGTATCTTTAACAGAGACAATCCCACAGCAACTTTATATTTTTATTATTTTAACTTATTAACTATAATTTATGTATACACTAATTCTGCCTTAGATATGACCTAACACTTTTTTCTGTGATGTTAGTAACTGTAAGAGTTCATCTTAACTTTATTGTAACTATTTTCATAAAATTGAATTCATACATGAAACACAGAGCCAGCAGTCTATTCATCTATAAAAATGAAAGTTCCACATAGTGACTTGGTTGGCCTGTTAGTTGCAAATGCCAAAATAAGTTCTAAGGTCCAGAAACATGGTGCTCCTGCAATTGCAAACTGCTTCTCTGGAAGAACCACCCAAAGAAGCTGACCCTGTAGAATGGAAGCCTCAATCAGACTTAAATTCCAACAGTTCTTATTCTGAGGTGCCTTGGAGAAGTCAATTCCATAGCATATTTGCCCTGTAATGAAACAAGGAATAGAAGATAAGGGAGTAAAGAGCTGTCTCTTGACCCTTGCCATGTTTAATAGGACACACACTGGAGTCCTCTGGACTGAAGTTTTCTAAGTTCAAAAAATCCCACATCATAGGAAAATGAAATTTACTATCAACCTCCCCCCTCCCCCCCCCCCCACTTTATATATGGCTGGATTAGTTTCTTTGACTTTTTAGTGGTTAACTATTGCACTAAAGCTGCCTAGGAAAGAGATATCCCATTTGCAACAGATATAGTTAATGAAAAATATAATATTCCTTCAGCATGGTAAAATTACTAAATAATTCAATTCAAGCTTTCTAAAGACCATTAGCATATTGAATTTTCAACAATACCAACATTATTTAATATCAACCCATTTATTGTGTAATGCCCTGTACCTCTCACTCATGTATCTTCATGCACATTTTATCCTTCTTTTGGTGGTGTAGTCTAAATGCTACTTAAAGATTAAAACTATGATTTATTATTATCTTAACATTCCAATACTTATATTACTTTTTGTAATTTCATTGTTCTGTGCACTGATGGCCGATTCAAAGGAAGATTTAATTCCAGAGGTGATCCATCATGCTGCAAAAGTAATTTTTTCACATGCAGCAAGAATGAATCTCATCACCTTACTATCTTTCAAGGCATCACCCTCCTAATGACAAAGTGATTTACTGACTTGGCTGAACTATTTTTCTTCTAAAAATTTAGAACCATCAGAAATATTTAATGACTCGATTTAAAGTGCTGAAATAGAAGCACACTGAAAGAATATTAAAATGCTGGTATTCCCCCAAGAATTAACACTGTCAAATCAATAGTTTTTGAAGAAGTGGAAGACATCATGTCCGTTTCAATTGCAAATTTGCAAGTAAACACTGTAAAAGGAATGTTTCTTATTTCTGAAGAAGCATGAAAACATCATGCTCCTTTTGGACTGCAAGATTTGCCAAGGCTTAATTACGGAACCTGCACATTCTGCAGGTATAATAATGTATGAGAGGTAACCCCTCTCCTTTAGAAACTACTGGCAATATTTAGAGCAATGCAGAAGATAATTCTGACACTGATTTAACAATTACAGCACTAAAATATAACTTATACGCTTTGCCATACCATTTGTAATGGCAAAATGCCACACTTTCCAAGATATGCCATACAGAAAAAGATACATAACACATCTTTAGTCTCAAATGGCAGAGCAAATCATATCCAAATGTTGTATCTAAGACCCTTTTTTCCCCCCTTGCCTAGAACTTGATCCAACTACTAATAAAATTATTACTTATTTACAGGCATCAATACTTTAAAATAGGAATTCAAAATACACACTTGTAACGCCACTCTTGTTGGGATGTTATCTTTTCTAGGCAGCATAGTTGCATCTGACAAGTGTTAGCCTATACCTGAAAGAAAAATCACCCAAAAAAACAAACTCCAAAAATCTACTACCCATTTCTCTTTAAACATACAGATTTCCACATCTGTGAAGATGGGTCATATAGGATTAAAAGGTAGTGTGTTTGCAAATATCTGAGAAATGTAGCGTGTTTCTACTGTAGAAAATTTCAAGCAAATATCAAGATGCATTAGAGTAAAAAAAAAAATGAACAGTAGGTAAAAGATGCAGTAGAGGAACAAATCAAACAGAAATCAATATTTTATTTCTGTATATATTTATATATATATATATATATGTATATGTTCACAAACACAATCAAAATCCCCAGCTCAAAGTAATGATTGTATATAACTAAACACTTAAAAAAATTAGAAAGTTAAATGGCTCATCCCTTTGCACCAGTCAAGATGAAAATATCAGTAAAAAATTCAATTTTTATTAAACTATCTATGTGTGAAACATCTTATGCATGTATGCATTCTCCAGAACCAATATAATGATATGTATATATATGGAACCTTATGGTACTGACAACATATTTGATCAGCTCAAGGTTCAATCAGAATAAACTTCACAGCTGGTAGCTGGAAAATAATAGAACAGAAAGAAAAGAAAAAAACATGCTTAAGGGTATGGGAGTTGGATAATAAACCAGTGAGATAAAATACATCTTCTTATAAAGTTTTAGTGATCACCAATTTTTCACAACATCCTTTACTACGAAAGGGAAAAATCCTGAAACAATAATAATGACAATACTGTAATCAACTGTTCATGAACTTCAGCAGTACAACTTGTTAATAAATTTCAGTGGTACAGTGGCGCACTAACACTAGCATAAGACAGTGTTAGAACAGCTAAAGGACTGCTGACAGTGTGAAAAAGTGTGAAAAGAATTTTGGGACATGGACAATGACTCGAAAAAGCTCATTCTGACATTAACTGATCTGTATTTTCCTGAACATATGACTGAAAATAGTTAAGTTCTTGCAGACACCCTTTAACATTTTGATGCAAAAAAGTTCCTTTGGTAGCTATCTAATGCTTGTCCTGGTTACACTCCTCTAGAATTCTGTAATTTCTCAGTTGCAGGGAAAGAACTGTAGCATTAAGAGCACGCTCTAAATTGTCTGTGGCTGCTGAAGGCAGCTGTGTTGAGGCAACACAGACTCCAGAATCCTACCTAATCTCGTGGCATATGTCAGGCTTTTTTAGGAAGGAGGTCACCATCTCAGTGCTACAGGGGCTGTGGTTATGGATAGGAGCAACCAAAATTCAAACACTCAGAGCTACCTTTCTACTTGAGTATGCAACTGCCTTACACTAAAAATCAAAGATCACTGTTCCTGCATTCCAGAGCCTGCTCAAACACTGCTCTTTGAATTCATACAAAATACCTCAAATCTACTGTTGATTTTATTACTGTGCTGTGATAAATATGATTTATTATTCTTTTATTCTTTATTATTCTATTTGATTTATTTTAAAACTGTTTTTCATTTGAACCCACAATTTTAATCCAAAACATTACTATAATACAGGTTCTCTAGGTATCATTTTGCATACTTCTGCAACATCCTGTATTTTTGCTCACTAGTCAAGGAATTGAGATTTCCTACATGCCTTTTCACTTTTACCAGCTTATAATAGTGGTATAGGCAAAAAGTAATTCAGTATCTTTTTGCATAATGGAGCTCTCATTCTGTTATATAATTCAAAATATGTCATAACTCAAAAAATAAGTAATTATTTTTTTACATAGAGAAAGCCAGCAATATGTGTCAGGTTATCTGCAATATGCATCTTGTGATTAAAGAAATACAGTATGGTTTTATTTGGGGAGTTAATAAAGCCTATTTAAATGTTTCCCTAAATATATGGGGAAATTTTTGCTCCAATGACATGAGGAAAGAAGAGAAAAATATTCTAGACTGACTTGAAATTTCTTTTTTCCTGTGTTTTCCTTACTTTGAGGAAAGGCTAGATTTCTAGTTGGAAGTCAAACTGTGATCTTTTCTTCTGTCTGTGTGCTTCATTTATAAGGAGGTTGGATTCAATTTTTACAAAAATATTCTCACCTTTTCACACCAAAAAAGTAATAATATTAAAACTCTAAGCAAATAAACAAAAGATCCCACAAACCACTCCAAGCCCTTCTTCTGGTTTTTGGTTTTTTTTTAAATTTTTCTGTGCCCTCACAACTTCTTAGTGCCAGTTGTAACAAAAAAAGAATCACAAACCATTTTAATTCCCAACCCTTTGTTGTATCACAGCAGGGTTAGTTCAATTCATTCTGGGGCCACTTGCTCATACCAGAAAAGGAAAATTATTATCCTTGCCACCTTCAGTTAAAGGAAATAGTTTTTCTATCTTTGTCTAATTGGGCTTGAACACAAAGGCTATTGGCTTCACTTCTTGAAATAATGTATCTTGAGATCATAGGAAAATTCATGTAGGAATGGACATCAGGCAGTTTCTAGTTCAAGCTCCTGCTCCAAGCAGGCACAGGGTTCTCTGGGTTTTGTCCAGCTGGGTCTGGAACACTTCAGAGAACAGGACCAGCACAGGATCTCTGAGCAACCCAATGCAGCGCCTGGTTGTCCTCAGAGTGAAGATGCTCCTCCTTCTATCCATTCCAAACCTCTTGTTTCAAATCATGGTTGTTAACTTGAGTTCCTGCCTCTGCACCTAACAATCTGCCAGCACATTTGCACTGGCAGTGGTTTCAAGCCAAATTTTCATGGGTCCACTCTTGAAAAGTTCTCTTTGGTATGGTATAATATAGTAGTGTCAGATTCCTGTAAAAGACCACAGCAAACCAGACAAAACCTGGATGACTTTCCTCAATCTCATTAGTTCTCTGCATGATTCTCACGTCAGTGAGGCTGTTTGCAGGAAATCCAATAAAGGCACTGTCACATACCATGGAGTTCAGTTTCAGATTAACACACTCAGCATCTGCTGTCTACATGCAAGAAAGATATTTAAGTTTGCCGTTACCTAGACAGCTAAGGCCTAGTTCAGTTTGCCTCAGAGATACCTTGGAATGTTCCTTCCTGGCTCCAGCAAGCCCATTAGGAGGCTGCAGGTCTCCTAGAGGTCCTGTGGCATAATTATCTGTTCCACATGGATGTCTCACAGAACATTTTGAATGATCCTAGAGGCATACAAAGGTGTCATTTGAACCTGTAGGAGATGGATATTTGAATCATTCTTTTGGCCTGACTACCATGAAAACATAAAGTACATTGATTATATGAGAATCTAGACACCTAGCAAGCATTTAGACACCAACACACACTTGCACTAATGTGTTCTCATTACAAACTAAAACTCAGCCACAGCCTAACATCCTGACAGATGACAGCAGAAAATTACAGCTCATTAAATGAAATGTCAGTGCTATGTGCTATGGGTTAGAACCATGAAATGCTACCACCATATATTGGGAAGCAGCTTCTTCACATTTTGTCTCAGGTTTTCAATCATGTACACATTTATGAGAGAAGTTCCACATGAGAGAATAACAATGTTCTTCTACTCCTTTTTTATTCCCAACTATTTCATCTAAGGAAAGACTACTAATTAAAGAGCAACAACAAATGAAAGCCAAACATTGTCCATGAGGTAGAAGAGATGAGAAGTCCAGTCCTACATAATCTCAAATTCCTTCTTTCTGTGAATCCAATAGTGCTGTCATACTCAGTAAAATGTCAAAAATAACATACAGAACTAACAATAGTTCTGTACCTTTAGAGAAACAGAAGATAAACTGAGTTCTCAAATATTCAGGGTTTCCATACTTCATGGAAAACTAAAAGGCCCTTTTAGAATTCTTTCTCTTGAGAGTAGCAGAGATTTTCATCTGTTACAGCTTTGAATTATGGTGGCAGCCTTTGACCTTAAAAAAGCTCCACCTAAATTCAATAATTTATATTAATTGCTCCTCTTATTTTTTTTTTCCAGTAAAATTTCTATATGTATTGAAAAAGTACACTAATAATACTAAAATCTACCCTGAAGATGTGGAAGAAGTATAAAAATGGAATGAACACCCTAGGAATTTAAGTAAATAAGATGATGTTGTCAAAAGCAGAAAATATTCCTGAGACACAGGCTGTTCTTTCTGCTGGTTCCGTTTTGTTATTGTTTGGTTTATATTCTGGACTTTTTGTTGGTTTTCCAGCTTTTGATTTGTACTTCTAATGTTTTTCTTAACTTTGTTTTTCGCAGCAGGATAATCTTTATATTCCAGACACATGCCTAATTCTGCCCTACACAACCTTATGTCTTCTTTTCAGATCAAATGATGCAAAACACAAACACTCAAACTACACAGAGGTGCAAACTGAGGTTGAAGGATTGCTTTGATACTACTATAGGTACAACGTTGTGGAAGTATTCACATGATGCTTTGATTAAATTCCTCTAAAAGAATGTTCATGAATTATTCAATTGATGATTAAAAGGGCAACAATTAATTTGAAAAATATTTCAAAATAGTTTGAATAAACTAGTTTTTGAGAGAATGTAAACTACCTCTGGCTACAAGTATCCTGAAGCCATCTGAACCAATTTCTAGATTATCCTAAATATTGCTCTGTAACTTTCTTTTTTGTGTTCATTTATCCTATATCTAGGCCAATACAATTAATGAGAGGCAATACTCCATTGTCTTTCAGATAATTGTGGGGTCTTACAAATCTACAAGTTAGCTATTTCTGGAGAAGACTCCCATCATCATCCTATGAAAAACATAGTTTTTCCTAAAGTAAATTTTTACCTAAAGCATAAATTAAGACTAATTGTGTAGTGAACACCATAAGAAATACTGTGGGATCCCTCTATTAGAGGAAGGTTAAATTTCCTAAATGAATAAAGGCATTTTTCTTTTTGATAATTTTGCAAAATACTTGTTTATGGCAAACTGTCACTTGTATTCAGATTTAGAATGTAGAAACTACAGTGATGGTTCCTTGGAAATGCTTAAAATAGGTAAGATGGATTGACTGATTGCATATTCCTTTGAATTATTGTGAAAGTACCAGATCTATCTAAATCATGCCATGAAAAAAAGTGGAGTTAGAAGTTATGTAACTTCAAGTTGCTATAAATTGCCTCTTGTTGAAAGCTATAAAAAACATTTTCAAATCTGTCATGTTCCACCTCTTCTGCTTAAAAAAATAAATCCAAGTGAAAATGTCCAAGAAAAGTGAATCAGGCTTATGTTGTTAAGTTGGAGCAAAAGCTTGCCACCATCAAGATTAGATACTCTTTAGCAATTAAATCAAGAATCTGGTCCATTTTTATGTCCAGAATGTACCTTTTACAATAAGACACTATATTTTATTAGGTTAGCAAAACCACTGTAGCTAAATAAGCAACAAAACCAGATGAGACATACCTCTCACAGATACACTGTTATCATTTTTCGTTTAATCCAAGTTTGACTCTTGAGTACAGATTTTATCTATCTTCTTTCTGCTGCTGACATTCCCACGTGCCCTCAGAACAAGTTATCTGACAAAGCAGCCAGGAAAATGCATTTTCTACTTCTCCTCCCACAGCAGCATGCAAGATGACTGCGCAGCAAGAGCGTCCCAGAGAACATGCTCTACAAGGTCTGATCTGACCTCCAGACTTTGCCAGAGAGCACTCTCACATCATGGACCAGTCTTACCTACCACAAAGCTGGAGGAATGCAGTATAAAGAGAGCATGAAGGAGCCAGAAACTGCACTGAACAGGAGAAATCAGCACAGCAGACAGCAGAAGATAATACAGAGCTTCAAGCTGTAAAGAAGCAGAACCCAGAATCTGCTTTTGCTAGTCCTGAGAGTTACCACCATAGCCAGGAGGAGCTGCAAAACCATTGCCAGTGAGATGAATGTCAAGCCCTTCTTTTCTAGCCTAAAATATGTATTGAATTTGAGAAATGAACTGCTTTTCCCTAATTTGCTTTATATATATATATATATATATATTTGTATGTATGTATGTATGTAAGTTTTATACTGGCAGTGAAACTTCAAATCTCTTCAGAGTTTCACTGGAACCAGAGACTGAAACTACTTCAAGTGAGGCTTTGAAAGTGGGCATCCAGAAAAGGCACTCATAATTTTCAGGACAGAATACCACTCTGCAAATAAAAACTTGCTTACTAGCAGAACTGCCTTTCTCAATTAAACACAGTGGCTGGCAAAGCAAAATAACAAGGGATCATGGCAGAATTAGAGTTGATATGTTGAAAGTGTGTATCACTCAGCACTGAGTACCACTCCATGATTATACCCTATTTTGTACTCTGAAAAACAACAGCCTCCTACAGCAACAAACACAATTATAAGACAGATACCATTTGTACCAGGAAACCTGTCTGCTACTTAAAAAAAATACTAAAAAGGAAAAACAACCACTTGTGGTGAAATTAGCTGAAATTAGCTCTGATGATGATCTGTTCTTTAAATTGGGAAACTAAAAAAGGATGTTTTTGTTCAGCATGATTTATTTTTAGACTGGCAAAGACACAATGGTAAACAGAACTGGAGCTCTGTGGGCACCTTCTGAGGTTAAATTACCTTTCATGCCATTTGCACAGAAGACTGTTCTCAAGCAGCTTGAGCAGATGGTCGGGACACCATTGTCCGTTTACTTGTATCCACAAAGATAAACGATTGCTCTTTGAAATCCTGAACAGTATGGCCGTTGTGATGCTTTAGGCTGCCAAGGAGAAAAAACAAACAAGCAAACAAATAAATATAAATTTAACTGAGGAGAACAAAAAAGTTTTGACGAAATTTCATGTTAAACAATAAGTACATATAGAATAATAGAACTTTTTAGATTATATGAGGTATCTGAAATCACCAATGTTAACTTAACAATGCTGAGTCCACCATTAAACCATGTTCACAGGTACCACATGTCTTTAAAATACCTCCAGAGATGCTTACTTCACAACTTCCCTGGATGGGCTGTTCCAATATTTGACAACCCTTTCCGTTAAGATACTTTCCCTTAAAGCCAATCTAGACCTTCCTCTGCACTACTTGAGGCCATTTCCCCTTCCCCCATTTCTTGTTAGATGGGAGAAGTGAGTGACCCACACCTTTCTACAACCTCTTGTCAGGTACTTGTAGAGAGAGAGGGGGTTCTCTCTGAGCCTCCCTTTCTACAGACTAAACACCCCAGATCCCTCAGCAGCCTCTCACAGGACTTGTGCTCCAGACCCCTCCTCAGCTCTGCTGCCCTTCTCTGGACACGCTCCAGCACCTCAGTGTCCTTCTTGTAGTCAGGGGCCCAAGACACAACACAGCACTGAGATGTGGCTTCAGCAGTGCCCAGTACAGTGGGACAATCCCTGCCCTGCTCCTGCTGGCCACACTACTGCTGATCCAGGCCAGGATGGCACGGGCCTTCTCGGCCACCCGGGCACACCCTGGCCCATGTTTGGCTGCTGTCATCCAAAGGTCACTCCCAGGTCCTTTCCCTCTGGGCAGCTTTCCAACCACCCTTCCCATGCCTGTAGCACTGCATGGGATTGTTGTGATCCAAGGGCAGGACCTGGCACTTGGCCTTGTTGAGCCTCATACTTTTGGCCTTAGCCTGAAATATCAGTAATCTGGGACAATTTCACTAAATGAATACAATTTGTTCCTGAATACTTATCAAAATAGGAGATGCAGGTAAAAAACCAAATCATACACAGTAACTCTGACTGAAATAAGAATCTACCATGTCTGCACAACTGCTTTTACTACATACAACATTTTGAGTGAGGCACACTGCCAAGTAACAACTCGTTCTGCCTACTGTGCCAGTGAGGTAACCAGAGATATACAGAACCATGACATATCAGACAACTGCCAGGGCACAGTGATCCACACAAGTATTTGCTGAGAAGGTAATTTCAGTTTTTTTAAGAACTTCCCAAACTTATTTGAGAGAAGCCCTGATTAAACATACCAAATGTGAGCATTTTGTCAACAAGCAATTTCTTAAAAAGGCATATTTATTATCAGAGTAATTTCTAGTAAGAGAGATGAGATCTCCAAAGGATTGGAGACAACATGTATAACTACAATGGATATTCTAAAATCTTAGAAACAGTCTTTAGGATTTAGGAGTTAAGCGAGCAGGTATGAGTCTTCGGACTTGCAACTAATAATTGCATAACCTGTCAATCTTAAAAGCTCACAGAAAGAAAAGGAAAAGCAAAGTTTCTGGATATGGAAAGAATCACATGGAATCAGTGAAGAGGCCTAGACATGGACTTCAACACACACAACAAAATAAGACAGAACTGGGTTTAGAAAATAACAGTGAAATTAGATAACTATGACTCACAAGCCACTCAACATCCTGAAGACAGCAGGTATTGCAAGGCATTTAATTAACTAAAGTTTCATATAAAGATGTATAGTTGTTTCTGAAATAACTGCTTATTTAAATAATGACATAACAAATAAAATTCCTATCCTCTATCTAATACTATATACTTCACAGCAAAAGCAAATAAACAGTGGATATATTTCTCCCTTTCTCATTTCAGTCATCAAATGACTTGTTATAATCTCTTTTTGCTGTGATGTTGGCATATTCAGTGTGCCAGCAATAACTGTACCATTTAGACATTTAAGATTCTTGTCAGTTTTAGAAATTGTTAATACTCATTGGAGTAAAGAAAGAAAGGAAAAGACATGTTGAGATGTCAAATAGTGGCATCCAGCAACACAAAGTAATAAGTTCTGAGTACTGAGGATTAAGTATAGCTCAAAGAAGAAGAAATAATTTGGAAATAATAGAAACATGAAGAAGTACTTAATAAAATTTTAGGTTAAAAAGTTAGAAAAAGAGAAAAGTTTGCTTTTGTATAGGAATAAAAGAAAAAGCATAAATGGGAGAAATTTTCCTCTCTGCTTTCGAAAAGGAATGAAACCCCAAAATGGGTTTGTTCTAAATATCAGTGTCTTATGCTAATGTCATTTCCATTAAAAATAAAAAAAACTTTAAGGCCTTTCTTCCCCCAAGAGAGCACTCTCCATGCTTTATTTCCACCATTTTTTTTTCACAAAATTAAAGGGAAGGCCACTGTCCCTCAGCTGTTTGCCTCTCCTTAACATCCCTAGATACATTTGCCTATTTGTAAATAAAGTATAATGAAAGTAATGACTATGCTTAGGAATATATAATTATAAGGTCACTTAGGTTGGAAAAGACCATTAAGATCCTTGAGTCCAACCATAAATCTAGCACCATCCACCACTAAAGCATGTCCCCAAGTGTTGCATCCATTTATGTGAACTTCATATCTCAGAGAATAAGCTGGAAATACAACCAACCATCTCCCAGTAAACCAACAGTACATCCTTCAAAATCAGAGGACTTCACTAAGAAGTATCTTCATTATTACAAACTGAACATTATTTTTTTCCTCATAAAATAACCGGTAAGTTGTAAAAATAGTACAGTATTTTTATACGAAAAGAAGTTATGAGGTAGTCCATGAGGAATATGATAAAGATATTCCTACATCAAAAATTCATTTTCACTGAAAAAAACCCTGAAATATATTTTTTGCTATCCTATAAAAAAATTTTTAAAAAAATAAAAATAAAAAGACCATTGAATAATACAGAGACAGTTGCATTGCAGTCAGATATCCTGTTTGAATGATATAAGTTAAAGAGGATGCAAAATTTTATAGGAAATACGGCAAACCTGCATTATTTACAAATGTGCTATTTGAAATCCGTTTTCCATAACTTCTGTGCTGGCTGAATTGAGGCACCCATAAATGCTTAAAATATCTGTTTAACTCTCTCCAGACATGAAATTTCCCAAAAATATATCTACAAAATGTATTTGAAACTGCTGCGAATAAGAATTCAGCAAAACAAATGAAATTTCACTTTGTTTCATTGCCCTTACCATAAGCTAACAAGTGCCATGAAGGGTAGATGGGTAAAAGCAATACACTCAGAGAAAAGCAAGTGTATAGATGGATTTTCAAGAAAGCCAGGATGAAAACCCAGGTGCAGAATTTTTTCTAGTTGAAACAACTGCGATTTTTTTTTTTTTTTCCTTTTTCAGTAAAGCAGTAACAATTTCCTCCACATAAATATCTCCTAGATCCTCCAGTGAGCTAAGCCATAATTAATGTACAGTAACAATTTGTCAGCTGCTGCAAAAACTGAGACACAGATTTAGGCTGTCTTTCCCTTTATACAACTGGGCATATACATCTGATTACCAAAGATAGTTTCCTTTCTTCAGGTTTAAAAGTGCAAGAGGCCCCAGTGGAAAAGTCAGGAAGGTGTTCCCATCTCTCCATTATGCAGTAAGTTAAACTGATCATTATTTATGGGGAGGGAATATGCTGCATATGCTCAGAAATAAGACTCGATAAAAAACAACTTCAGTATAAACAGTTGTACAGCAGCTGGTTCCAATAGGAATTTCTCAGTAGTTAACTCCTTTCATACTGCATCTCATTTGTGGGTCAATAAAAAAGTAGCAGAAGAATTCTGTGGGATAACTGAAATTACACGTGTCTTCCAAGGAGTTGAGGATACAGCACATATTATTCCATAATCACAGAAGTATTATAACACAAAATAGAAAAGCTGCGTTTAGTCTCAGTACCATAAGTGACCAGTGTGAAACACATTTCTAACAGAAATATAAACAGAAAACGTCTAGTCTAAATGAGGTGTGTTAGAGGTAAAGTTGTTTAGGATAAAAAATGTCAATCAGAAAAGCAAGTAAATGTCAGGTAAATGACAATTTGGTGCTGAAATTAGTAAAACTTGCCCATTAAATCTTGAAGAAAATGGCTTATGAAGTTTTCAGCTAAGATATATCCACAGATTCAACCTCAGTTTTACAAACATATGCCCTAAGAAGGAAAGACTACTTGAAACTGCATTATTGCAGAACTGTAGTTATTTCTTAATTCTGAAGTCTTTCTTTCATTAAACTGAATGATACAAAATGTCAATCTTCACTGTAATATCAGAGGAAGAACAGATATCCATGTCAGTGAAGACAGAATGAGCTCTATAATAACATGGACTGATCACAGAACATTCCTTTAGGATCAAATAAAAACCTTTCCCTGAGCAACCCATGCCACGGTTGTTAATAAAATACTGGCTTCTGACTTGCTGGAACTAGTACACCAAGAATTTAGACTTTGACAAAGGATTTTATAGTGGTAAATGAAATGGGAGCTTTCAAGTATAATATACATTACTAAGAATGGAAATATATCTGACTTTAAATAAAAATTAATACCATAACATATTTGGAACAATTTTTCACTTTCAACATGCATGTCTTTTAGATACTTGGCAAAAACCATGCCCATTTATCCAAGGTTAGAATTTCATTACCCAAGTTCCACTATCTAAGGAAACAGAAAGAGGAAACTAACATAATATCCAAGCCCAAACGAATTCTAGTCAAGTACATAAAGACTCTAAAGTGAATAAAATTTTGTGATATTGTCTAAGTATAAAATGCTTGATTACCTACTATTTCCTACATCGTGCAGACATACATACTTTGTGCAGAATGGGTGCTAAAAGAGGTACCAAATCAAAATGACTATGCTTCACAACACTTTTTACAGGTATAAAGAAATAAAGAAAGTAAAAAGAAATTCCTAAAACATCAGTAAATGATGAAACCACATGCCTTTCAAGAAGTACTAGAAATGAAGGTCAGTGTAACCCGCAATTTTATAAACTGTGATAAATATGAATGGGTTTCAGGATGTCTTTTCTATATGTACACCTCTGAAAGCTTTAATTGCACTGCCAAGACCTCTAAGCCTTCAAGAATTAATTTCAGAATTTTTGTCATTTCTACTTGCCCCTATTCTGCTGTAATTTCATCAAAATAAAGATCTGTTTCCAGTACACCCACCATCCTTCCATTCGGAAACAAAGTCTTCATTAAACTTACAGACCACTGATGACAGGCTCCACAGAACACAGGCGTTACTGACTCAGTCAATATTCTGGACACCTGAAAATTTTCACAGAGATAGAGACTAGCTGGACTCCAAGTAACTTCAGCACTGTTAACCTGGAGGTGCCTAAACCCTAAGCAGCTACACTTCATCTGCAGGCAGGAGGCAGTATGAAAACAAGATTTAATTGGGAAAAGGCAAAGCAATTCTCTTTTACTTGGAGCATTTGCAGACTAAGTGATAGCAACCACCTCATTGACCATCAAAGTGGCCAGATCCTGAAGTGAGATATTCTGAGAGATTGTGGAACCTGCACCTTTGAAGAGATTCCAAACTAAATGGTACAAAGGCCTTCAGCTACTTGATCCAACTTTTAAGTTGTCCTTGTGGTCCAGATGTCCTTTTAAAACTAAACCATTTTCATCTATACAAAACTACTTTTTCCTCAGCTGAACTACAACCACATCAAGAAGAAAAAGTAGGAATTTGACTTGCTCTACTTCAGGAACTTTCCAAAAAGAAAGGAAGCTGAACCAGGGTGTTCCAAATTATCAAAATTGTTTTGCAAAGGCCTTAGGAGAATAACACCTCAGCTTTATGATTCATAAAGACAATAGCTGCTTCAGTGCTATGAAATCCTTAACTCCCAGCTCATGCTGTTGTATTGAGTACAAATAAGGAGTACTAACAGGCAAAAAACAAAAAAATCACCGCTTATAGTTACCTGCCAAATCACAGTTTTCCTTTGAGGTCTCCCATCTCACTAATGATGAGGCTGACTTGGCTTTGCATACGAGATATAGCAAAGAAACAGCCTGAGGTGATACTGAAATGGCAAGCAGAGCAAATTAAACTGGTTGTCTTTCTGTTTTACAACCAGCTACAATTACCTTACTGGGTAGTTGCCATCCAAAGAAAACTGTGAACCACATAAACAGGAATAATTTCATTGGCATGCACAGAATGAACCTTTCCCCAGGTGTAATTTAAGGAGTCCTTAAAATAGGCAATTCTATCCACTACTTTAAGCCCTCAATCACTTCCTACTGTAGTTCTGGTTTTCCTCTACACGAAATCCTGCAGCTAAATCTACTTTCAGGATGACTGCCCTGATTAATAACTCTATAATGTCTGTACTCTCTGTGGGATAAGACATTTCTTTGTTCAAAAGTGATCCTTTTCCTCTGAACGCTGGCAATTTCAGTGCCAAGGGAATGAATCACCACTGCTTGGGGCTGCCATTCCCACTGCTGGGATGTGTGGTCATGTGAAGTCATTCTGAGACATAATTTCTACTCTCCACACTCAGCTGGACATTGCTGAAAAACAATGGCAAAACTGTTTTTTTTTTTTTTGATTTCCAGTTCATATACTGGAATTAAAAGCAAAGTTCTCTTCCATTTTCACACATCAGTGACAGAGGTACACTTTCCCATGGAGAGCAAATATTCTGTGGCCTGACTTGTGTATCACAAATCATCATTTTGCTCACTGCAGAAATCTAAGAATGAGACAGATCTCCAGGTGGCAAACCTACTGATGGGAAATTATGGGTGTCACTGCTTTTTGAAAGGTCATTTCATCTGGATGTAGAAGAGGATCATTTTAGAAAACGTATCTCCACAGAACAGGCTAATATTTACCTGCAGACTTCTAACAGAAAAAAATGTATTTTTCCCTAAAGTATTTAAAGGTAAATAGACAAATTTATTAAACATATTACGAGGATGCTATGGAACAAAACATTTTTAAATTTATGCTGATTACAGAGGGTCAGAATTGTATAAAAAATCCACCAAGGAAGAAAGGTTGAAGCTTGCATTATCTTATCAGCTCAGTGGGGCCTATTTCACCTGAATTTAAATCACTTGAGTAAGATTATGTAGTGAGTTAGTCCAGAGCCCAGAATAGAACCAAGAATTGTGGCTCATTATCTCTCTTTAACCATTAATTTGCACTTACATACTGAGAAAAATGGATGTTACTATTTTATTAAGTCCCCCAATATATTTATATCATAACAATACACTGAATGGTATCAGAGAAAAAACACAGACTGAGATATAATCCTGACATCCAGTCTGAACTGTGGGTTGCTATGAATATGGGTAGAAAAGGAGCAATACTTGTGTAAAACCGATGGACCAACAATCTCTACTATTGCACCCTCTATCTTTGATTTTGTTGGGTTTTGTTATAAGTGAAATACGTAAATCTCACTTTCAAAACAAAACAAAAAAGTTGCAGAGGTTTCCAAACACAGAGAAAGGGTTAAGAAGTTAGATATGTATTTGGTACCATAAAGATTCATCCTGTCATAAATATACATTTTAAGGTTTCTGGTTTGATCTTTAAAATCCCATGAACACATACAGCTGCCTAGGATACAGCACTGGTAACTGTCTCCCAACACCAAATGAGTCAGTTTGGTCCAAGGATAGTAGTAAATGGATGCCCTGAAAACTCTATTTATATGGTGCTTTACAGTACACTTTAATGAAACTTTCCAATACTTAAATAAAGAATGTATGTTCTGATAATATGTTGCTAAAGTTAGCTTCTAGTAAGGAAGTGGATTAAGTCTTTATTGCCAACAGAACTTTCTCATTTGATTAAATACAGATTTTTACATGAAATATGCATTCTGGAGAACATTCTCCTCTTTTTTTCCTTCTTTCTTTCACACATTGTCTTTTTCTTTCCCTCATTCTGAGATTTTACACCTTTTTCATCCTACAAATGTGAAGGATCTATTTTGGAGTCTGTCAGGATAGTAACAAGTTTCCAAGTGCTGCAAAACCAATTAGTATGGACTGCATGTGCTCTGTTCTAAAACCAGTATTGACTGATTCCACTCTTCTTGTGGTGCTGCATATTCCCAAATTTTCCCCCATATTTTTCACATCTCAAATTCAAATAGATGCTTGAATGCATTTTAAACTATCAGTAGTCTCTAAGAACAGACAAGCCACTGGAAAAACCAGTATGAGCAAGTACTTTACAACTTGTTCCAGGTGAGCAGTAACCTACAGCTTCTCTAAGAGAGGCAGAGATCAAGCATTTTGTTACACCTGCATCGACATCTGCACCATGAGGTGAACTGGGATGAGCTGGCTGCATTTCCCCTTTCAACAGGATTCACCCTGTGCTCCCAGCCACTCCTCCCAACAGACAGTGGGGTGCAGCCAAAATGCCTTCACTCCCACTCTCTCCAGCTGCTCAGAGCAGGTAAGAGCAGGTAAAGAGTCATCGTTCTCTTCCCCACAACAAGTCAGGGGCTGAGCACTGCTGAGTTAAGGAAGAGCAATGACTCTTCCCAGTCAACCAAAAGGTAGCTGAGATGCTCTTCTACAGTGAGTTTTACAACCTGAAAATGTTGTTCCAAACAGCTTCTCACAGGGTAGACTTCAAAAATTTTAAGCTAATGTCTCTATCTTTTAAAATGCCACATACAGACAGAGCTATGTAAATATATGATTCTGTGTTTCTTTGTCACCTTCAAAATCTCCTTAGTATACAAACCTCTGAGGCCTGTGGACCACACAACTGAAAAAATGATCAATTATAGCTGTTTCAACACCTGAAATAAGGAAGAAAACAGAAGAGGAAGCTGAGGAAACTGTGATTATACAGATCATGCAGGGTTTGCATATTGTCAGCTTGAAGCTCAAGGTGAAATTTTCCTGAAAAATGCAGATAGACAAGAAGTACAAGTGATATCAGCAAATTATGACCATCTGACAGAATTTTAAGGTTTTTAAGCTATAGATTTCTTTCCTGATGGTGAGAGAAGGGGGACACATGTGGTATCATATACCCTTGCAGAACCTTTCTAACAACTTTGTTTGGTAGAAAGAGTGGTTTAATCACTTCACATATTTTCTTGGAAATCATCTTTATTACTGTGTATACAGACACCTTAGATTGAGCTTTAAAGATTCTTTTGATATTCTCTGTGCCAATAGGTAAAATAAAACATTGATTTTAGAAAGTTGATAAAGGCAAGACAGGCAATGAACCAGTTAAGAAGCTGTGGCACAGAAAAACAAAATAGCTTGCCTATGGTAGAACATCAAATCACCAGCAGAGCTGGGAGTACATTTGAGATTCTAAGAACCTTCTTTGGAATGATCTTCTGGAATATGCTTTAGATGGCCAAAGAGCATCATTCTCTTCTATAACTCTAAAGTTTGGTGCTGTCTTATGACCAGCCAGAATGTTTAAAATTAACCAAAGGAACAGAATTTGCAGAGATTGTACATGTCAATCAAGGAACTCATAAGATATTAAAAAAGCCAAGACTATAAAAAATTAAAAATTAGATGGAAAAATTCACAGACAGTAAACAACCTTCTAGAAGCTGTAGGCAAAGCCACTTGAAAGGCATAATCAGCCAAAAGCCAATTTGAAATTAAGTGTAATTATCACTAACAGCATAACACCAGTGATATCCCCATGCAATTCCCAGAGCTACTTTGCTTTGGATCCCTTCAGCATTTCTTAGAGAATTTCTTTCCTTGGTGGGAAGAGTTGAGGGTGTTGAAACAAGAGCTTAAAATGGAACACAAGTTTTAAATTTCAAAACTTAGTTAAATGGGTTGTTTGCACCTAGCTAAAAATCTCATGAATCTTGTGGGAGAGTAAGGGACTACTGGAAAAAGTCCCACAATCTGAGCCATTAGAGCTTGCCGCCTTTCTGGGAAACATAAATAAAACCTGGCAAACTGTTCCTTCACAGCAGTATGACTGCAGAAAGAAGTACTAGTTGCCTTTGACATTTACTGCTCTATCATTGCTACTTACTGAGCCTGAACTCCTGAGCCATTTCTTTGTCATCTAACAGATGACAAAGAAATGAATTTGAAATAATGAATTTGAAAGAAATGATTTGAAAATAGATAGGTAAAGATACTGTGTGGCGTTATGGAAGATGTACAACCTGTGCAAGAAAGCAGAATAAAATTTCGACCTCTTTCTTTCCCAGAGAAAAAGAAGAGAAATACATTTTCATGGTAAGAAAATGTTTATTTGTTAATCATTTAATAATTTATCAGGTTTGAAATGAACAAATGTTCTAATTATGATGGATTTTGATGTATGTTACACATAAATGCCTCCTCTACACAGCTCTCTGTTTTCCTGTGTACTTTTAAATTCTTCTAAATATGATTTTGATAATGCAATCAGTTGCTTGAATAAACATAACCTAATTGAAGTAGTATTCCAAAGAACATTATTTCTATTATTATGACTTCCCTGGTGCACAGCTGTAAACAGACAGCTGAATGATAGCAAATGACCTAGATAAATCTGTCTCGATAGCTGTCACTCCTTATTCTTGACCTTCTGACACTGTTCCAGCTGTGCAATAGCTTGTCCTAGCATTAAGGGAGAGACAATCTCAGGCTCATTCTATTCTGGGAAAACTACTAGTATTTCTCTACAAAGACAAACAATCTCATAAAATTAGTGAACTAAAATGTACTTCTAATATAAAAGCAGAAGAAACATTGAACCTTTCTACAACTTCTCATCTTGTACCATAAAAGTAAGTAATAAGTAAAGAGTTAAGGCACTAAATTAAATGTTAATCATATTTTACTGATATCTAGACTATTTTGCATTTGTTTCATAGTGTTGTTTGGTTGGGACCACAATTGTAAGGGACCTCAAAGACCAGAGAATCACATAAGTCAGGTTGGAAGGGACCACAGTGAGTCATCTGTTCCATCCTCCCTGCTACATTGCACGGAATTGTGTCCAGACAATTCTTGAATATCTCCAGTGATGAAGACTCTACAACCTCTAAAGGCAGTTTGTTCTGGAGGTCCTTTAGTTCCAGCCTCCCTCTGCCATGGGCAGGGACAGCATCCGCTAGACCAGGTCACTCAAAGCTCCATCCAACCTGGCCTTGAACACTTCCAGGGATGGGACAGCCACAGCTTCTCTGGGCAACCTTTCCCAGTGCCTCACCACCCTCACAGTAAAGAATTTAATAACTAATTATCTAATTTAAAATCTTCCTTCTTTCCGTTTAAAGCCGTTCCCCCTTGTTCAGTCACTGCATGGTAGCATCTTTGTAGCAAGGAAAATACAGTCTTCATCAAGCCTCATTCCCAAGGTATCCTGTTTTCACTGCCTTTTAGTAAACAGAAGAAAGGAACATAAACAACATAAAGTAGTTCTGAGAATATATTCAGAGTTGTAATCTATATTTCATGTAATTTAAGGCATAAGGGCATTTCACCAAAATTATGCTGAGCTACAAAAGAAATCCCAAAGTAATCAGAGAATATGTAAAATGGGATAAGAAACTATGACCACTGCAGAATACCAGTGTAGCTTATAATTCACAGAGAAATGTGTATGTTATAATATATATGCTATATTATACACACATAATAACCATGTTTTTTAGCTAAAACTCAGTCTTAGAATGCCAGGTGAGGCCTGCATTCAAGCATCATTTTGCAAACACAGTTAAGCAATATAAGACAAAACCACACCATTAATGTACATAACTGGAGAGTGAACTTAGGTTATGTAGCCCCAAACACTCCTAGATTTTAAAGCAAAAAAAAATCCCCATTGTTAAGTGGCAGAAAATCGTACCATAAGTCTTATAAGCAAATAAGCCAGATGTGCTGGAGCAACATCAGCAGTGAAATGCAGCCAAACCTCTGCTGTTTTTCCACATTCTGCTTGCATAATCTGGTGAGAGTGAACAATATATTGTGATGAAGAAGAGAAATGGGAAAACTCTTCATCAATCTCATTAATCATCACAGCAAAAAGCCAGAAATAAGGCTTTCTGCCTAGAGCATTGCATTTTAAAATTCTGCTAGAAGAAAGTTTTCCTAAGAAGTCCACCGTTTTGTCCTTTTGTCCTCACTTACTCCTTTACATCACTTAAGGAAATCACTGCTTGAGAGGTGTGTCCTGTAACAACAGGCCCACAAGACAGGAGGGCCCATTTCCCTGAAATCTCCAACCACTGTAGGATTGTACAACAAATTAAATGCAGCTTAACTATAAAGTCTCACTATAAAAATTTAGAAAATATGTAAAATACTACTATGTAATTGAGTTTAGACAAAACCCAGAGAATTTTCTTGAAGCATTGTGTATACATGACTGTGAAATGTTGAGAAGTCTTCTTTCACATGGACACCTCAAACATCTTCAAGTGTCCTTAAATGTTTATGAGAAATGAGTGCTTCTGAAAGGCTGCAGGAAGGGAAGTCCTTATTCTGTAAGATAATATCCTTCAGGTTAGGAGTCACACCCTGACTAAAGAGTCTGACTGAAAGGTGAAGCAGCTGTAATGACCATATTATTATTTAAAATGCATTAAACTACTTCTATGTCCACTGAGATTTGAAGTCCTTCTGCAAACAAGAACTAGAATTTAAGAATTTAGAATTTAAGGCTCATTTTGAAACCTAAATTCCAGAGTTAACTTTTTTCCTGATACCTTTGACTTGAAAAAAGAAAACGAAGAAACTTCAACTTTAGTTTTTGCTGTGTTTTTAGCTATTGCATTAAACTATCCAACAGAGTTACTTTGAAACTAAGATACCTCAGTTTTGAATTTGGATGTAGTAAGATGGCACCTTCCCTGTGCAGAACACCTGGGCCATTACTTGCTGCTCTAAACTGAATAAAACTAAAAACATATGAGACTTATTGGAAGGAAGAAAATAATTACTTGATATCTGAAAAATTTACTTCCCACTGAAAAATGCTGGAACCCCAGACTATCTAAATTGCCTCTAAAAAACCAAGATACAGAAACAAATGGAAAAGAAACCCAAACAAAACCAAGCCCCAGTGAAGGCATGCCTGGGTAAATGGTAACTGCCCACCCAGAGTCCTCTCAAGACTCTTCAGACTCAAACTGCATTGGACAGTATCATGTGGCCCAGAAAAAAACAAAAAAACAAGCAAATCACTTTGACCTTATTTTGTTTCACTGTAATTCAGAAAAGTGAAAGAGGTGCAACTGTGAGATCAAATTCTAGACTGAAGAACAGAGATCATGCAGAGTTAATAACTATTAAATTTGGTTTCAAAGCTTACCTAAGCTACTCAGGAACTCTGACTAAAAGGCCTCTACCCATTTGATTTTGGCACTTTTCTCTCATAAGAAGCATGCTCATACATATACACTTAGCAAAGTTAATAGATACAGTATCAATTTTATTCTGTGTTTGGTTTATTTTTTTTCTTTGAATAATTGGTTTCTCCTTTGAAAAGTGACCTGTATACATAATTGGGTGATTTAAATGTTCACTTTGGAACACCAGAGAGCAAAGCAGTAGGAGAGAAAAAGGTTGAATTTCATGTTTAAAAATTTTCTATCAGTGGGTCCAGAATTTCACAAAGCTATGTTTGAGCTGACACATTTTTTAAAAACTAAATCAGTATAAGATCTTTCAGTCCTCATTCCTTCCCATTTTACTGCAAATTAGTGATAATAGAGCCTTTGCCAGTTATCACCTATCATTCTGGGGGAAAATCACTTAAATCCATGTATTCGCTGACTGCTTTGCTAACAGTGCTTTTACTTCCTCACCAAGCAAAAGCCAAAACCAATCTAATCCACTTTCCTGCCAATACTGAATTGATCCTTATTGTACTTGTGCCCTAGCTAGTTTTACATGACCACACATCAATGTTCCAGGTCTGTCATTCAAAGGTGCTCATACAGAGTACTTCTGCTGAGGAGTGCTCACTGACAAGTGCATTATCACGGCAACTTTCCACAGAGTGCCTTGCCCTTACACTTTTCTTTTACCTCCACAAACAGCTCTTAGCTCACAGAAGCTATCAAAGGCAGCATCACCTAAGTGTGACTGTATCATTTTCACAAGGAAGGAAAACATAGCAAATTTCACATTAGAGGGACTTACAGACAAGTCCTTTATGTTCACAGAAACAAGGATCTAAAATTTGTCACAAGGAGAACAAAGTAAACAAAGTGGAATGGAAGACAGGGGAAAAGCTTATTTCTTTCCTGCATAAACTTAAATCATTCCAACAACACATTTCTATCTGTGGCTTTATGAACCAGCCTTGATCTTAAGACATCCTAATATTTACATGTTTAATAAGTATCTGTTGAAACTAAAACAATATACGCTTGAAAGCTGACCTAAAAGAATGCTCAATTGAGTCTAGATAAAAATGTAGTGACCTTTGTTGTTTTAAACCCTTGACATCACTGGTAAATCCTACTGGAATGAAGTAAGTCCAGGCTCCTCAGAAACACAAGGTTTTCTTTAATAAAAGACACACTGACCTGCTGTAGCTCCTCTCATTTCTGTATGGAGTGTTACAGCAATAGATAAGGTACTGAGTAAAGAAGGACCTCTCCCCCAAGGAGCATAAAACTGAAGGGACACAGCATGTTCAATGCAAAACAATGTAGTTCAAACCGTAACATTTTCTTCTCCACAAAACAAAGATAAAGTGATCATTTGGGTTCTTGAGAAAAGGGAGCCAAGTCAATATCTGCAAAATGCATCATCAACTTTTAAACAGACGAATTATTGTCACTATGCTAACAGTCTGCAAGAGAGGTCACTAACAGACCTCTATAATGAATAAAATAAGCCACAGATGAGTAAAGTGGAAATGGCTCCCTCTCAAGGCAACTTGGGCATCCATACATTTGGAAATGCATGCCCAGGACACTACCTCAGAGCCAAGATAAATAATCTCTTTCTTAGGCTATGGGTATTAAAAAACATTGAGACACAGAATTTGGTGGCATTTCTAGAGGTCTGTGTTTGACAAGACCATAACAGTTTTTACTTATACATTGCAAATTAAAACTTTCCTTCACTTAACTACTCCAGGTAAGATGGAGAACAACTGTACTACAGACTGCACAAAAGTTGTTAAAAATTATGCATTCTCACTGAACAAGAAAATAATGAAGACTCTGGCTTCTCTGTTAGAGACACAGAAACTTTACCACACAGTCTAACACCATACAGAAACTCTAGGGCAGAATGTACCCTTTGTTTGAAGTGTTGTTGCCTGACCATGACAGCATTTGGGAAATCACAACTCTGTTTCAGTGCATTCATCAAAGAAACAACCATGGACAAATCTGACCGTGCATTGACTCTTTTAATCAGAATACTTGAAGTGCATCAAAATCATAACATTCTGAATTTGATGGAAGTTCAGAGCAAATAAAAACATACTGCCTTACGACTACAAACTAGAAAATACTGGACCTCAGATATGAAAAAAATATTGGCAGATATTGAAACTTAGACAGAACAGAAATAGGTTAATTTTTAGCCTATAGACATACAACCTAAATAAATGATGAGTATGTTAACTCTTACTAATTAAATAATTAATTAAAGAATAAGTGGAAGAGCAAAATACTATGTAGGATTGCCCAGCAACATTTCCCAATTGAATATGCCTAAGCCAAAGAAACTTCCTTTTCTGAAGGAAAATCACAATAGCACAACTTCTGGTGTTGTGATGGAAAGAAAAGAGTCTCTGTTTCCTCCCCAGAGGCTCTTGACAGAAGATTTCACAGAAGAAAAAGATGAGACCACGTTCCAAAACCACAGGGTCCAAAGCCTCACAAATAAGATTGGCAATTGATCATCTTGGTGAGAAAGAACAAGAGGACTGGAAAAAAAGCTGCACTTTAATTTCTACATAAAGAAGAACAAAAAACTTTCTCCAATTAAGAAAATATCAACGCCTCAAGCTACCGTATCTTTGATCTTATTCTTTGCCAGAGAAAGGAAATTTTGTCTCTTCAAAGCTTCAACCAAGTAGAACCAAGTTAATAAGGAGCAAGAAAACTTAAATAAGAGACCTTTAGAGAGACCAAGGACAAACTGACAGGTATAATATTTTAGTTGATTGCCTACATCAGAGGAATTAAAATAATAATATTTCTCTGTTGGTACAACAGCAGTCATATATATTCACTTGAGAATTGAGAAGAATTGAAATATGCAGAATTTTAGGAGCTTCATCCTCCTCATTTCTAATTTACCTTTTAGATTTGAAGAGCCCATTTTTTTCTTAACAACATAATTTACCACCACTTAACGCAGTATTAAAAAAAGTATTATAAAAAGTAATTCGCTAAATTATATCATTGACTTTTGAGAGAACAGCGAGTATAAATTTACAGCATTAGACTGACAGCCACAGAAACCCAGAGGTTTCTCAAAACAAATTACTTCCCAGACAGATGCAATGGGAGCTTTTTCAAACCAGCTGTGAAGTACATCTCATCCCTTACCCAGAAGCAGCCTTACCCCTGAGCCATACCACTTGGTACTGACCTCTCCTAAAATGCTGCCAGTGGGTGGCACAGGAGCCTCCTGGATGTGTTGGGGCAGCTGCAATGGTCACCAAACATGTCACCAGACAGCCTTCCCAAGGGCAGCTAAGTGACAATAATTTTCAGCTGCTACTGGTGACAGCACTATGCAGTGGCACTCAGAAGCCCTGAACAACTGCAAACTGATTTTCAGCCTTTCAAACGAGCTGAAAACCTTTAAATAAAAAACAAGAAAAAACCAAAACAAAACAAAACAAAAACTCAGGGGGAAGAAAAGAGTTGGGCGTTGCACATATGATGAAAAAATAACAGGATGTTTTAACCTTTTTAAGGTCCATATAAGCAGCCTATCCATGTGGACAGCTTACTTTTGCCATCTGCCTGACTATTTAGCTCAGGTCAGGAAACCAGTAGCAGCTTCTAGGCTTCATTTATCATTGTCTCCTTCAAGCCATTCAAACAGCAAGGGCTGCTGCAAAGACTAACAGAAAGAAAGATGAATTTTGTTAAAAAATGATCCAAGGGTATTAAATAATACAATTAAATACCCTTGGTAACACAATTAGAATGCATTGTATTTTAAACAATTAGACTTAATGATGAGAAACTTCCCTAATGTATGTTCATGTGTGAGCCACCAGAGACAGACTCATTTGCTGCTTCAACTGTGCCATATTTACATAAAACTCCTTTAGTGTGGTACAACGTGGAGTCAATGTAAAGTTAGTAAATCCAAAGAAATATCCATGGTAAGCAAGTTCAGAGTCAGATTTTGAAGTTTTGATGTGCCAGTTGTTTGCCTCGATGTAGGGCAGCACATTGTCCTGATCTGGCTCTTCAGATGCCTCTGCCCTCTCTGCTGTTAACCAAGGATTTGTCATATTTTTATTTCCTGTTTGGAATTCTACACTGGTATTTTATGGACATGAGTAACTGGTGACTTGGATTGCTTAGTTTTACAACATCATGATGCATATTAGACAATAATAAAGTCTTTATTTTGCCTTTTTAAGTACTTGTTTACAATTTATTTGAAAAAAAATCGGTAAGGCAATGGGCTAAGGAAAAGAGGAAGACACCAATAATTCCAGGATAGGAGGGCAGGGTCAGATTATTTAAAATATTGGCCACAGACAACTGAAGCCAAAAAAAAGAGCATGATTTCTTGCATTGTGAAATCATCAGTTTTGACTTCCATATTATTAAATCCCTCTTGTAGACAAACTAACACTTATGGACTTAGTCACTCCATAAGCTAATCAGCACCTAATATCTTTTTTATCTGACTTTGAATGATAACTTAACAACTTAATACCAGCTCATACTGAAAGCCTGATGAACAGTGACAGGTGACAATAGCAGTGATTTCTAGTGTGTGTGGGACCATTACTATGCTGTTAAAATATAAAAGGAAAATATTATCTCCTACAATTCTTGCTTTTGAATTTGAGGGAAAGCCCATGCAAAGATGTTTTATATGGAATCCAGTTTCATCGCCCTTCCCTCATCTACAGTCTGCACCTGGATCAAATGAATGAAAACCTATTTTTGACTTCCCCAGCACATGGCCTAAGTCAGCATTCCATTACCATCACAAATCAATGTATTCTGAACCTTAAATATGCACAAGCAGTGGTTTTCTGATCAGGAAGATGCAATATGCACAGTAGTTCACACAAGCTAAAATTTAATAAAGGAAAGGCTTAGTACAGCTACCTAATGGAAAACATAAATTTTGCCTCTAAAGGGACATCAATTTAACTGTTAATTTTAAACCTGTCCTATTAGTTTTGAGGAAATAATGCATGCATTGCAGGATGTTATTCTGCAGTTTTAAGGAGGTCTCTAGGTATACTGAAGAAAGTTGTTTTGGAATTTACACTGGTACTATTTTGCTGACCATAAAATCCCACGGTCCTCTCTTCAGATGTTGGGGACAAATGGGTCTTGATGATACTGGTACTAGCAAAACTCAGTGAAGGAGACCACTTTGGCTTTTACCTTCAGTACTCTACATCATGCAGCCATACTGACAGAAAAATATAGCACCAAGGTATTTAGATGTAAGTTTTAAATGTACTTTGCAGAAGTAACTAAGAATGGCTATTCCCTGTTTTATAGCTGATGAAAACAATGCATTAAGCCATTGTGTGACATATCCAGGAACACAATATAAGAGTTATTCATGATGCAAAGTCATGATTTTTACACTTTGATGCTGTTTGCTAGATTGTGATGTTACCTATGTGCCTTATATTACACAGATATTGTCAATGAAAGTATATTTTTCATCTCTATTTCCTCTATGTCTATGCTATGTCTCAAGTCATCACGCTCATTAAAACACAGCAGTTCTGTATCCCATATCAGCACTTAAATGAAGTATGAGGATATATAACAATACAATTACCAGAAGAATTCCCAATGAATGAGGCCTTGAAAAACAAAGTAAACAAAGTGGAGCCTTGATGGGAATGATTCTGCACTTGAGGCCTGCACAAAACCACTAGGGCTTTTCATCATGTTTTTTTAAAGAGAACTGACAAGTCTGATAGAAGGAGAAAGAGAGAGAAACTACAGTTTTGAAGTTTCATTTTTATTCAAGATGTAGCAGCACAAGGACATCCAGAGGCAACCTAGAAAACACAAGTTACAGTCAAAAATGAAGCCTGATTTAGTAGTTGAATCTGTTTATTCTTTCCAAGGTTCTGCATAGCACCTGACATGAGGGCCTTTCTCCTGACTCATGTCTTTCAGAACTTTAGTGATAAAAATAGCAAGTCCCTCTGAACAAAGGAGGGCCCCAAAAGACAAAACAAACAGTGAGTTTGCATCTTATATTAAAACTTGCATACTTCCTACTCTTGCAGCAAATGCCTCTGCGTATTTATTTATCTTGGACAAGATGAAAGGTCACTCATTATGTGCATAATAAGCTAATCTCAATTGTAATTATACTGCAGAAAAAAACCCACTTTCATTTGAAGGTTAACTAGATTCAAAATAACCCAGTTCTCATCAGGGTGTTGCATTTATTTCAATTAAGTCAATCAACTTAACAAGGATTTAATTAAAAACAAGTTAGCAAGTCAGAAGAAGTATTTGAAATGTAATTAATAAATATTTTAAGTATGCACGACATAGTTAAATCAAATATATTACTCTAAGTGCACCAGCCTATGCCTTCTTTGCTGATGTTTGCTATTGGACAATGACAAAAAGCATCCCACCCTGGGAATCCTGGCATCAGCTCATCCTTGCAAAGGCACATGAACACAATGTCCAGGAGGCGAAATACTGAACTTTCAAAAGTTAGGTAGAGAGATGAGTACCTATTTCTCATGAGAAGGGAAGCCCAAGGTTTGCCCACACTTTGCTTTGTTTCAACTGTTGCTCTTCATACAAAATAACTTTTCAAGGCAATTAATCAAAATATAAAGTGCCTTTTCACTGAACCTACATGTTCCTATGTAGCTTCTTTCCTCTGGGAGCATTCTGCAAGCTGTGGGAGAGGGGAGCAAAGCACTAACAAACAAAACCAGAGAACAATCAAAAGGAAGAGCTTAGTGCTCATGACAACCACAGTCTCCCAAAAAGCACCAGTAATTTACATCAGACAGGTTCTTCTTCTGTGCCTTTCCACTGTCTTTTGGACAATTATGAATCTCATCCCTGGCTTTGCAGTCTAAGAACACTGCTTTGGCCTCTGCTGCCCACAGCATCCCGACTCAGTCTTTCCAGGGATCTCTATCCTATGCAATTCTTTTGTATTTTTCTCCCAGTGTCTGACATTCCTGGGGAAGAAGAGGAAAAGAAAGAAGCAGCACTCCTCTCCCTTAATTTCCCAACAACCCACAAGCAAGACTCCTGTTTTCCTTAAGCCATCTTTAAAATTTCTTTATTCTTTTGTCACCAGTGAAGACCAATATAATATAATACAAGAGATATAACCTTATTTCAAATAAATATACATGGAAATTAGGGACATATATATATTCAAATGAAAGTTTTTGTCCATCTCATTGTTCACAACTGACTGAGCACATTTTCTTTCATGTCCATGACACATTGAAAACAGAAGCACAAAGATTAAAACAAGATGATCAAATGTGTCAGCTTCATTTGGGCAACCAAACTTAAGAAACCTATGCCTGACCTTTCAGATTACTTCATGTTTTATTGCACTTTTCACCTTCAGACCACAGTTCCTATTAATCTGGCCTCAGCTACAGATATAAATGTTCCCAACATAAGTTAATCAAGCTGCAGTTCTTGATTAAGAAGCTCTCAGAAAATAAGAAACACTGAGTGAGAACCTTTAAGTCCACATAATTTTTCCAGCAACATAAAGGAATTCTGGGCCATAGGCAAAGCAGGAACCCAATAAGCCATGTTGCAAACACAGTCCTCTTGGGGTCTTCTACTTTACTTTACTGTGAGTTGCCACCTTTAAAGGAAATCCAGCTCTGAGCCAGAAAAGGTTCTGTGGGAAGTAGGGAGGAGAGCCTCTTTAAGCATATAATTAACTAGATGCATTATAACGTTTATGTACAAAGGTCCTAAATTAATCCCACATGATTCAACTACATGCCCAGCATTACTAATTTGCAAGCACTTGACTTTAAGGGTTTCACAATTCCTTCCCAGAAAGGAAGGGTTATTGACTTGACTAATGAGTCCAAGTCTAGAGAAGGACATTGAACAGACCAGCTGCAGTCTTGTTCTTAATCGCATCAAGTTTTGTAGGTTTTTTTTCTTGACACTCTACTGCCTTCCCACCTTATGCACCCATGTTCCTAACTCTAAAATGCCCAGTTCCATCCATTTTTTTCACCAAGATCTCTCAACTAAATACATTTCTTCAGAAAATCCTGGATGGGAAGTGTTCTTCAACAGCTCTAAAATGTACAGATGACTCACTTCAAGCAAGTGATCTAAAGCAGAGCAAGAGACCAAGAACAGGATTCTTTAATGATAATGATCTTACACCAATGCAGGTGACAACCTGCAAGGGATCCAGACATCTCTACAATATCTCTATATCACCAAATATTTTTTATCCCTATTCATCTAGATTACTTTGCAACCAAGCTGTTGTAAATTGGCAACCATAACTTATGCTTTGAACCTTCTTATTTCAACTTTACTAAGGCTACTCCATTGGAAGTGTTTTAAGAAATACAATGCTAATATGCAAGAAATGGCATGTATCTGCTAAAAAAAAGCCCCAATTTATATTTGGGGAATCTCTAGACTGAAAAAAAGAAAAAGTTTTGTGACAGTTGATACCAGTTTGCACCCAAACTATTATAACTGCAGAGAATTCTTCAAGGACTTAGGAACATCAAGGAAAGTGCATATTAGCATCAATTTTCTCATGAAAATGGTAGTTCCTGGAAGAAAAGGTTTTTCTGTTTTGTCAGCTGGATGTCTTTGGTTTATCTGTAAGTACACACGCCCAGGAAACTTGGGAGTTTATCAGAAACAAGGAGGAAAATAACTGCATATGTTCCTGGTCAAAAATACTAGCAAATAAAGTACTAATGTCTCCACATCCACCTGGTTACTTTGGCTCCTCTAGTCCCCCTTCTGCCCCTTCTCAAAACAAAACAATTCAAAACAAGTGGAGGATCCCACACTATTGTGCTACACAGAGTAAATTCTACTATTCCTGAGAAGAATAACAGCACATTAATTGCCTTCTGTTCCCTCCCCAAACTTAATCATCTGTAGAGAGCTGGTATTTCTGTTTGATTTCTTCCATCCCTTGTAGCAGAAAGGAACATATTGCCCTGAATAAGACAGACACTAAGCAATCAAAGATATTTGGATGCAGTACGGAATGTGATTATTTTCCCTTTTACCTCTGGCTCAATTTATTGTTGCCCACTCAATTTTGCTTTATGAAGCAGTACTGGAGAAAAAAGAGCCTCATTCTTTATCTGAGATAGTATGTGCTGCTTTGTGAGCCAGTTTCCTTCTCAGCTCAGATAATGCTCAAAAGCACAGTGCAATACAGAACAGTTCAACACAACCATTTTCATAGTGAACAATGCAGAATTTGAATTATCTATGAGAGGCACCAGATTTTTGCAGAAATATTATCTAGGATTTATGTTGGCTGGTTTTGTGTCTTCCTTCAGACCCCATGCAAGTCTCATTCCTTCTCCTGTTTTGAAGCAACCAGGAAAAGAAATGGTGAATACTGAGTAGCAGAAAGGAGAACTGAGCCCATTTTAGCTTAGTTGCCATTACCCCCAATTGTGATCTATATTTGGAACAGATAATATAAAACAAAGCTTTGTCTCTCATTCAGAGGTAATTAAAGATAACCCTAGTACTATGCTATTGAAAGTCCTTCATACCCACATTCCCAGTGTCCATGGAAGCTCTCTGAAGTGCAACTTTATTAGCTGACCTAATAGTTTGCTTATTCTGCTGAGGAAAAATATTGGAATTTGTTTTAAGGGTGTTTGAACAGTTTTTCTCTAAACCTGCAGCTCACCAGTTTCCATAGAGGAGGTTGTTTCAAAACAGGAAAACTGTTTCAGTATATGCTGTAAAATAGTAAGGAGATTTTCAGTACAAGGTGAAAGTATTTTCTTCTTGGGAAACCCTTAAAAACAGAGTCCCCACAAAAGTTAAGAAGAGGAAATTTTCTACAAAGGGATGACAAACAAAACCAAAAAAAAGGCATATTGAAATCTCTGTCTGACTATTTTGCTCTAATGAAGGATACATATTTGGCCATCTCAAAAAAGAGTTTTTTCTAATGTGGTTTTTAAAATTTCAGTGAGGAGGACTGCAAGCATAGCCTACCCTCTTTTTGCAATACCTTATACAATATAAGGTATACAATAAGATATTGACTGCACTTCCCAATTAGCTTATTTTTAAAAATTAAATTTAAAATAAAACATTTCCTCATAGACATGGTTCTAGAACTCTAACCAAAGTTCCTGCCCTCCAAAATACGTTTCTCAACCACTGCTGTAAAGTGCAGTGTTCACAGTTAGACACAGCAGTACATCTGAGACCAGAGTGACATTTATTTAGTTGTGCAGACCAATTACTTCCCCACATTTCACAGAGTAACACTTGCCTGTTTTGTAACTGCATCACATTGCCAGATATCCATTCATTTTGAGGTCCAAACAAATAGACACTTCTGTTCCAGCTGCATAACTACTAATTCCCAATAATTGATTTGTAAATCTCATGTTTCCTGAGAGTAGAATTTCATGGTTGCATTAAATTTGGATCAAATTTAATCCCCTTGCCATTGTGACAGACATATCAACTCCTGACCAAGAACCATGCTGTATCTCCCACTGTTGCACCTGGGAAAGGGGCTTCATTCCTTGTTTTCCACAGATGGCCATTGAACACTGAAGTCTCTGTGCCTGATGGAGTGAAGAAATATTCCCTTTAAACTACAGTGTCAAATAAACCACCCTAGCTGAGCAAGAGCAGTACTGGTTCCATATCTATATTTAGCAATTGAAGCTGACTAAACGTGAAGGGAAACACTACAGCACTTCAACGGGGATAGTAAGAATTGCACACTGACTGAGAGTATCAAGTGCTCTAAGAAAAATTTCTTTCCAGGGTTTCCCCAGCAGCAGAAATTCCTACAAATGGCAATAGGCACTGCACGTTTGAACACCAGGTAGCACTAACAGAAAAATTTGCAAGAAAAATTTTCAGTTTCAGGTGATAATGTGAACAAAAATAATCAGCTAAGTAATTTTTAAATAAATTACTTAGCAGTTTTAAATAAAACTGCAGTTTTAAATAAAACTGCTACTCAACAGAAAGGAAAAACAGATTCATCAATCATAAGTTTGCTACTTCTCATTTTCACTTAGACTCAAAATGAGAAGGATGCCACAGACAAGCACACCATACCCACCTATTATATCTGACACTTACATCATTTACTGTGTATTAAAAAGAAATCTTCTGGCACTTGCATACAATAGTGTCAGCTTTAATTGCTGAGATGCACTGAACAGCTCTTCTAAACATAGCAACGATTTACATTTTAAAAGCAAATCAAAGGCACAAACAGGTGGAAACACTCCATTGTGCCACATGAGACCCTTGTTCCTACAGCTGCAAACCAGCACAAGTGCACATCCGCTGAAATATAAGCTTGGGAGTAAAAGGAAAGACGTATGCTGATGAATCCTAGAGTAAAAAAAAACCAACCAAACCCCAAAGCCAAGAGTGCAACTTTTATTCCAAGATAACAACATGCTTGAAAATGGACCTGAAAGTTTAAAAAATTATGTGCACAAATAAGCCAGTTATTAAATTATATCCTCACAGGCAAAAAAAAAAAAAAAAGAGATGCAGTCTAAGGCAAACAATACTAACACAGGCTTACAGCTATTGATAACAACATCTAATCACTGACAAATGCAAGGATTACTTGGGTGAAGTTCACAAGAGACAATGTTCAGTATGGTATTATTTATTTTTATCAGTGAGCTAAATGATGGAACAAGGAGTATGTTTTATTAAATTCAGAGATCCCACTAAGCTGGGAAGGATTACAAGCATTTTGCAGGCCATGAACACAATTCAAAAGGCACTCACACAAACAGAAAAATTGTCTGAAAAGCTGCAGCTCTCTTACAAATGTGTGCAACACACCGCAGAAATACAGGAGTGTTAATTTGCACAAATTCAGGACAGAAATTAAGCAAAGGTTTGACTGTTGGAGATTCCACAAAACAGGACCTAACTACAATTTATCACAAAATGAATGTACATGATCTGTTGTCCTACTCTTAAATAACACAAATCAATCATCCCACTGAGATGTATGATCAGTCTTCTGCACAGGAGAAATGAAGTAAATTTCTATTTTCCTCTGGAGATTCTCCTCAGGAAACTTCAGTGGAGAGTTCACTGGGGCTGTGCTGACCTTGGTCAGTAAAGGAAGCTGCCTGTAACTGATCAAAAGCTTCAGCTGATCCAACATGATTCACACATGGATTGGGTAATTCTTGCAACTCTTGCCAAGATTCCTGTTAAACATAACTAAATGCTAAATTGGGGAAAATGTATCTAGAAAGCATAAACAGCTAACTTGTTTTTAGTCTGGATAAGTTACCCTTAAAGATTGCAGCAATTTAGATTTTTGTTGGAAAATTGAGTTTATATGAAAAGAATAATGAGAAAGAGTTGAGCATTTCTTCTTAAAAAAAAAATAAAAAAAATTAAAAGGAAGGCTCCAGGTGGATTGATCAATATAAGTGCATCCTTTCTAAAAGAACTGAAACCCTGTAGGGGTTGCAGAGAAATGTGGCTGGGGAGGAGAGAACAGCAAGAGTGGAAATGAACAGATGGGGAGATAACGGCAGACTGGCTGATGGAGCAAAGCAGCAGACAGAGAAAGAAAGAACAACTGGCAGGGAAGGCAGCTAGTGGGAGCAGTAGGCAATAGTCCTGGCTGGCAGGGAATTGCTGGAGGTGAGTGCTGTGAGCATCAAGGTCAAAAGCACTGCTCCAGTGAGGTGTACCAATGCAGCTAATAAATGGTAGTCCCGTGGGATAGACAAAAGAGCCTCAATACTTGTTTCAGCAGCAAGATAAAACCTGCCCCTAGATGGACTCTTCTTACCAAGGGTTCTTCCAGCTCATCTCTCCCCTTGACTTCAGTGGCTGTCATTCAGGATCAGTGAAAACAGCTATCACACCTCCTAGGTCACACTGCACTGCAGTCAAGCCTTTGGTGCCCATGGTACACAATAAGGCTGGTTTGTGCACCAGTGTTGCACCTCAGCTGCCCAGAATGATTAATCTTGGAAGGCAACAACTGTGCAGAGTAAAAGCAGGTGGTTCTTCTCATGCTGGGCATATGCAATGGAGAGGACGTTTACAGGTGTGCCAGGATAAATCAGGTATGGTTTGGAATGGGATCTTGATAAACAGTTTTAAGAACTGTAGATTTATCTCTCCTATGAGAAAGGAACACTTAGCAATCTTCTCCACAGCGCTCACAAGCAAGAGCAACACTGATCTGTGATGTAATTCAAATGTGATTCGAGACTGAATGCATGGAGATTTGTCATGTTCTGACACAGACTTGAACTGGAACTCATTTGGGAAGCTTTGTCCCTTGGAGTTTTGTCATACTGTCTTATTCCCCATTAGCTGAGTCAGGGGAGGTTTAGGCTGGGCATCAGGAAAAGGTTTTTCACCCACAGGGTGTCTAGGCACTGTAACAGGCTCCCCAGGGAAGTGGTCACAGCACCAGCCTGACAGAGTTCAAGAAGCATTTGGACAATGCTCTCAGGTACATGGTGTGACTCTTGGGGTGTCCTGTGCAGGGCCAGGAGTTGGACTTTGATGAACCTGATAGGTCTCTTCCAACTTATCATATTCTGTGATTCTGTAATGTATTACTGCCTTTGTGAATGACCAGATACAGTTCACAGACACTGACTTTAACCATACAGCCTGAATGGACACTTTCATACTATCATCATATCATTGTTTATTGGTACTTCTGACTGGCTTGTCAAATACTGCCTCAGAGTATTTGGTTTCTCTGATTTTTCTCTGAAGAGATAATTCTGTATTAAGAGTACCATTTTTTTTTTTAGAAGTAATGGTATTGGGAATTTCTGGTTTTAATTTAAGGAGCAAATAAAGTTAGTGGGTTCTTACTGTTCTTTTACGGCATATCCGCTTGCTTAGAGGAAAACGTAGTGAGGCTTACATTGCTTATTTGAAGCATAAAGTAAAACTTCATAAAAAAGAAAAACAGGTTCTACAAAACTTTTTTTTCCCCCCTCCTGCATGGCTAAGGCTTTGTTTGTTTGTTTGTTTGGATGGGAACAAGGACAAAAAAGAAGAGGAAATAAGGCAGCATTTGACTCTGTAGGGAAAAAAAAATCACAATTTACAAAGAGGTTCAGAAACACTTGATTAGCAGAGAGTAAAATTAAGAAAGAAGCTATACTTCCTGCTGTCACAGCTAAAACCACCTGGCTGGCAGCTCTAAATCTTCTAATTATTAGCCAGAAAAAATGGGGTTGAGAAAGTTGCTTTTGCTTATTTTCATAAAGGCTTAGAAGTAATTGTCCTTGAAGGATTCTTGAAAGCTGTTAGCAGTTTTTGATGCCATCTGCACACCAATAGAAGGTTTTTTTGTTGTTGTTGTTTTATGAGCATAAAACAGCATTGGACTGTCCAGGACTTTATTTTTATGGGATCAAGAAAAAATGGGGTGGTAGGTGCAAAACCTCTAAGATAAAGACTATGTCTTTAAATAGAATGGTATAATTTACATCACATTTAGATCTGCAAGAAGAGATTTAAATTGTGTTATGGGTTACATATTGCACACATGCCTATATTAGGAGAAAGTTCTGCCATCCATTTTCCCATTGAAAACACTCTAATGGAGTATGTCCATATTTTAGCTGATGATCCCTCTTGCAACCCTCAGTTCTGATTATTATTTCTACTTATAATGACATCTACTTTATATAACCTGCTTTAATAACTTCAGATAAACAATGAAGATGATGCATAGAAATGAATATGATATATATAAATGAAATAAAAATATAGCCCACTATAAACTTATCTACAGAATCACAAATAAAGACAAAAATTACTTTCTGCAAATTTTCACAAGGAGATCTGCGAGCCATTTTAACTTTATTTTATTAAATATATAATTTTTGATGACTAGATTCAAAATACTTGGTAAACATACTCCTGCAAAAATCCCTATGTTTTTTCACCAAGAAAAAAGACCCCAAACCCAAGGTTCCCACCTGTCCAATTTTTTCAAAAGATTGTATTATTGAGGTTTACTTTTTATAGGTTGGGGTTTGTAACTTGCCCACAGAAAGAAAAAACTACAAAACCTTAAAAACCCCAGTGTCCTTCCTTCCACAAACTGAGCTTCCATGTATGAGTGGGCGGCTCTCACAACTGGTGTGAGCAGATTTCTCAGAACAGAGCCTGTAGAAATTTCCTGAAATAAGTGAAGGAGAGAATGAAATAATTGCTAGCTAGAAGGATACTTGAGGCGAAAGGAGGCCTAGGTTTCTGTTTCTGTAGCCATTTAAGACACCTCTTCTGACTTAAGGATAGGAAATAACCCTATCTCCAAGTGATTATACGGCATGTAAATACATTATAAGGCATGTAAATATATTGTAAATTATTATAATTTTATAAATATTTTACATGTCTATAAAACATATTTATAAATAAAAGCTAGTACTTTCCCCTGCAAAATACAGTGGGGACTGTTGTGAAAATCTCTCTAATTTTTTCTAACATATCAGGCCTACCTAAATATTTTCTCAGTAATTAATATCTGGAGGAATCAAAAAGAGACAAAAGCTTTTTGAAAGAAGATTAAGCACAAAATTCATAAAGTGATTCACTTTCTGAAGTCAACAATTGCTAATAGGTTTTCTCAGTGAAACACGCTTGCATATTTGAATATTATGGCTACTTATATTTTCCCTTCCTTCTTGTTTTCTTATTATTCTTCTTAGCATACAAGTGCACAATCACACAGTCATTAAAGAGGAAAGTAATGAAACCAACTTCTCTAGAAGTTTGCTAACTACATGAAAACTACACAGTGATGTCTCAAATTCTACTAAGTTTTTTGGGTTTGTTTTTTTTTTTAGGAAAATATGGATTTAAAGGACTTTGAATGTTCTATGGCAGCTAATGTTTTTTTGTGTAGATGTAAAATGAAGTATTTCTAAATAAGATCAAAGTATTTTCTTTTAAAAGCATCAAAGCAAGCATCAAAGGCTTTGCTGTTTTGACTTAGTATTGCAAGGTTGAGGCAAGAACATTTGCACTAAATGCTACCTCTTTATCAAGCTTCACTGGGTATACCAATAAGCAGAATCATTAAAGCCAGAGTAATAGAAATATATAGAATAATTTCCACTAATCCTCAAATCCAAAATATGTATCAGTAATTTATTAATTGTGATTTCTACAACAAATACATGACATAAACTATCACATTTGTCTGTTTTGCAAGCATTTTGGTCATTAAGATGGAGTAAACTAGCCTTCACCAAAAACCTACATTTGGTAAGGCCACAGGGTGACAAAAAAAGGAGCAAAAATTCATAGTGTGTCTTTTTCTTCCATGATGATATGCTCAGGTGGAAGTGATATTAAATCCACCAAACCTTCTAGAGCATTTAATTTTTCTGTTGTCAGGAACAAGTTCGGACAATGTTACAGCAAGTTTACCCTTGATTCCTGACTACTACTTATAGCAAGTAAGTATTAGAAGGTAATTTTTAAGTGAATGCACTCCCATGAAAAGAAATAGGACGGTAAATAAGGATGGAATACTAGAATACTTGGTTAACCTTCCCATGCTGGAGAGCAGCTATTGAACACTCATGAAAATACATGAACTGTCCACCATAAATTCTTTTTCAAATGCTGGTCATAATGCTAATTTGCAGGAATAATCTCGGATACTTCTCAGATACTCAGATACTAGCTTTAGAACTGAATTCTAACAAAGAAGTGAACTGATAAAGGATGTTTCACATTTGAGGCTTTTAATTACAAGAACTTGTTCAGTCTTGTTAACTATATTCCATCTTCTCTCTCAAAAGGCAGGAAATGAGGACCAAGAAAAAGAAAAAAAGCAGAAGAACTAAAAGCATAAGCAGAGACTGAGCATTTCAAATTCTTGAGATGACACATTTTTTCACAATTCATTTTTAATCAATACAATCTACACACTAATTTTAATTTTCCAGCAATATGTAGAGGAAAAACCTACTGAGGTCAACTGGGGTCAAAGAAACCTTGAATACAGTTTTTCAAATCTACCATAGAGTTGTATGTTTAGCAGTACATGTTAATAGCCAGATAAATGATGGAAAATTATTTTACAATAAAAAGTTTAAGATAATGCCAGCTACACTTATTTTAAACTACTCTTCTACTCCCTGCTGATTCTACCTGCCAGAGTACAGAGGAAATACATGGACTTCAAGGTTTGATGCTCTTCCAAATTAACCTCCTCCAAACCTCTGAAAACAGCTATAAGGAAGCTGCAGAAGTGTTGAAGTCAATGCTGCAATTGAAAGTTGCCCCTCAGAACTTGCCCCCACATACAGAAGAGACAAACTGTCAACCCATTACTGGTAACTTCCTACAAGGGCAGAGTTAAAGTACAGGAGCATTCAAGTCATTGTCCTCAGAGGACCACATTCACTTGCATATTTATCATCACCTCGCAGCCACCAGTCCACGAGAAAAAAACCTCAGTTAAGAATGCATGAATAATAAAACAAGAACTAAATCTGCGGCAGCTTTGACAGTTATAACTTCACTCATAATGAAGCAGTTGCCAGCAAAAAGGTACTGCTTGAAGTCTAGGCAAATCAAATGTCACCATCTTATTCACATTCTTACTGACATTCTTACTGACAGTTCAGCTGCAATGATCATACCAATGCAAATTCACCTATAAAAAAAGCCCACTTTGATAATGATAAACTTATTCTTAATGAGTAACTCACAAATTCTTAATTTATGGCAATAGATTGAAAAATATATGTCAGGTTTTCTGTGATTGTGTTACACATGAAAATAAGCATTGTTCCAATGACAATTATATTTGAACTATGTATGTTTTCCTAGGTAATAAATGGAGAATTTATCCATTTAATTGGAGAAAGCCAATGACAACCACATTAATAGAATCACAGAATGATTTGGGTTGGAAGGGATCTTTAAAGTTAGTCATTCAGTTCCAGTATCCCTCCCATGGGCATCTGACACTAAGACCAGGCTGCTCCAAGCTGCTCCAAAAGGAAAAAAAAAAAAAAAAAAAAAAAGAAAAAAAAAAAAGAGAAAATTACATTGCTATTTAATGACATTTTAGGACAATCTAATATGATGTGGCTTTGGTTGAGGCTTCATTGATCCAAATATCACCACTAAAGAGTTTGATATGCTGTTCACAACTTGCCCATTATCATTTAAATGGATATAAATGTTCAGTTTGGAAATTATTCCCTTTCATTAAAATGAGGTTAGCATCATTTTAGTTAGAGACATAAACTTTGTAATATTTCAGATAACTCTCCTTCCTAGCCTATATTTCATTCAAAGCATATTAATGGGGAGTTTTTGCAAGGGACAGAGACATTCTATAAATAAGGAAGGCTATGTGGTGGCAAGTCACAAACTCACAAAAAATCACACACAAAATGAAAATAGGTCACAGAGTTGAATGTCAGGAAGAAAAGAAAGCACCTACATCGTGTTATGACAACATGGATATTTAGTTTGACTTTACTGCAGAGGATCTACTAAACCAAAGAACAGTAAGCTCACATTACCATAAAGGATGCATAGGTTATACCTGAGATACAAACGTTCCACCGGATCAAACCTATAGACCCTGTTTGCATTTACACAGAGGCTTTCCTCACATATGTTTAGGGTCAGCACACCTGTGTACTGAATTTCTTTACTGCCAGAGAGAAGTCTGAATGTATATTAATGCAAATGAGACTCTAACTCCCCTAAAAAAAACCTGCTTCAGTGTTGGGCCTACCCTGAATAAATTAGAATTAGTAACAAATGAGCATGTTTAACTCTGTTATAAAATCATTTACCACATGGGAGGTGGGAATATTTGTGTTGTATTTTGCTTTTAATAGTGCTTAAGAGAAAGGCTGAGGTATTTAATACCTTTTTCGCCTCAGTCTTTGATTATAAGGTCTTTTGTCTTTCATCCTTCTGAACTGTAAGAAAGGGAGGTGGAGCAGAATGAAGCCCCAAAAATCCAAGAGAAAATGGTCGGTGACTTGCCACACCACCTAGACACACAAGTCCATGGGGCTGCATAGGATCCACCCAAGAATGTTGAGGGAGCTTGTGGAAGTGCTCACCAAGCCACATGCCATTATTTACCAGCAGTCCTGGCTGATGGGAGAGGTCCCAGTTGACTGAAGGTTGGCCAGTGTGACACCCATCTACACAAAAAGACTGGAAGGAGAATCCAGGGAACTACAGGCCTGTCAGTCTGATCTCTGTGCCAGAGAAGGTCGTGGAGCAGATCATCCTGAGTGCCATCCCACAGCCAGGGGATCAGGCACTGCTGTCATGGGTTTGTGAAAGGCAGGTCCTCTCTGGCCAAACTGATCTCCTTCCTTTATAGGGTGACCTGATCAGTGTGTGAATGGCAGGCAGTGGATGTTGCCTACCTGGACTTTAATAACACCTTTACTACCGTTTCCCACAACATTATCCTGGAGAACCTGGCTGCTAATTGTTTGGATGGCTGCACTATTCATGGGATAAATAAAACAGCTGATGGGCTGGGCCCAGAGAGTGGTGGTGAACAGCTACATCCAGTCATGGCATCCAGTCACAAGTGGTATTTCCCAAAGCTCTGTACTGGGGCCACTCCTGGCCTGTTTAATATCTTTATTGCTCATCTGGACAAAGGAATTTGAGCACACACTCAGCCAGTTCACAAACACCACCAAGGCAGGAGCACTGATCTGATAGAGGGTAGAAAGCCTCTACAGAGGGACCTGGACCAGTTGGATCAATGGGATGAGGTCAGTTGGATGAGGTTTAGCTTGGCCAAATGCCAGGTCCTGTGCTTTGGTCACAACAACCCCATGCAGCACTACAGCCTTAGGGCGGAGTGGCTGGAAAGCTGCCTGGTGGAAAGGGACCTGGAGGTGTTGGTCAACAGCAGCTGAACGTGACCCAGCTGTGCCCAGGTGGCCAAGAAGGCCAATGGCATCCTGGCTTGTATCAGCAATAGCGTGGCCAGCAGGACATGGGCAGGGATCATCTCCTTGTACTCGGCACTGGCAAGGCTGCACCTTGAAAACTGTTCAGTTTTGGGTGCCTCACTCCAAGAAAGACATTGAGGCACTGGAGAGTGTCCAGAGAAAGGCAGTGGAGCTGAGGGAGGGTCTGGAGCACAAGTCCTGTGAAGAACAGCTGGGGGAACTGCAGTTGCTTAGCTTGGAGAATAGTGGGCTCAGGGGAGACCTACCTGCTCTCTACAGCTACCTGAAAGGAGGCTGTAATCAGGTGAGGGTCATTATCTTCTCTCTAGCAGTTGATAGTACAAGAGAAAATGGCCTCAAGTTGCACCATAGGAGGTTTAGATGGGACATTATTCCACTGATAGTGCTGGATTGATGGGTGGACTCAATGACCTTAGAGGTTTTTTCCAACCTAAAGCATTCTATGGTTCTATCCTGAGAACAATGGACAATTACTTTTTTCATCTGACTCAGAGTTATAGCAGCACAATGACCAGTGCACTTTCTCACTCCGGCATTTGGAAAGTAAAGACATGCTGCACAATATATTGCTTTGACTAAACTAGGTTGTAGATCTCCATTGGAATATTTCCCACCTCTTACACCAAAACCCCAACTGCCCAACTCTGGCAACGGATCCAGACAATAATTTAAAAAGCACAAGTAATATAAAAGACTGAAGTAAGTTATCTATAAGGAAATACATACACACATCTACATATAATGTGTATATACAATATATATAAATTTACATGAGTACAAATTTAATTTTGGAAAATATCATTAGGAAAGCAACTCAGAGATTATATCAGTTTTATAGTTTGAAGGGTTTTATCACATTTCAATGGATGCCATATTATATTTAGACCAGTTTCTAGCACCTTTTAAAATAGTCTCCACACAACCACCTAGTAAAATCACACCTGAAAAATCTACTACCTACCCCATGAAGCCACAGGAGTGCTGAGCTGAATTATATTACATGCTGATTTATCCTGTATTACAATCTACAGTTTAGGCAAAGGCACACAAATTAAAAATGAAAGCAGAGAGAAATCAGACAAGTCCAGAGCAACACAGCAGAGACTAGGGCAGAATTAAAATGTGATTATGCGATCTGAGATCCCGCATAAACTGTATTAAGTTTCCTTTCAAACCACACTAAGAGGGCTCACCTCCACTCACTGCTCAAAAAAAAAAATTAAAAAAAAATTTAAAAATCTATCTGCTCAACAAATTTGTGGAGCAAGTCCTCTTTTCATTCCAGGCAACCAAAGCCACTGTTCTCAAAAAGAGAATTCCCAAATAAATGATTGCATATTTTTTATTTTTGTTAGGTTTTTAAAGAAATACCTTTTCTCTCAAAGCATAATCCAAAATTTTGGTCTTGGGGACACAAACAGAGTTTAAAAATACAATAGAAAACACAGCCGTTTTATCAAGATTCAACTTTCAAAGATTTTAAAAGATTACTTTTATATAATTTAACAGTACAAACCCTTCTACATGATACCAAGGTAGCTTTGATGCTACTGCATTTATAATCATGTTTTATTCATGTATTTCTTTTGTGGCTCTGTCACTAAGAATCGAATCAGCTACTTACAACTTAATTCTTCCCCTTCTAGTTGTGTGATGAGAAAGATGATATTGCTTTCTGATTGCAGTAAAACAAAACGAAATACATTACCTGCCTGTTCTGCTCTGAGTAACAAATGCAGTGAGTATGAGAGATGACATGCATGGCTACTTTTCAACAGAGGTGTCACACATATGGAGTACTTTTTTTGTTATCCATATTTCTGTATTTTCCAAAACTGCATCTACAGCTGTGGATCCAAGTCCCTGAAGTACTCTGCCCTATTATCCTTTATATTTGGTTAAAACAGATATTTTGTGATACTGGTAGTTAAAGGGAAAGAGCATATTATGCACCTAAACACTTCCATTCCTAAATAGTGAGGGACTTAAATTGCTTTATTAATAATAATTATTAATATAATTATAATTAATAATTATTAATAACATTCACTTATGTTCACTTCTACTTTCAGATTTCACCTGAAATTTATTTAGTTCAGCATATGAGGGAAACTTTTCTTTAAATCTATGGAAATGAAAAATTAAATGTTCATTTTCTCCTCAAATTAAATGAAGATTGCAGCTACAAACTTTGTTAGCAAAGCAGATTGCCAGTGGCTGTGGATGATGATAACTGGATTGTCAAATCCAGTGTCACATGAAAAAGCAGAGCATGGTATGGATTTTTTAACAATAGTGTATGCAAGGTACTAAAGTACCTTCAAAGAAAACCTCAGGTTACCTTTGCTCTGGAAAAAAGGAATTAAATTACCAACTTGGAAAATGTCTTCTTAATTAGAAGACAACTTCCCAGGCTTCATGCCCTGCAAACCCAGATAAGCCATAAGAAGACCTGTTACACAGCCCAGCTCCCTCCTACAGCCCCTGCAGAAAAATGGCATATCCTTTCCATCAATACTCCCAGCCCAAAAGAAAAGCCATAGAATGTGCAAAGTACAGATTCCCAAGGATAAAGAATTTTCAATCTCATGTTTAAATGGGGAGTTCTGGACAGAAAAAAAAAATCCCAAAATTAGATGAATGTTATGAATTATCCTGGACACATGAATTTGGTGTTAGTAATCTGACACAATCAATGTCCTTGGAATTTTGTCCTCAATTTTAAAGGAACCTCCAATACATTAAAAGCAAATAGCAAGAGTAGGTTGATATCAAAGCTATTGAGTCCAAAATGGCTTTGGAGGCATAGTAAGAATTTACTGTAAGCGTAACATGAAGATTCCATAGAAACAGAGGAAATTACCATTTTAATTCATGCAGATGCTGCTCTGGTGCTGTTTTGTAATGCAACAAAATGGATTCTCCTGGTGGTTAAAAGCAATTTTGAAGTTGTTGGTACTACTGTATGTGCAAAAAAAAAGCAAAACCAAAGACAAAAGCATCACAGATGTGGCCAAAAAGGCAATGGGAAACAAAAGAGAATCAGAGGAACACTAGTAATACAAGCATAGAAGAAAGCTCAGAGAATTCATTTCAAGCATATCTTGGCACTAAGGAGAATTTTTAGAATAGAGAGACTCCCTTTATTACTCCTATTCTTCCTTTATTTAGGAAGATATAATTTTATAAAGATTTGTTCTGCAAACAAATGAAGATGCACTATTATAAGCAATTATCTTATCACTTTTTCTTCCCAACAGAATAACCTATGAGAATCTGAATACTAACCATTTTTCTAAAAAGGTACTGTGCTATATACTCCCTCTTGGATATAGTTGGACTACAGTCAAATACGACACTGATACTAATTATGATTCTGATGTTAAAGACTTCCAAAGAAAGTATGACCCTTAAACCAATAGAATCCACCAATATTTGAAATAGCTAGGTACAGCTCTGCCAAGCTGCTCCTCAAGAATGCCATTGCTTTGCCATTGTAGGCACTGCAAAATGATGCCTGAAGTTCCCTTGGAAGCACAGCCAAGAGAGAATTATGCATTGCATCTTCTTGACTACTTGTCCATGGGCTTACTGTGGACTCAGCTAATGCCACAGGCTTTTGGCAGCTGGCAGTATGCACAGCGTAAAACATCATTCAGCTTCACTGTCTCAATCACTGTGCTCCACAGAGCAGAAAATTAAGTTCGACAGATTTAAAGGAGGTTCTTGTCATTTACTGTAATTCATATAAATCATTATATATATATATGGCTTTAAAATCTCATCTCTAACTTCCAAAGAAAGATGACTGAGTCAGTGTGATTATTTTACACCATTACAGAAAAAACCCAAACCCAAATTATGAGTTACGATCAAATGTTCATTTTCATTCCCGTGGACAGAAGCATTGACATAATTTCAATCTCTAAACATTCTTTCATTTTCAGAGGAGCCTAATTTCTATATTTTCTAACCTTAACTAACATGAATAGTAGTATTTTCTTTCATATCATAAGTGGACAAGAATTTTTGGCTGAAACTTCTTTTTTAATGGAAAAGAGAATTTATAGGTGACTTTTTAGTATAAAGTGTGTCAGGTTTCATGAATTTTCTCTAAAACTGAAACAGCACTCTTCTATATTTGTCCTTGTAAATGTTGCTTTTTTGACACCACATTCACTCCACTGGGGACAGGAAACTCAGAAGCCAAGCATCTCCAGTACCTCAGGAATGAAATGATCCTAAATCCAAAGAATCTGTGACTTTATGCCACGGAAAACACTGTACTTCCAGTGTTCCCAGACATGCTGTGAAGCAGTCTACCTGGGAAAGCATTTTTCAAGTTTCTAGCCCCAACAAACAATTCCTATCTACCTAGCCAAATTATTTCCCCTTCTGTTTCACTGCATAGTCCTTGGCCTCTCAGTGTCCATGCTGCATACATACAAGTTTGCACACAGACTCCTGCTTGGAGCAATCCAAGCAGTTCCCTTTGTGACAGAATCTGATCACAGAAGAGAATATGCTCCAACATCTGTGCAGTGCACAGGCCAGTTCACATCACCCACCACAAGTTGATCCTTAGCCCCACACCAAAGAGCCTCCCAAGAATGGTGCATCCCAGTCTCCAGCCACACATTCTTTGCAGCTCCAAAATTTTCCATTGGCCAGACACACCAACCCTACACCTCAAATCATTTGCAAACAAAGAAGTCAGGGCTGGATGCAGGGCCTGTAATAATGCCCTTAAACATGATACTGGATTTGCCACTGAGAAACTCCATTCCTTTCAGGCCCCCTTTGTACTGCCAATGTGGAGGTCACCAGTTTAAGAGCTATGAGAGGTTCTGATCAAGTGTGCTACAGTCTCCTCAGAGCCTTTAATATTTACACCAATAGTGTGTTAGTTCCTTTCGTATCATCCACCTGCCTTATTTTTATCACAATGATAGGGAAAAGAAGAGATAAAATGCTAATTTATTAAATCATTTCCTTCACAAGATAAACCTCTTCATTCAACTATTAACATTTGTACATTACTGATAGGACATTTTTTAGATTTTCTACAGCTATCTTGGCCTAGTAGCTTCTAAATTTGAAAGCTTACTTAATGCCCACTGTTGTTTTATCTTTGTTTATTCTACTTAGTCACCAAGGCACACTAGAGTCTGCTGCCTAGATGGAAGCAAGCTTCAAGATATCAGGAAAACACTTTCCTACCCTGATACAGCCCTCTGATTACTCTCCACTACTAATTCTTCAGGTAGACAGCAATGAAAAAGGGGCATGCAACCCTGATGGGCTACAAGGATATTGTGAGTGAGATTATGCGGGAAGAAAATTAGAATTGCCAAAGCCCAACTAGAATGTTATTTGACTATTTCTGTAAAAAACAATAAAAATGTTCCTATAAATACTTTAGCAAAGAAAGAAAAAAAATAAGGGCTATGAAGAATCTTCATTCTTTATGAGATGTGGGGAGATAAAACACTGACAACGGATGAGGAAACTGTGAGATACTTAAAGCCTTCTTTGCCTCAGTCTTTAGTAGTAAGACCAGTTTCCTGGGTACCCTGTTCACTGAGCTGGAAGACAGGAACAAGGAGCAGAAGGAAGCCCCCACAATCCATACTCCAAGGGAAAATGGTCAGGAATCTGCTGATTCTGGAAAAGAGGCTGGAGCCTGACAGGGACCATCTCTTCTCCCAAGTAACAACTGATAGGACAAGAGAAAATGGCCTCAAGCTGCACTAGGGGAGGTTTAGATTGGATATTTGAAAGAGTTAATTCACCAAAAGGTGGTCTGCCATTTGAACAGGCTGCCCAGAGAGTCACCATCCCTGGATGTATTTAAAAGTTGGGTAGATGTGGTGTTTAGTGACATGGTTTATCAATTGGTTTGGCAGTATTAGGTTAATAGTTGGACTTGGTGATCTTAAAGGTCTTTTTCAATCTAAATGATTCTATGATCCTGTAAACTGACCATTGCCTGTTTATCAACTCAAAGAAATTACATTATGAAACAGAAGTCTACACTGGCAACCACACTAGGAATCCATAAAGAAGCAGAAAATAGGAACTAAACATAGACTTAGATTATTATTTTAAGTGAGAGCTACTAATTGCTGTTCAACAGGTACACAGTTTCCCAAGGAACTTTGCTGGCATGCAAACAGCAGATGGCAGAAATTGTAATTACTGAGCTATGGTTGCAGGCTACTACTACTGAGAGCTAGCTTGTGTAGGAATTCTGACATAATCTCCATAGGGAATGGGAGGAGGCATACTCTAAAGGTTTTGGGGAGAATTTTCTTTTTCCAGTGGAAATTTACTTCGGGAAGATATGTGAATATTTTTCCTCACTTGTGAAATTTCAGTCTCAACCACGAGTGTTGATTTCAGTCTCAGTCTTGAGCGCTGTCAGCTCCAGGCTGTCAGCTCCAGTTTTTTCCACGTGCTTCTGATGCCCTATGGTGTGTTCTGCTTCCCCAGTAAAACTAAAATATATGGGACACAGTCATGTCTCATTCAGCTCCTACAGATGGGCTGACTGATTTTTGAACAAAGTATTTAAAAATTATAAGAAATTTAGAAGAAAGGTTGTAGGTTTTTTTCAAGCAAGGCAAACACCCTAGTTCAGAAGCCAGCACCGTGGCCTCCCCCCTGGCCACCCCGGCCATTCTACCCACAAGACATCAATGTGAGGGATGGCGAAGCAATGGGGTTTATTGCAGGAGAATTTGACCTTTTATAACCTAGGGTCATTGTGTTACTCCCATCTGCTCATGTCACACTTAAGTGCTATTGGCTAATTACAGAAGGTTTTACTATCCTAAAGACAGGGTTTTTTTCTACCTTTCCATTACATCCCGAAATCTTCCGCATCGCTATACCCTAGACTACAACAAAAGGTTTACTGAAATAGGTACTTCATCTGCATTTTCTCATTTGTTTTTGTACACCTGAATGTAAACTGTACACACAGTCCTGCTGTGTACTTCTCAGGGCACTTTAATTGGTTGAGAAGAAAATCAGAGAGCTGCTTCTGAGGTGCACCTAAACTCAGAAATTATGTTCTTGGACATTTTTAACTGGAAAAAAAAACTCAACCAAAAATCCAAAACCAAGAACAACCCAGCAGCATCACCCAGTGCTTTGGCAGTCTACAGCAGTTTTCTCACAATAAAAGATAAATCTCAGAAGCTACTGATTTTGTGGTCAGCCCAAATGAAGTCAAATGAGAGCCAACAAGCTCCCTTTCCTTCCCCCTCCATGTGTGATCACTTCAGAGGAACCTAAAAAGAAATCTCACACAGTGATGGAAATAGAGTGAAGGACTTCTATTTCTGTTACAGTATTTGCATTTCTTTAAACACTGGTCTTTAAAATCTGAGACTTCAGAAAAGGAAAGAAGTCTCATGCCTGCATAAATAGACAAACAAAGGAAGACATATACTCTTCTTCTTGCCTTGCAAGAGAAAATGGGAACAAAAGACAGAAGTGTCCCCTGCAATAGCTATTTAAACGTCTTCATTTAAATAGAACCTGACACATCATTTTTAGCTGCTTAAGATGGTTGTCAAATTCCCTCTTACACTGCAAACTACATAAAAAATCCTAACAACCAAGAGCTGCCTGGGGTTTTGGGCTGTAATGGTAGGACTGAGCAACAAAAGAGGAAAGCAAAAGCAGACCCTGTCTCTCACACACTTATGTCCTGCTCCACACACATAGTTCAGACATCTAACACTCTGTGTTCCACAGTGTGTGCACCACATAATGCAGAACAGCAGACACAAGAGCAGAGCATCTGAAAACTCTGAAAATACACCTTCCCAATCTCCAAGCAGACAAGCAGATAAGCACATTGTTAGTCCCAGCAGCTGCTTCATGCAATTAACAGACCCATTTACAATTCGGCTCTGAATTTGTTTTCACTGTCCCTTATTAAGTTCTGGTACAAAAACTGGCTCAGAAGCTTTTTCCCCTCTCTTTTAACAAAGGACAAGGTAGAGGTTACACTTATGTATAAAGATGAATACTTAGTATTTCTATTTAAAGCTACTTATGTACCTCAGTCTGAGTCAAATTTCTCAGTCCACAAAGTTTGTGTTTAGATTAGGCTGGAGAAAGAAGTAAGTCTCTGCTGAGCTACCAAAGAACCACACATGTAGCCAGGCTTATGATCATGAATTCAATACATCTTTTTTCGGCATAATTTTTCTCATTTTCCTATTACATTTACTTACATCACATTCCACGACACTTCAGGAGTCATATTTTGTTCTCCCATCCTTCAGTGTGCCTGAGTTGATATAAGTCTTCATTTTTTATTTTTTTTAAAAATCTGCTTTTAGTTAAAAGCATACAAGATAAATGAGTAAAAGCTTTGGAAGAAAATAAGAATATTACAAAATGCAAATATATCATATAATACTATGCAGAAGAGTTGTTTGGGTTAATAAAATACAAGATAAGAGCAGTGTTACAACTACTAACAACTAAATACAACACCTAGTTAAATAAATTTACCTGTGGAGAGCCATAGACAAATAAAAAAATTTAAAAAAAAAAATCAGAAACCATCCACAGCCCCTTCTTGAGGACTTTCTGTTGGGAATTGTTATCCAGTATTTTTCCCCCTGAATTTTCTTGTCTTTTTATCAGCCTGCTCCTTCTACTCATTATTAACTGATAAATACCTCTCTGAAAAATACATTCACCCAGTTTTGATCTGGAAACTGTTTTTCATATCTAAGACTGCAAATGTAATCGAAACATCTTTCCTCAATCCTCCAAGACCATGCTTTACACATTTCAGCCAGAAAGATTTGTGTCCATCTGTCTATCTTACAGTTTCAAAACTTGTCGTTGTGGGTTGGTATTTCTTGCTTTGAAGTCTTTTATATGCAGTAGGTCTAAAGAGATTATTTTTTTTAATCACTCCAATACCTCAATCTGGGATCCTATAATCATGCTGGGCCTCATCTGCTTTGCATCACTTGGCAATTTAGGTTGTGCAAGCTATATTAAGTGCTCACAGATTTTCATACAAATGGCATGTACAAGATGTTCCAGCTTACTCACGCTGAATCCACCAACTGCAATAGACCGTTGAAGTATTTTTTTTTTTTAATAGGTATTATACTCATAAATATCCCTTTGTTAAAATGTGAAGATGTTTGGAAATGCCAAAATGAGTTACAGCTCTGTGCACCTTATGTTCCAAGGCAGCTGAGAGTTCTTAGTGCCTCTGTAAACTTCACGTTTTCAAGTCCAACAACCAACTACCTAGAAGTTCACTTAACTATTATGACACACTATCACCTTGTCAGAGTCAGATAATATACAGCTCTGAAAATCCATTCATCCACCCCAGTCATGCTTCACCCTTCTACTTCCTCGAGTTTTTTTCTTATTCAGTTCAGTATCTGTTCCCCTGGGCAGGTAGAATCTACAGGTCAGGGCTTCCCTGCTGGAAGCCCAGACCTGGGTACCGCTGGTCCTGCCCATTGGTGTCTCAGCCACTTTTATCTTCTCTTCAGCCCCAAACTCTCCACAGCAGTTTCTACTGCTTCAGCTCAAAAGTCCTAGTGCCCTGCTGGGCTTTGTCTCAGACTTTAACTTGCTCCTTTAATGTCAAAGAACTGGGCAATCTGTGCACATGGAAGAAAATAAAAAACAAGCTGTCATTCAAACAGAAAACAAAAGATATTAATCATTTGGTATTATCACCACACAACACGTGTGTGCGTATGACTAAGACTTGAGGGAGGAGAACCATATGCACCAAGCTATTTGCAATGCAGACCTGAAGAGGTTTTCCAAATTAGGTCACAGATGACAAGAGAATCCATATAACATACCCAGATGCAGAATTTTCACATTCCTCTTTTTAATGGAGTTGAGGTGATATGAGGATCTCTTGGGTACAATTTATGCAATATGGGGTTTCATAAGACTGAGGTAACACCGATAAACATTGTGAAGGAAAAAAAAAAAGGAAGATTTTGTGGAGTTTATTTCAGTTTAGTTCAGGAACTGGAGCTGCTCAATTGCCTTACTGACCAGGTGTCAGTAAAGAATCAGTAAAATCTATTTCCATCTATGTACAGCTGACGTGTTGCCAGTTTTTTCTAGAAATAGACATTACTGAGGCTAGGTCTCTCTTCTTACCTTCCACTTGGATCACTGCAATCTGCTCTCAAGTTAGAAAATATTTTAAAAATTCAGCTAGCATAGAAGTAGGCAATATTTTAGATGCAAACCATTTGGAAACAGCCATCTGTGCTCGATAATGGTTGGAAAATTTAGAAAAAAATGCTACTTTTCTTTTTTTCACTAGTTCTACTCTTTTTTTACCCTTTCTGCAGTGGACTTCTTTTCAGTATTAGTTGTGAAAAAAAAACAGTTTTACAGCCAAATTTTGTGTGATAGCCTACACAACACCAATTCATTTGTATTGACCAGAGATGCTGGCATCCCTGAGCTACTTCAAGACCCATTTTTTTCAGCTACCTCATCTCTTCTAATCCCTCTACTCTATTATTTCTACTTATTTTTCACTCTTTGCTTCCACTACCAAGATCACACAAGAAGCCAAGAAATCAGAATATTGGTTTTGGTGGGATGTAACTGCCAGCAAAGGCACCTTCACCAAAAATCTACTTTAGTAAAAAAACTTACTCTTTCCTTATTCTGATAGAGCTTGGACTTTCTGACTGTTGGACAAAGCACAATCCTTCATGCAGGTTTCTGAAGGAGACAACATTTAGCATTAGTCGGTTTCTACTTATTTTAAATAAAGTCAGGTATGGTGATAGGAATGATGTCTTTATTAAGCAGCAGACCATTTTTCTTCCTCACACATGTACCACATACTTTCCTATATTTTCTTTCAGCTAAAAAGGCATTTCCATGGAGTTGATCACTGATTTCAGTTAAAGACAGCTGAGAACTCACCATCTGTAAGATGTTAAAATATTCAGCAGGTCAACAGATTGTATATGTATTTCAAATATATCTGACCAGAAAAAATGACACATTTACTTTTCCATTACCTCAGTGTAAAGTTTCTCGCCAGGATCCATTGTCTCCCTAGCACTTCTTCCCATTACACATGAAAAAAGGAAAAGCTCCTTGCATTTACAATTAAAGAAATTAATCTGTTACTTAATATATATGTTTGATTTACAAAAGTAAACAAGAATTTCTAAAACTCTAACTAAAAGCACATATATTTTTTATGGTAATTTCATGTTGCTGGTAGTCTTTCTTTTCATATTCCTACTAGAAGCTTCCTACTAGAGATGGCTGAAGTACCAAATACATCATAACCTCCAAATGGTAAATATAAATTTTGTTCCACAAGATGATAAAATTACTCCTAAATTATACCATTTGTATTATTTCTTCCACTCCCTTCCCCTGAAATATTTAAACAAACATTAGAAAATTCTATTTCTAGTATCAAAGGAAGCTCAGAAAGCTGTTAGGTCAATGTATATACACTCTGTTCACTGACCTAAATTCTAAGAGACTAACTTCAAAATCACTGACTGAAAACTAATCTTAAACTCTGAGCAAGTGTAACAGATCTTGTAACTATACCTCTAGAAGAAATGCATTAGAGATGCACTAGAAAAAAAGTCACAAAAAAAGTCACAAAAAAAACAAACAAACCCAAACCAAACCAAAACCAACCAAACAAACAAAAATGTCAGAACCATTAGGTATCACATTAACTCAGACATGAGCTTCTTTTTCACAGGCCAGTAGCCTACTGCAGCTCCCCTCCAATTCCCTGTATTATTGAAGCACAAAACCAGCAACCTCAGAGTCCTCTGGCGCAGAGCAACACCACAGTGGTCAGATCTCTCAGAGAAATGGCTCAGCTTCCAGCATGCTATCAAACAAATTGCTTCTGCTCTTTACCTGACACAGACACACTTTGGTAAATAAAGAGAGAAAAGACCTGGGCCACTTGAATCCAGGGGTCCTTCCCCAGTGCTCAGTTCCCAGCTGCATCCCACTGCTTTGTGATGCCAAAAAGCAGTCTGTTTGCCACAGGACACCCCACTGTTTCCAAACACCAGAAAACCATCAGCCTTCCTCCTTGAACCATGAAACCTGACAAGACACAGTGTGCTTCAGCCACATATTCAAGTCTCAGACAATGCAAAAAATAAACATTTATGCTTCCTGTTCCCAGATACTGATGAAATGGAGAAGCTGTTTCTTTAGGAGCTGAGTCTGGCCTTTTTCAGAAAAATTCCCTCTTGTCATTTAGTTCAGGTGACTCACTACCTTGTACAACTGTATGAACATTGGCCTGTCCAAGAGCAGGATCACAGGAGCAAGTACAACCCATTCCTGAATCTGAACAAAATCAATGCAGTCCATGTGCCTCCAGGTAGTCACCTTTTCTAGCTAAAGAAATCTATCATTTGTACCTTTGATCTCCTTCAACTGACTTCTTTGACATGGTCATTTGCTCTACAGCTTGTTAAGTCTTCTATCCTGCTAGCTGCCATTCATCCTCCTGGCTTTTAAATGGCTTTCCTACCTGTGTAAGAAGCTGTACTTATTTTACATTGAGCATTCCCAGAGTACTTCAAGTATGGACTGTATAGTACAGTATAGTATGGCAGGTCTGGATCTTCAGATAAAAATTAGCAAGTCATCCTATCTTTAGCTTTGACTACAGTCCTTGCTTTAAGCCAAACTGAGCATGGCAACAGCTATGCACAGCTAATGCCTTTGGCATGATCCCACATGAAAGCAGCATAACCTTGGGAGGTTCAATGAAGAAGGAGCAAGGCAGGGTATTCTTCTCACAGCATGGTGATATATACATAGAAATCATCTCCTCATCGTGCTCTGCTGCTGCAAATTAATGTTGTACCCATTTCCTTACATTCCACTGAAGATAAAACTCATTACCTTCCATGATTTTATCTGCAGTATTATTGACATCTTAAAAATAATTATGGTTTGAATACATACATTTTGCACTAGTTCTGCTACTTTTCAGTCCTATCATGTATCCTTTCATTATATCAACACTGATTAAAAAATAAAAGAAAAGAAAAGCTTGTCTAAAATAATTTGTGGTTCAAATCTCAGACATGCATGAAACTAGCTGGTATTTATGACACAGATCAGGAGTGATGGAGTGTCTATTTCTAACTTGTTTTTAAAGAATTCCACCTCTTCTAAAGAGCTGTCCTCTTCCCTTTTGAGCATGGTTCTGTTTGTTCCTGCCTCACAGAACAGAGTACATCAAAGGAAAATAATAATGTATTTTGGCAGCTACAGCTAACAAGGAAAGCATCTACTTTAAGACTTGAAGACAGCTAACTAAGGTTAAGTTCATCATGTCCTAGCCAAGAAAACCTGCAGAGAGGTATGCTTACAGTGAAAGCAAAGCTGTAAGCTTAGCCCACAAATTTCAGTTACCAGAATTGTAAGGAAGGAAAAACAGAGTTCAAAATAGACTGTGGAATTGAAAGCAATTAGCCTTCAGTGACATTTTTTAGCTAGACAAGCCTCACAAAAAAATTAAAAAAACATTTTCTCCCTCATGTCTTACTTATCTGGATATAAAACATATCAGGAGAGGTGATTGTCTCAAACTTGATTGTCTCAAACTTGATTGTCTCAAACTTGACTGTCTCAAAAGGAAGTCTTTGTTTTGAGTGACACTGTGGCTCAAGAATAATTTCAGATACGGCAACTCAGGCCACTTCTAAGAACTTGCAAGTGCTCTCCCTAGAAGCAAAGCTGAGATGAGTGGGATGATCCACATGTTCTGTTTTCCGTCTGAACTACAGTGTATTTTAGCACTTGAGTCTTTCTACAGTGTCAGTGCACAGGGCATAGACCTGGGGCTGAAGCTCTTCAAAGCTCCACTCTCTCCAGCCACATGCCTTACTGCTTTGTATTTCAAGAACTAATGACAACATGCACACAATTAAGCTGTCAGAAACATCCAAAACAGCTCAGAGGCAATCTCAGCATAGAGGATTTTGCTCTCTGTGGACTGTGCTTTGCACCTTTCAAACAAGTACACAAAATCCTCGAGCCTACTTTACAGTCAGAACTGATTCAATTCACTTCTCCAATTTTTTGCTGCTATTTTTGTACCTGAACCTTCCTTTCAAAAAAGGAAAAAAAATATCAAATTAAGTAAATTCCTGTAAAGGGTAAGTGATATTTTAGAATGCATGACTGCATTTAAACTAATAAATTGAGTGTCCCCTGCCTAAAGAAGCAGAGAAAAAGGTTTAACTTCAACAGCTATCCTAAATATGATTCAAAAGTGAATATGACTATTAAAATTATTATTCTCAGCAATAACCTTTTAGAGTGACTGAAGTAAGAATTATCTGAAGTCAGCAATATTTTTCCATGTATAAGTCCAGAGGATTTCTTAAAATGCTGAATATTCTTCCTAGCTCTTCTGAAATCAACATGTGTTCTACCTGAACTGAAACACATTATTTGCCTATGACCCTCATATAGAAAAACACAATACCTATTGTTAAGTAAAATTGCAAAAGTAGTTACACTTATTTAGCTATTGCTAAACAATAAATAACAGAAAATATTTTAGAAAAGTTTAAAATCTGTGTCTTTAACACCATACATCTCATGCAACAACAAAAGTGGACTGTATTTAAATTTTGCCTGAAAATTCATGCAACACCTTACGAAGTTTAATATATACTAGAGAAGACCTGCACAGTCTGGTTTAAACTACAAACAGCCAAAGTCATTGAATCACTCTCCCAACCAGCCTAATGTGTACAAAACTTCAGTGCACAAACTGCAGTTATTTTCAACACTGCACGTGGGCATAAGCAATAACCACCTGTTCAAGTACTGATGCTCCTACACGACATTTCAAAATATATTTTCTCCTGTACTGCCAGTAGTTATTTTTGGCACGTGCTCCTATTTTGTAAACCCTTTCGTCTCTACTACCTCCACTATTATCTTGACCTAGCATTTTCCTTCTGCTCTGAAACTACAGTTTGAACACAAATAGAACCAAAATCCAGAGTCTTCCTGAGAACCAAAGAGGCATGCTGTGACTGTAGCTACAGCCATGCAAATCCAGAGTGTGGATTTGCCCGATATGGGAGGTAAGAAATTGCTTAAGTCTGAACCAAAGGGACTGCACTGATAGTCAGAACAATTGAGGAAGAGTCTAAATAAAATAAGATACAGCCAACAATTTGCATTTAAAAGAACAATGATAATTTGCATTTAAAAGAACAATGATCAACATTTGGTAAACATCTTCTTGCAGTGTAATTATGATCAATTTCATTCAGGAAAAAAAATGTCACTTGAAACTATTTTCTTTACTAACAAGATTCGTAGGGGGGAAAAAATCAATTTTCTAAAACGCACTTAGCAAGATTTAAATAGGAAAAAAGATCAGGCCATTTGCCTTCATGTACAATTTGATCAGATAGCATGTAATAGAGGTGACAAAGCCCTTTAAATTCTCCTCCACGGCTTGAATTCCAGCTAATTTTCTTATGCAAATAAGGGCTAACTAGTTACTTTTAAAATTCCATCTCTTTTGACTACAAAAACTCTAAATAGATTATTCGTAGCTCTTGAGTTTAAGTAGTTTTGAGTGTATTCTCATCTCAGTGCACAGACAGCTATGCATAAGCCTCTCATCAAGGATAAACCCCCTCTCATTGAAATGAGAATACACCCCTAAGGGTTTCTGAATTAAATTCATGTTTCATTATTCATCCAAATTATTTTACATTTTCATAGCACATTAAATAGTCTCTGTAACTTCGTGGTAAAGGCAGATATACTCCTCATAATCTGCACTAGAATATGAAAACATACAAGGCTGTGGAGTCCTAGCACATCTGTTAAAAAGTGGTGGGTTGGAAGATGCATTTGGCCAGACAGTTTTGCTACATGTCAAAATCTCTGTCAGTGCTCAAGGATTGTTTGCTATTTGTCAGGACTTTCCTGTTATTTTTTAATACAGCTTAAGGTACATTTCTGCCAGTCAGAAGATAGGCAAGAAGTTCTGTTTGACAGAATAAATGGAATATCTGATAATCAGGCTAAAGGGAGACAGAAACAGTACAAAAGCTCAGTTCAGCTCATTAATGCAAAGCTTGACTGTGTTTTGCTGCAGGGTCCAGCACATACCTAGAAATATGTATGATCTAGATCCTGACCTTCCCATCGATTTTTTTTTTTAAAGTATCCATGTAACCAATTTGTCAGTTTGTATTACATTACCCCTTTACCACTATCCACACACTTGTCTGTTAGCCTTTGGCTATGAACTCTAAACTTTTCAGTTTAAAGCTATTACCAACTTTTCCTTGGCTCACTCTCAAACTTATCAGAAACCAATTAACTGATCAACAAATCAAAATATGCTTGAAATCAGACCTCACATACTTTATTTGTCCTTAAAACCTTAATAATGAGCAAATAAAAATTACATATGTACCAATAAAATGCAGGAGACATGAAAAAGAGCAAAATTTTTTTTGTTTTGCAAACCCATGTGACTCTGAGGCTAATAGGAAGAGAGAAAAGTAATAATTTTAATATTTGTCTCAGTGCTTATTTTTTCCTTTCCCCACAGTTCTACAATTCATGTTATTGCTATAGTATCCATTAGGGAGAAATTTGCTGAACCACTTTTTTAGACTTGTCTGGGCAATTTATTTCTTTAAAACTTTCTCAGAATATCAAATGTATTTTAAAACAAGGTTCTTTCTTTTTTTTTTTTTTTACTGTTTATTTAATATAGCCTGGTTTGAAAAACAAAAAAAGTCTATAACGCAGGGGCCAGAACTTACCTTCAACTCAAAACAAATGTGAAAACAGTTACAGTTTGACTCCAGCTGTAGATTAATATACACTCTGTTTTGGTTATGAATGGCTTGGATCTATGGATTGCATAAGTCCATGCTCACTTGGGATGTGACTGTGTGCTGAGCACCTTGTGGCACATTCCAAAAATTCTCAGTTCTCACAAACATCAGCAGGAAATAAAGTCTCTCAACACACATGACAGGTCTCCCCAAAGGGTAGTGCTTTAGACTGCTAACAGAGCAGTCTCTTTCCAAAGATGATCTAAACCAGTATTTATCATGTATTTTGGTTTAGAAACCTGATATAACTAGCACAATTGTACAATTTCACAAAGGAAATTAAATCCTTCATCTACATTGCTTCTCACTTTAAATGCTAGATGCTTCAGGATTTACTGAGATATCTTTCATATAGCCAAACCCCTAGCTAAGTAGGAGAAAATGTTACTTGGAGGATAATCAGATACCAACCTGATTTAGAAGATATCTTCAGCAGGATTAAAATTTATTAAAAAATCTGAAAATATTCATAAAGCAGGAAAACAGAATTTATAGTATACTGAAACAAACTTTCTGCCTTAAATTGTGGTAGTTTGGACATTTCAATTTCAATCAAAATGGTAAAGCAAAAAGTCTATGGGACCATACACTGCTCTGAAACTGCCTCTTAAAAGGTTTATACAAATTTTAATAAAATACCAAACCTACAAAAATAAAGCTCTATATGCCAACAACTCTATTGTTCATATTAGCTTATATTTCACACTCATTGCAAAATAGAAATACCAAAGTAATATTGAACTCAGTGGCCTTCCTTGGCAGCTTACTTTTTTTTTCTAGGACACAGTGAAAACAGTTTTTCAAAGTCATAAAAGGAATTTGGTTATCTACCTTCCGTTAATTTAGTAGGTAGACCAAAAAAATCTCAATGTTCCTATTTAATGCCTAAGATAAAAATGACTTAACTTACTAGGACATGCTCTCTTACTGATTTAACATATTTTGCATACAGAATGATTGCATCTCTCATGGAGTTTCAGTAAACATTCCAGCACAATTTTTCAGGATATGCAGAGAATATTATTTATCAAACATGCTCACTCAGACAGGAATTTGCTTCTGGAACACAATTAGTCAAAGAGCCCTGAGATACTCTCCAGAAACACTGAGCAGGCAGGAGAAGGAGATGAGAAACACTTGTGCACTGGACTAACGTGACTCAGAAGGATGAATCACACACCAAAACCTCTGAGAGTTCACATTCTGTCAGGACAGTTACTCTGCTGCACTGGCTCACAGCTGCACAGCTGCACAAAAATGTTCCTTTCCAACAGAAAATTTTCTGGCTTTGGTCTCAGCCCAGAGATTCCCTGCTTCTTTTCTAATCTGATTCCCTCCAGACACTTTGAAGCAGAAAACTATTTTAAGCAGAAGATTAAAACATACAATGCAAAATATCCCCCAAACTCAAATGAGTTGGCTTCCAATATTGGGTATTATCCAAAGGCTTATTCTGAGTGACTTCTGTTGTTCACCAAGGTGTGAAAAATGCACTAATAAGAGCACTAAGGCAGCAAGAGAGCTCAAAACCACTAAAGACAGCAGCAGTATTATTGTCAGTGTCTTTACTTCATCAATGGCAGGCTCTTAGAATGGAAGGCTATGACTACTGCATGCACAGGTTGTTACAAAAGTCAAGAAAAACTGCACCTCAGTGCTTAAAATTAGAATGACAACTAAAACAGATGTAAAAAAGACAGGCACTACTTAAACCACACAAGAAGTCTACTTTGAAATCCTAAGGGGTGGGGGTAATGTTCAGTAGGGCCTAAAAATTTTAAGCAAAAAAGGGGTCTCCAATGTATTTTTTACACTCACATTTAATTGAGATCTATAGCTCTGCTGCCTGTGGATCAAGGAAAGTATAAATCACACTTCAAGCTTGCTGAGCACATGCTGTGCAGGCCAGATTCTTCTGGAACAAACAGACATTAAAATATAAACCCTTGCACGCTACTCAAGCAAGAAAGTTAAGAACTTGGATCATCAAGATAAATTGACAACATTATGACTCCACAGCAAGATTAATGTAGTCATACAATCTGACATAATTCCCATCTTCAGGACTGCTTTTAAAAGACCCGGCAGTATTGTTGAATTAAATCTGTCTAACCTCTGAACTTACAGCACAGGAGCTATTGAAGCTTTATTTATGCTAATAGTATGCATGCACACTTTATATTTTTATATACAGTTAAAATCCCTGTAATCTGCAAATCAAAAGGAACTCTGCATATGAGATTTATGTCAGACATTGTTTATATCTGTCATACTGGCAAGTTGTCCAAACCCTGTGCCATCAAATGTATTAAACTGAGTTCTCCAAGAAGCCATGTTGGTGTAGCTTTGGAAAGAATATCTAAAAATATATGAAGATATATATATATCAGTTTCAGGCCCTTGGAGACTCTTAATATTTCTCAGAATAGCCTTCATGTTTAACACCACTTCCAGGGTCAGCCAAATGCATAATATGCAGCCTATGTCCTCTACAGCCAGACATGGACCTCTATACTAGATGGATATGACTAAAGATTTCTTATAGTTCTTTGATGCTAAAAAAATATTTTATTATTATTTTTTTTACTATTTTAAATTTAAAAAATTAAATTATTCAGTTACAAACAGGAGCATGACAGCATACATAATAGTAAAACATGTATAAATGTGAATTAAAAACACTGCTGCCCCCCAAATCTTATACTTTGGAATATGTTCTGAATCTCAATGGCATGTATGTTTTAGTTTGATGCATTTCATGTACCAGCTTTAACAGCATGTTCTTATTTCCACTGCATCATGAATTTGCTCGAGGCTAATGGCTCCCAAGGGAACTGACATTTTATTTGTATTTTTTCAGTCAGTTACTGAAAACAATATTGTCGTGAAAGAATTGGATAGTTTATGCTCTAAATTCTTGGAAAAAGAAATAGAAGTAAAATAGGACTGCATCTTGCATCTCTATTTTTTGTTTGTTTTATTGTGTTCAATTATCTCATCTACTTCTCTTTTAGAAGCTTGCTTCTGTTAGCGTACTGGACTACGCTCCACATAGATGCAGATTATGTCCCACACAACTGAGCCATACACATCTATTCAGCAAGGAATGCAGTGAGAAGTGCAATGACCAGAGATCTGAAGGACAGCAAAGCAGTTTTTCCCAGCAGGATCAATATTACAGAGGCAAGAGGTGTGCAGGCTTTAAGCAAAACACACAGTTTAAATGCATAGAGAAACATATGAGGCACAGAGGATGGAGAGGCAAGAGAAAGCACATTGGGATTGTCAAATTAAGGAAATTATAGCTTTTCAGAACAGATCTCCATCCTGAAATATCTCAGCTCCTCCTTCTAGAACACTGACTTTTCCATTATTTACCCTTGGGGCGGCAGCATCTTGATAAGGCAAGCAGTGATGATGACAATGATAAAAATGAAACTATTCAGAAGTAGGGAGCAAGAAAGCTCACTGTAACAGATCGGGTGTTTAGTTTCACAGAAGAAGCACCTGAGATTTTCAAGTGACTGGCCTTATCAGAAAAGAGAACTATCAAAATGCCAGCAATCCTAAATTGTGTGTCCTTCTGAAGCCCCAGCACACAATACCTTTCTTATTAAGAAAAATTAAAATTGCTTCTTAGCAAAAAATAAGAAGTCAGCCATGCCTTGAGATAAGCTGCCTCTGGCTTACTCCCTTGGAGGAGTATGGGACTGTAGGGTCAGTTGTATGTGCATGACTGAACTGGGGAATACTCTTGCTGTATCTCCCCAAGAAGAGAAGCATTGTTTTTCAAGGGGCATCTCTCAGCATGGCTCAAAAAGTCTATCTGTAACTAGAGGTGCAATGATGCAATGCCACATTGCAGCTCCTAAGTAGGAGAGGTTCTATAAAGAAGGAATACAGCCTGGAGAGGTTTTAAGATCATCCTTTTCAAGTAATCTTTTTTGGTTATATGGTGCCTTTCTCACAGATGTTTTCCTGAGTCAAGAAGCTTGAAGGTGTACAGCAGAAAACATCACAGTAAACTTCACCTGTTGTTCTTTATATGTTAGCATGACCAAGAATAAGAGCTAGAATACTGGGACTAAGTAAAATATGTTCCTATGTTGCACTCTGATGTTAAATTAAAACTGAATTACAATAAAGCAAATGAAACATAGCAAAGAATGTTCATAATGGAAAAACATTTTGATAGACGAGCACTGTAGGTTGCAAAGGGAATACACTCAGGGTGTAGAGAGGCAGCTCATTAATGCAACAGAGAAGTATTTGTTAAAGCTTGGTGTAGGTATAGATTCAACGGCTTTTAGGGGAAAATCTCATGGCATTCATCAAAGCAAAACTACAAGTGAAGTGAATGAGTGTTTTCCCTAAAGACTGCAATATTTGTCCCTTAGAAATACAAAATAATCAACAATAAGCAGCTTGGATTAATTGAATCCAATAGTAAAATCATTTACACAAATACCAAAAAGAAAAAAATACCCTTTTGTTAGCTAAGTAAAGCTAATACACTCCTAAAAGTCTACTTTATTTCTACATTTACTTATAAATTATACATTTAATGTACGAATATCATAGTTTAGTTACTTAGAAACCCAGACTAAGCTTTTAATAATAGCTACTGGCACAACCTAGTTAAACTGTTGGTATTTCACTGCAGATACTGCAGTTCACAGTCTCTAAGTCAAGGATAAAATGTTTCATAAAACATTTCTAACTTGGTGAGTTTAGAAACGTAATAGAATTCAGGCTCTAAAATCAGATGTTATGGAGACAAACCTTATGTAGGGATTTGAAACATCATACCTACGGACACTGAACTAAATTGGCTTAAATTGATCTCCTGAGTATGCGTTAAAATAAGATAGATTCTCACATCACAGTCCCAAAAACAGACTCCACTGAAGAAGGAAGACTCCCACTGAGATCTAAGCAGACAAAAATTTAGCACATGTTTAATCCTAAAATTGAAGGTAGGATATATATGAAGCCAGTGTACTTTTGTCACCAGAGTATGGTATCTACAGATAACTCATAATATTCTGAAGCTTGGTTTACATAAGCAGAGATTTCTTTCTCACACTGATCTTTCTATTGTTCCTCCCTCCCTTATTCCATTCTGCTGGTTCTGAAGCATTACCTTCCCTCACTTCTGCCCATTGCAACAATTCAAGCATCTTAATCTTTCATAAAATACTTCATCACAGACAGCTAGAAGACCAATTTTCTTATTTTAAACAATGATATGTGAGTGTATTCTCAAAAACCACAAAATGGTAATTCAGAAAGTAAAGAAAAACCTAGGAAACCACATGACATTTCAGAAGAAGTTCAATTATACAAAAAAGGACATAAATTTCACTCTTAAGAAAGCCCTTGAGACGGAGAACTCACTCTGCAAAATCATTAATGTCTCCTGTATTATAAGAAGTCTTCCTCAATTAGACTGGAAGAGGCCTCTGGGTTCACAAATATTTCTCCCTTGTTATCACACATAACCACATCATATAAGCTCTTAGATAAGCTTAGCAAATTTAATCTGGAAACCAATCTTGAACAGTTGCTCTAAAACATCCTATAATTGTAAGTAATTTTTTTTCTGTTTTCCAGCCCATAACTATCCATGCATGGGTCTTCTTGTGCGTATACTACTATCTTTTAACTCAGTTGTTCCCTCCCTGGCATTCAGTACAATTCCTAGCACATATACAGAGAGCCATTTTGTGACTTTCCAGGCTTAAGAAGAAAAGCCCTACAATATATTCTTTCTTTCATGTGTCCTTTTGCCAAATGTGAACCTTATTTTGCCAGTGAGTTATTCAGATTTGCACAGTTATTCAGATGAAATTTAGCCACTAAGATTGTGCAGTAAAATGTATTCTTTTGCTCCTTCCATGTCAAACAAGGCATTCTTACCATATAAGTAAAACTCCACAGCCATGAGGAAGTGGCAGGGGCCATGGAAATTCCATCAGCACAAATGGAGAGGGTTGGAAGGGATCTGAGGTCTTCAGAAGAGAGAAGATCATAGAATCATAGAATGGTTTGGGATAGAAGTGACCTTCAAAGCAATCATCTAGTTCAAACCCTCCTGCTATGGACAGGAACACCTCCTACTAGACCAGGTTGCTCAAAGCCTCATCCAATCTGACCTTGAACACTTCCATGGATGGTAAACCCACAGCTTCTCCAGGGAACCTGTCCCAGTGCCTCACCATTCTCATAGGAAAGAATTTCCTCCTAATACCTAATCAAAACCCACCCCCTTTTGGTTTGAAGCCATTTCCTGCCAGTATATGCCCTTGTAAAAAGTCCCTCTCTGAAATTTTTTAGGCCCCCAGTACTTCCAGTACTGGAACTCTGCTCTAAGGTCTCACCAGAGCATTTTGCTCTTCAGGTTGAACAACCCCAGCTCTCTCAGCCTGTCCTTCTCCTGCCCTCCAATCATCTTCTGTGACAATGATAACCAAGACTAGAGGAGAGCTGCAGGGTCTGGTGATCTCTGGGAGAAGGACTATTGGTAGGAATGTAGATATTTCCCTGGCAAGAAGGAAGAACCAAGCACACAAAGTATAGATAGGCTTGGGTCAGACAAGAAGTGTCAGAAAATTCATCTTTACAGGTGTCACTGGAGCCTACACATGTCCCTCACCCCTGTCCACTCGGGCATATACTCCACCTTCCTCCTAGAGCATCTCCCTTCCTTCAGCAGCAGCTATTGTCAGTCTGACCCATCCCAGCCTCAATCCCCTGTGCCTTCTGGGCTGCTGATGTGGGAGCAGGCAGCTCTGGGACAGGTGACTTGGATGCAGACAGGGCACAAAGCCATGGCACTGCCAGCCTTCAGTGCAGGCAGAGCAGCACACTCCACCTCTGCCAGCAGGCTGTGTGCTTCCCAGGCACACACCATGCTCAGTCTGCATCTGAGGAAATCTCTGTCCTTGCATGTTCTGTGTTACAATGGCCTTTGCCTACATTCAAACCATTATTATGAGCCTTTGCAGTCATTCTGTATTCAGCTAGTCACCCAGATTTCTCTTGCAAACCGTGAATTCCCAAATCAAAAGAAATAATCTGAAAAAGTCCTCAAGCACTAGCATGCTTGCACACTGATCCCTTGCACATTGTAAAGCTCAACTTCTAGTCCTCCTGTGAACTCTAGATATCTCCAAAACATTGACTCATTCCTTAGCATACTCCTACACTTTATTCCAGGGTTGACAATGAAATACTAAACCACAACAAAACTGAAGACCTAATTTTGATGAATGCAAGTTCCCCCATCCAGTACTGCTCCTTTCACCACAGTGGTATCTCCCTTGCTCAATATCTTGTGCATCTCAGTTCTTTCCTGTTCATGTTTCATAAGTTGTCATGTGGCATGTGGTTCTTTATTTAAGCTCATCTTGATATCTGCCATATTTTTGTACATTAAACACTCTTCGCTAATTATTTTTCTTTAAAGGTAGAGCTTATTTTAACAACACCTGCTTCTGCCAAGTCCATATAAAATTTCATGGAACTTTTTACTGACCTCCACATTTCTAAATTTTTTCTCCAGCAATATTTTTATCTAGGTATTTACAATGTTAAGTCAAAATAAAGGTTTTGGCACTGCATATAACACTTAAGTGAAGGAGAAGATTATTGGCAACTATTCCATACCTCCCATATCACTCTGACTGGTGGACATTGACATATGTCCTGCAGTCACTAAGTGCCTGTTATGCCTCACCTTTGCTCTCATAGTCAGCTGTATCACCCTTACTGACAGAAGAAATAAGGTTAATGCACCTTTCAGTCTACACCTAAATGCCTATAATGAAAATCTGTTTAATCTTCTCTTGGCATGTTTCATTCCCTGTTTTCTTCTGTTCCTCTGGCTTAAAAGCTGTTCATTAAAACATCTCCTACTATATGTAACTAACCCCTGCTTTTAGCAGCTTCTACCTTTTAATGGATTTCTTTTTTGATTACTAGAAGGAATGTAACAGACTTCCTAATTCTAAATAATTTCTGGATAGTGACCAGAAATTTCATCCAGCTAAATGAGGAAATACCTCCTACTGGGTTTTTTTCTTGGCCACTAGTTTCAGATGGCTTCTTCCATGATAAAGGGGATGGTGCTTCCCTCCCTCTCAAAAAATCCTGAGTTTATTTGTTCAGCAGCTTCCCTATGTGCTTTTCCCAGTTTTTCTAAATATCCTGTTTTAAAACTGAAGACATGAAACATAATGCTAATACACTTTAATTAATGTTTCGATTTAAATCAAAATGAATGAGCTTGTGAGCACTCCATTCAAAGGGGTTTGAACTTTAAGATTATTTTTCTATTAATGACAACTTACTTCCTACAGAGCAAAGAATTTAAGCCTGCCACACTGATAACAGTACATGCTCCCCATTCTCCACCTCTGAATTTCTGTGAGAGAGTTTTATCTTTCCTCATAGCACGATAGATATATCAATCCACGTTGAATTCTGTCTCTGGAGTTTCCAGGTAGGTCTCTCTTCATAACCAATGCAGTTTCTTTTATCGCTTCTCCCCAAAGATTTTGATCTAACAGCTTCTTTTACTTACACTACTCTTTCTAGCAAGTCCATGGCATGACTAATTAATCATTTTAGGAGCTTCCACTATATTTAATGAAGATACTGTGTATTATTTCCATGGGCAAAAAGAAAATCTAGCCTTGCAAAAGTCTATAGATGTAATATCTAGCAGAATTTGCATTATGGTCCAGACAACTAAAAGTACTGACATGAGTTATTGACATGAACTCTAAGAATAAAAAGAAATTAGATGTTCAGTCCAGCATCCTGTGAGATGTTTCTTCACATTAAAAAAGGAGGGCACACTTGACCTCTCAACTTCATTTATCCATGTTACATTGTTTCTCAAAATTTCTTCATACTTTCAAACTAAACACCCAACCAAGACCTTGAAGAGGTTTTATATAGTGCAACAGTGTATCCATAAACTATGACTGTTTTTAAGAGCACTAGAATAAAATGCTAGTTATTACTATTATGATACAAGTAAAACTGGTATATGGAAACTGGATATACAGCTCTTATTTAAAATAAGCCAAAGAGACCAAGTGGAGACAATACACCCTATAAATTGTTGTGTATTTAATTTATTAATTCTGTACAAAAATTTATTGCTAAAGCAACACAGCTTTAAGGTGAATAATTTATCTTTTGCTACTTGTCAAAGAACTTTCTATGAAAATCACAAAATAAAGGGACTATCATATTAGACATTTGTAAAACCACTAAATAAAAGGGAAAAAAGCCCTATCACCAAAGTTTTACCTTCCTCAAACAGGGCCATTAACTTAAAACATAAACATAGGTTTCCTTAGTAAACCTAAGTTATTCAAAAAGAGAAAATAAATAGAAGATTGTGAGCAACAAACATAAGCAGAAAAGAGGAATCAGGAAATAAAAGGACATTCTGCTACAGTAGGTTATGCTTTAGACATACTTTTTTTTTTTTTTTTAAAGATACATTTGCAAGTAGAGATGCCAAAACAAAAAAATCATTGAGGCAAGGAAAATTGTGTTCCTCTTGCTTTACTTCCTATAACTCACCTCTATATTCAATAAACTCACCACTTACTTCTTAAATTCATATAAATTCTTCAGTGAAGTTACTGTGGTCTGCCACAAACTACTTAATATATCAGGAGCGTAAAATGTAATAGAAAATATCATATTTTAAGAAAACTCTAACCCTGGAATACTGTTCTGGCCATTTCCCTCTTCAAAACAATTATTTGCTGTCATAAAAACAAAACAAAGCAAGTCCTATTAACTGCTGCAAGGTAGCTCTCTCTACAACTGTAGCCACCAGGTGTTGATGTTACAAATTATTAGCCCATTTGCTTAAATAAAGACCATTTTACTTTTGTAACAATAACTAAGAATATTACCAGGAAAGTGAAATATTAGTATAAGGAGGATTTGTGAACTGACATGACGATTCACTTTTTTTTAGGCCTACTCAGGGGTCAACAGCATTGAGATCAGGAACAATGTTAACTAATGAGATCAGACCTGCACATGACTTCATCTTGTTTAGCTTCTCAGAGGACAATAATAGGTTTCCCTGAGCCCATGCTATATCCAGTCTGATCACACATACACATTTAAGCCCAAGTTCCTGGGTGATTCACTAAGATCTCAGAACTTCATTAACAAAGCTCAAGTAAAATTTACTGGCTGTTCATATGAGTCCTTTCAATAGATCCAACATGGTGGTAACAGATCAAAATAGCTATCCCCAAATCTGTCTACGAGAAATTCAGATCACCCTGTATCTGCAATACAGTTTATGAACATTTTTGTTTGTAATACCCATTGAGAGACAGACTTGCAGAAAATTAAACCTTTGGCACAAGTGGTGATGGTGGGAGGAACTTTACATTCACTGCCTCACCTCTGTATTTTGCTGATCAACAGGGTTGACTTTTGCTTTAAGTAAATATTGAAGTGGATTGTTCTTCAGTCAACACAAGCTTCTCAGGTTAAAATACATTTTGACACACACACCCCTTAATGCACAAAGTCATAAGTGAATATTACTCAAAAGGGAGGGGAGATTTCTGGTACAGCAGCTCTTAAAAACCTTTGGGGAGTAGTTTATGTAGCACAAACCAATACTGAGCCAAATTCTGCTACATGAGGGAGGAAGCCAAACTTTGCTAACCTGCTAACAGTCTTTACAAGAGTAATGTTGCTTTATGGAAAATTTCAGGCTATTGCTCTACAGAGAATTTAACAAAAAAACGGGTCCTCAAAGGAGACATCACCTGGTATTTATTAAGCAACACAGCTGTAATAGCATGAAACACAGAAAAATCTTAGGGGAACTTGGTTAATTTTTGGGAACCCCAATCAGACAGAAATTCTGTGAGGTGTTGTGTAGCAGGAGAAAGGCTCTTATTGAAGTGATGTGGGGACGTAAATTTGGTTTTACCTAGCATGCAAGGACATCACTGATGACCTAGTTTTATACTAATCAAAGAAATACACAACTTTCCTTCTAGCTCTTAATTGTAGGACAGCTGAGAGAAGAATATATTAATGAGATGATTGTCTTGCTGGCCTCCATAGAGAGCCCATGACCACCCAGAAGGATGTAATATATATGTTGAAAATATCTTTACAATATGTTTTTGTTGTGGTCGGCAAGATTTTTAGAAAGATAAAATATATTCTAACTATTAGCCTAAATAATCCAAGAAGGTAAGATTCAGGGAGTTCTGTCTGATATTAATTAATTACCTATAATGATTATTAAATAGATTGGTCATTTGTCTGACTATATCAATGCATACCTATAACCTAATTTGTTGGATTTGTGGATTCTTATAATTTCGCAGGGTAAGGATACTAAAGGACAAAACTGGTTTTCTACAGGAACTCATCAATATCAAGCAGTCTTTGGAAGTGGCACTGCAACAACATGAACATTGAACAAATAGAGAAAATTTACAGATAATGCGTAAAATATCAAAGAAAGTGGAATTTGGCCTCCATTGTTGCCCCTTCTCAGGTACAGAAGGGAGATGAAAATATTAAGTTAGCTCTGAGTATCACCACAGAAACACATGGAGTTGCATGAAAACTTGATTTAGTTTTGTGATCCAGCATAATCCCAAAATACATAAACAGAGGTCTGCAGATATTGAGACAGCATTTTTCTATCTGTATGCAGGTTTTGTAACTTTTATTTATATGTATGTATGCAAATGCGCAGAATAAACTGAAGTTACAAAATCTGCATACTTCACTTTGTTCATGACAAAATTTCAGGTCATCTAATAAGGAGTGAATTTAGAGGGTTACTAAAATCAGATAAAAGGTACGGAGTTTACTTATTACATTTGCATTATGAGTGGTGGCATACTGCTCTCCTCATTTTAAAATGACTTATTTGTATACAAATATCTGTATGCAGTCTGAGGCCAGGGCTGCTTCCCCAAATGAGCAGTGTATCTGAGACCAGCTCCCATCCTGACATTTCATCCACTAAGCCACAAGATAAACTGAACTTCTCTTGCTAGCTCTGAGGAGAAGACTTTTCAGGACTATGCCTCAGGCATGTAAGAAACCTAAATCTTCATACTCAGAGAAAGGAGAGAACCAATGAGCTTCTGGCTACCAAATGCAATGGTCCCAGTGCAGCATCCTCTGGCCACAGTGGCCCACAATAAAAGAGGTGTTGCTGTGGTGGGCTTTAACCCAGGTCACAGCTTCCAACACAACTCCACACTATCAAGTCTAAAGTCACTGGATAAAAACCACATCAACAACACCAAAATGGTTTCCAACACTCAAGTGCTTTATATAAAAACAATACTGTCAAATATTTGATAACATGCATCTGTAGGAAAAAAAAAAAACACTTTTGTATTGATTTGATTCTGCATGCAGTAGATATAAACCCCAAGTCATTATCCTTCTTCAAGCATTCTTGTAAAAAGGTCTACAAGAACAATTGTGAGACATAAGCACTTCAAACGGAAGATAAGTTGAAATCCATTGAATTTCAACAAATCTCTCAAGTTTCCATATATATCAGTTTTTCCTCAAGCCTTATCATTACTCAGTTACTGTAATAAACCGTTTTCCTACACTAGTTCCAAATGCATTTTTTCCATCTTATCATTTGCCTAAAAAGGATCTGAAAATAGGTCATAATTTCCATGCAGTTGCTTAACATGCAGGAATTTTCACCCAACATTTTTGCAAAAGTCTTTTGTAACTATATGAAAGACACATGAGTATTAAATATTCAAAGTTTATTTTGATGTAAAATGAACAGAGTTAACTAATTTATTGATCTTAACAAGATGTGATTATGAAAGAACAATAGTTTCAATGCCACAAAGGAACCACCAAAATTATCACAAAGATATTTGATTTGGGTCTCTTTGAAACCCATGTTGGGATCTGTCAAATTACATTATATTTATATTAATTGCTGAAGCTTAAAATCTATTTATAATCAGCAAGAGCATAGTTTAATCCTCTACAAAATCAGTTTATAACCAAATAATACTGTTAAAATATGAGATTATTAATGTAGCATTGTAACATCAAGGAAAACAAGCAATGCTGACTTCCCTCCGCTGAATGTGCCATACCCACAGTTAATAAAATCAGCCAGCCTCTGAGCTCTGTCGGAAACAAGATGCTGAGGTAAGACACTCAAATAAATGATACATCAAAAAGCTGTAATTAACTGGACAAGAACTGGTTCTTCTTTGGAACAGCCATTTCAATTGTATTAGGTACATTTAATGGGTTGTCTGCCACAGGAGAAAAAGGCCCATATCCTCTCCTGCACCACAGAACACAAAAATCCAAGTAAAGCCTAAAGAAAAAGACATAATTCAGCCTTTTCTCTGAGGGACAGCAACACCTCCTGAATTGTCAGCTGAGCAGGAGTATTCTTCCTCAAGCTACTGCTTCTATGATGCAGTACTAACGCAGAATAAAGGGATAAGCATTAAAAATATCCCTAAGCACAGTTTCCCACTCACCACATACAAATCTCCAGAGCTTTTCATCTGAGGATGGGAAATATTATTTTACAGACAGCACTAGTATTATCTCAAGACACTGAAATACACAGTGTGTTTGGTGTCACCGTTATGAGAGTATTTTAGCTGTGAATATGATTTGAGAAACATGGTGATACTGAAGATGAGTAACATTTATACGATGCAGTTGGGAAAAGAAGATTAGCCATCGAATAAACAGTACTCTCCACCAAGAGACCTCTAAAACATGAGCAACATACATAATTTCTGTGCAAAGAATTGCAGTGGAAAATAAAAGCTAAAGTAATAATTAAAAACATGCATTCTGTTTGGGTGAAAACAAACAATCTCATTACTCATCCTATATAAAGAAGCTGATGTTAGATTACATTTGATTTCATTGCACTAAGGAGCACAGATCTGATCAAATCAAGTTAACGAATGCTTCTGTTCAACTACTAACAATGATTGAAGGAGAATTTTAAATTCTTTGAAACAATTTCAAGCCTATTTTAAGTACATATTTACTACAACAAAACCACAGAAAATTGTTTAAAAATTAAAAATGACATTTTAAACTGGAAAAATGAGGAAATATATGAGGAGATGAAGCTACCAGCACAACCTTAAGACAGCACTGTTTTAAGAACCCTAGAGTTTTTAGCAGACCATCATTTGGCATCAGAAAACTAAAAACTGGAGGCTATATCAGCTGATGATGACTATATTCATCATATTCAAGTCCATCATACATGCACAGCAACCATCAAGCACTTCCTTTGATTCCTCATCCTTCTGGGCACTGCTGCAGTTTCTCCAATACAATTCCACAAAGAAACGGAAGTATTTAGTAACATTTATCCTCTCTTTTAAAGAGGGAATCCATTCATTGAACATTCTCTTGAATTACAAGTGTTTCCTGTCACAAGGCCAGCTTTACTCCTAATAATGTGGAAATACCCTGTGCAGTTTTCTGCTGGTATATCATGGCGTGTACAGCTCTACATTGTACATCTCTAAAGCAAAATCTCCTCTGTTATATCCACTTAATGGGATATAAAATTGAGCACATCAGTTGATTTCTAAGGTCACATTCACCTTCCTAAGAGTGCTTTTCCAAACAGCTATGTCATCTTTTCCCCAAACAAGCCTAATTAATCGCTTTTGCGTTCAGATCTCAATTTCTCAGCTCACTGCCATAAGAAGTGGTTTTTTTTTATGAAAAGTCCTGGTAACTCCTGTTAACAGGAAGTTGAAATTGCCTTTCCTGGTCAGGTTTCTCCTGCTGCCATGTCCACCAAAGCACTTTTCAGCTCTACCTCTGGATTCGAATTCCCTGTGAGTAGTTAGCACCATCCACTGCTAAATTATGGACCTAGACTGTCCTTGAAAGCAGCTCCATGTAAGTGGCAGAGAGACTCTGCACAGTCCTGAGTCATCTATGACATCCTACCAGTAAGTTCCTGGTAAAAATCTCCCCTATGAACAGGAAACCCACCTTAAATGGCAACTGGATGCACCTCTTCAGCCCCAGCTACCTCCACAGAGCGACTGATCTTAGTTCAGATTTAATCCTTTACCTAATATTGTTCAAATAAAAAATGTGAAATAATCTGAGTTACAAATGAAATGAAAATGCCTGGGTTGTCCTTGCATTACAACTCTGAAGCTGTTAAACTTTTTTAGAAGGGCAGCTGAGATACATCTGAGTTTAAAAAAAAAAAAGTTTTGTTGAAGTTAAATTCTTAAAAATATCTCACTGAAAAGCTACCGCTCCCATTTTTAAAAATAGGGCAACAGGGTTGCTCTGGCTTGAAAGCAATAAAACTCACAAAAATGTGGCCTTAGAATTCTGCTGTTCATCTCACCCAGCAGGAGTACATTAGAAATTGAAATAAATCTCTTTGTACCCCAGTCCCACAGAACATGCTCCACCTGCAACAGTCACCGAACGCACCCGGATCCGCAGATGAGTAGGAGACTTTGTCATTGCTTTTCGCTGTTCAGTGGGGCACAACTGCATGAATGCTAAAAATGAGATTGAAATGTACTGTTTCTAGTGCCTTCTCCATCCATGCTTTATGGAAAGCATGACAGAAGCAGCATTTGCCATACTGCAGAAAAGAGGCGGTAAGAAGCATGGTGCACACAGAGCGAACATGAGTCAAGATGAGGAGACAAAGCAGTCAAGCTAGGGGAGACAGATGAGACAGGGGCAGGGAGATATGCAGTCACTGAAGTGTATTTCATTCCAGAACTTGGAGCAGAGCCCAGGATACCAAAGTCTCAAACCCTCCTCTGCTGTCAGCTAGTATTTACAAAAGCTAATTGCAAAGCTCTTCTCACAGATTTGGAGCTGGACAAAGAAAGGGCAACAGTCCTCTACAGTAACTCATTCCTTCATTGTTCCAAGAGTTAGACCACATTGCACTATAGTTCTTAACTCCTTGGAATCTTGTATCCCTAATGATACTATTAAAAAAAAAAAAAAAAAAAAGTAGTTCTGTTAAGTTTAAAAAATACATTATTTAATATCATAAAAATGTTCCAAGATTAAAAGTGTTGGAAAAAAATTCAGTCCAGAATGAATGAAATATTCAATTACTGCAATTGTTCCTATATACACTACAGCATGCATGCACACACAACCGGAGAACATCTCTGTTCATTTGCAACCCAAATAATTACCCAGTAATTAACACATGGTTCATATAAACATGTATGCCAGTATCAATTAGGTTTCCTTTCTTCAACTGTGAAAGAAAGTTTCATTCTTGCCCTGTGACACATGCTTTCAGCCAAATGGAAAAGTTGCAATACAAAAAAATTGTTTTCTGATCTAGCCTGAATAGAAAACAATGCAAGCAGGAAAAAAAGGAGAGTTCGGTCAGATGTGCATCCAGACATTCCCCCTCTGTCCTGTCCAGCATTCTGCTGTGCGATTTGTAGCATCACATCCAGTCCTTTTTCCTCCATTCCCTCTTAATATGCCTCATATGTCAGGATGCCCACAGTCAGCAATGAGTGCCAGAGCTGCTTTAAAAGGCAGAGACCCCGAGGTTCACTGGAAAGCATTGGAAGCTCTCATCCCGCAGAGCTACCTTGAATGCCACTGTCACCCTCAGGGAGACACATGACATTAACTCAGGGATTCTGAGTATTAATTGCATGGATCTCACAAAACCTGTAACTGTAGGGAAATGTTTCGAACCTCCAGAATTCCAAAGATTTTCTACCATAGTTCTACGAGGTTACTGTTATTTCCTGATTTGGATTTATTCACAGTTAGTAATCAGGATTCTCCTCACACATTATATTTCCTGAATAGCAAAGTTTCTCTCTGCAAGCTCAATCTAGTGAATGTCAAAGCATAGAACCCTGATGAAATGTTAAACAAAGCAAGAGATAGGCATTGACCCACAAAGCAGACATGTAGCATCATTTAACAGGCTTATGGACAAAATGTATTTCTGAAATATTTCAGCGAGCATCTGCATAAAGCTGACTGTTGATGGGAACTAAAGCTGACAAAGGCATAACAACATAAAAATGCATCTGTGATCTTACCCTGTACGTACTTAAAGTGACAGTCCATCAGGGCATAATTATAATATATTACTAATGGAATATTAATCAAACATTCATTACTCTAATTAGAAAAACTTGTCTTGAAAAGCAGTCTGACTTTTCACCTCTGAAACTGTAATTGACACACAAATGAATTTGACAGTCTTGATGACTATGGATCCTTAGTGGGAGAGATAATATCTTTATCTTCCAACATTTAGCTTAACTGCCAGTTTCCATCCTCTGTATGTAAAATTCAAGTCAGCTTAGATGATCCCATGTGCTACTTCAACCTCTGTTAAGTACTACACATACATCTAACATGAGACAGAGATAAAACCTAGGCTATGTGCAGGTTTACCAAGTGGGAATTAAGTTTTTCTTTGAAAGAAACCTGGAATATCTCTCTACAAAGTAAGAAGTCAAGCCTGAAGTAGGATTTCAGTTATCCATGCACATTCACCTTTTTGAACCCTTTTTGTCCCTTCAAAAGTGTAATTTCTGTGCACACACAATGTCTAAACCCCCACAAATATTAACCACACACAAAGGAGACCAAGTAGCGGTATAAAGTCTGCCTTTCAAACGATTCATGTTGAAAAGCAAAGCATTTAGGAGATAACATTGTCAAGTGCAATATCCCAGCAGGTCTCAAAGTTGAAAAAAAAAGAGAAGTGAATTTTGTGCTCATGTATTGACACAATCCAATGCCTGCTTAAGGAAATGACAGACACTACATTCATAGTGTGAGCCACAGACTTCAATGAGGAGCAGGTCAGGCTCCTATGGATTATTCTAGCTATGCTCAACCATGAGATACTTTTAACAATAAAAATTTTATTAGAGGCTTCACCAGGCTATGATGGATTATGTACAGGGTTCTCTTTATGCACCTTGCTGAAGATGTTGAAATCTGGAGCAGTTTAAGCCTGCTTTTTATTTCAAAGTGTGTTCTGATTTTGCCCAATCTAAGATCATAGAATGTCTCAAGTTTGAAGGGATCGACAAATATCATCAAGACCAACATCCTGCAGGACTACCTAAAACCAAACCATGTAACTAAGAGCTTTGTCCAGAAGATCCTTGAACTCTCATAGGCACAAAAGATACCGTTCTGCCAGAAAAAAGCTTGCAATGTTTGACCTCACAAGATAGTTGGAAAGTTTATTATAAATTGCAATTCAGACTGTTGACAAATACAATGGAGAATTAATTATAATTTAGAACTACAAGTGTATTTTAATCTGTCTTGACTTCATCTACTAGGTAATTATTTAGGGAATATGCAGCATGTTACAATTCATTTAGGACTGAAACATTTTTTTCAATGTTACTGATCCAAATTACTGTGCTATTTTCACTTGTATTACCAGACATGGCCTGAAAGTAGGAAAAGTCTGTTTATCGTATCTGAAACAGGAAATGCATTTGGAACTGATGTTATAAATAAAAGTGTCAATATTTGCAGATCTAAAAGCATAACTTTAAATTGTTTAATCTTTGTCCTTGGTTATATATCTTCATTATGCTATAAAATTAATTCAAATTATGTGTTCACTTGCAACAAAGTTGGCAAGGAAAACTCTGAAATTATCTGTACTACTTCAGTGTGATGTGATTTTCTGTTATGAAAAACAATTTTCCGGTGAACTCATTTCTCCTTGCTAAACTCAAGACTCGTTACTACCAAATAAATAATGACAATGTTGTTACTGCAGCAGGGATGGCAATATTGGAATCGTCACTGAGGAGGAGACAAGAGAACACACCTCATGTATTACTGTGTCCTGACCTCCACAAATGATTTGCCAGTTGTGATATGCATTAAGACATTTCATACCCACATTCTGCTCTTTCTTTTCTCAGGGACAATTCTGAGGCTTCATGTTCTATGTGCTAAGCCTTATGGCCCTAAATTTCAAATTCATTCCTTAATTGGCTAAGGGAACTATTGTTAAGTGAAGACCTTGAGTTTTTTATTGGTTTGTTCTGGGTGTTTTTGTCTGTCTTTTCTTCCCTCCAGTTGCTGTATGTTCCACTATCTAGACGATTAACTTCTATTCCCCTCTTCCTCAAAAAAACCCAAAACCCAAACAGTCCAGGGTGAAGCAAATTCTAAAAAATCTCCAAATAGTAGATGCTGAAGAAAAGAAATTACATAACCAAAACAGGTTTTCATTTGGCTTTGTGTTACTCACATTTCCACCTACTTGAATCTAGCACTAAGTCAAATCCATTCCTGCTTTCATCCCACTTACCTCCCTGTAAACACACCAGTCACAAACCCAGTTTTCTGCACTTACCATCTACTGAAATAAACTCTGTTGCAAATACATTTCTGTTTTCTACCGAAGCTATCCAGCTGGTACACAAAGAGGAACAAGATCTAGTCTATTTAGATAAAATACACAGTTTTGAGGGTTTTTTTCCCACCGTTTTTTGTTCAGTATATATTTTGTTTAATTTTGCATTTATTTATCAGCACAAACAGAATTATTTAAAAGTAGTTGTTAGATAAAGCATGACTCATTTGATCCTACTTTCAAAAAGTATTTGACCTAGCAATAAATACAAAAAATTAATCCTGCTTCTCCAAATATGTCCACACAAACTCTAAGAAAATGCTTAACAAAATAACCATTAATACTACATTTGCCACACTTAATTTTCCAGCACACACACAAACTTAGCTCCAGAGAGACTCCACTGAATTAATTTACTTACTTTAGGTGGTATATTGTAATGATAATAACAGAATCTATTAAAGAAGGACTACATGATTAGGCTCCATAAAATTGCAGGCAACAATCCATGACTAAGCTGCAAATTCAAAGGGGGAAGCAAAATGAATTTTTTTTCATTATTTATCTATTTTAAACAGATAAGATGTGCAGCACACATACTGATCAATGTATTTAAACATTTTCTTTCTAATACCATGGCTTAACTTTTACCAACACAAAACACATAGCAGTTAGCTGAGCTTAATTTAAAAAAAAAAATCATATTACAGATGAACAAACTGGGAAGAAACTAAGTATTTGAGTTACACACAGGTTTAGTATCAGATGTTGGGAGGACCCAGTTCATCTCCAGCATGATTTGTCATTGAAATTCAACAGGATCAAGAACTGGTTTTGTCCTCTTGACTGCCGAATTAAACATTTTCTGATGATTAAATAGTATGTGCTGAAAAAAAATTTTCCTCCTCCTCAAACATATATAAACAAAATAAATATATTTTTTTTCAAGAATCTCAGTATGACACAAAGCCTACATTCAGCTTTGAATAATAACTACATGAATGTAAAGCAATTTGTTTGCATCCCCTAAAAGAGAATGAATCATATCCACGACACCAAATTGTAGTAATAAATTACCAAGCTCTTCTCGTGGTGGGAAAAGCATTATCATATTAGATTTTGCAATTCAGATCTATTATAGGCGTCTTGTATTTATTTATTCAGCCATATAACGTGGTATACTAAATCACATATTGGCTACGTACACTCTGTAGAGGGCACATGTCTGCCTGCATCAATACTATTTCCTTTACCAAGAGTACGGAGTGTTTACTATTATCAAAAATATGAGTGCAGTCTAACTGTGACACTGGTGCCCCCAAAATTCTGGTCAACCACCTTGACTATGCAGAAAAACTGGCTAATAATACAGCCACTGAGTGACTATTCCTGAGAAGCAGACTTTGTGACAGCTGGGTCTGCCCTGTGTGCAGTCAAGTGAGCACCACCGTAGCTCTGACTGACCTGGGCTTTGTGCAGTCTGCTAGTGACTTAAGACCCCAGGTCTATAAATTCGTGTTCTCCAGGCCACCCGATGACAATAGCTAGAGTGGCCTCTTCAGCCCTGAGACGTGAATGAGGAGTGCACTTACTGCCTTCAACACCTTCCAGAAAGGAATTCACCTTTCCTCCTTGAAGTCCTCATTGCTTCGACCAGAAAGGCAACAAAAACTCTTTAAAGTGTCCCATGTGCCTGAACAGCTAATCTCAGCTTCTCTTCAGCCTTCCCTAGAAAACCAAAGAGCAGGGAGAGATCAACATCAAGAATAAGGGAGTTTACAGGGATCTCATTCACTCACTTCTGTTCCCCTGGTGGTTGAGGAAAAAAAATCCCCATCAAAAAAATCAATCCTGACTTAAACTTAAATTCAAAGCATATGTGAGCCTGAAGAGGTAATCCACATTTATGGAGCATATTGCTAATGTGGGCAGTAGCTGCCATGAGCTAGATATGGAAGGTAAGAGGAGTTCAGAGCAGTTTATGGTTAGACTAAATATTAAGGCAAAATCATCAGATAAAACTGAAATAATTTATGTTCTACAGTAGCACAAGGCTCTCATGCACATGTAAAACTAGAGTTAACCTGATGTTCATATTTTAATACAAATCAATTAAAAAAAAAAAAAATCAAATTTATCAAAACCAGGACACTGCCTCATTCAGCATCTGTTCAAACCCATATATAAATCAGTTGCAAGGACTCTGTATGCTAACAAAGCCAGAAAGGCTAAACTAGATCTGGCAAATTCATCAATTAATTAATTAATTAATTAACTATACCACAAATAATCAGTGATCCCAGTTCTGTATAAAAACAAACAAGAATCACAGTTGCACCAGGAAAAAAAAAAATCCATGCACAATTTATTCATTGGCATCTCTTAATCTGCAATAAAATAAAATACTGGGGTTTTCTGCGGTAGCCTCAGGTTAAAGCATTTTTTCTTTCATGAGAGAGACATTGCACAGAGATCCCTGGGAACTGTGCACAGACCACTGGCAGCATTTGATCTGAATTATGTAGTATTTTAAATATGAAAAGAAACTTTAGCATGACACCATTACAGAATAATAATATTGAAGCTTTTTAACAAATAACATTTACATTTGTAGGCTTTCCTATATATTAGTTTCTCTATTCTTGAGAGACTGTAAGTCCTTGGGAGAATGGACCAGTTATTTTTGGTCCTACAGCATCTCAAAGCAAACTACAGAGAAAGTTAAATAGTAAAGCAAATTAGGAGTTTCTAAAAATGTGCAAAGTATGCTGGAAAAACTGATTATTGGGAAATTTTCTTCTCTTTTTACTCAAAATTTCTTTTTCATTCCTAAAGAAACAGAAGTGAGCACTAAGATTAACCTTCATCTTTCTCTCACCATGCTTTGCTGTCTGTTGTCATAGAGGGACCAGAAATTTAGAATAAAGAAACACGACACAAATTCATTTCTCTCTCTCATTTCTGTGATCTTTGAGTAATCTCTTCACAAATATTTCTGTCTCTAGAAGGGCTCTGCAAGTGTAACACACTCAAGTGTTGCTACTGCATTTCAGCATTTTTTCACATTAAAGAAAACCTCCAATATGGGCCTGACCAACTGTGCTCAACATTTAACATCTCATAGAGGGCAGCAGCCTGCTCCTGCAGTTCATGCTCAAAATTCCTATCAGCATAAAGACCAAAGGATCAGGTCAAGAACTTCAGTATACTCCCATATTTTGCCTTGTTTCTGTCAAAAACATCCTCTGGAAAGTAATTTAACTTAACACATTAATTATTTTGCAGCATACTGAACAGATTTTAGAAGTTCCTCATGTACTGCCTGCTTAGTAAATGACCAAAGTACTTGAATACTGCAGAACGTCCTTATATTTAGCTTTTGTTCATATATAATTCTGCTGTATAACTCTCCCTGTAAAACACAGCATGAGGATTCCCAGTAGGGACATTTATATCATGCTATGAAGATGTAGAACACCATACAAATAATTATGGAAGCTAGCCCACACACCCGTCACAGTATGATAAGAAACACCACATAGATTTGCAGGTTATGTACAGAAACTCCAACTAACATTTCTACCCAAGGTGAAGTGAATGCTCCTCAACTACCATGCCACTGCAACTCTGTAAAGGACATTACACAGATATTGAAACAGCTCTACAAACAATGTCAAATTTGAAGTAGCTGCCACAGACCACCAGAAAACCCAAAAATAAAACAAAGGGGAAGATGCAACTATAATTTTTACACAAATAAGTTTCTAGTATTTCAGGAATTAATTCTTTTTTTTTTCTGAGCTAACAGGATTCGAATACCATTCAGTAGTCTCTACTAGAGCAATATTAGTAGCTTGTTTCTTTTGTTATGTTGTTGTTGCTAAGAAAAGAAACCTGCATTGGTTCTTTGTCCAAGGAAGAGTGAGATCCAAATGTGTGAGAAAAAGGTTTCATCTCCAGTTTATAATCCCACTTGAGTTTACATTATCATGTAGATATCCATATCAAAATTTTCAAGAAATCTATCTTTTTCACTAAAATTTACAGTGTTTCCTAAACAGACATTGCATCTGTTCTTCTAGAATAATTAATTTCATACAATGATATATATATGATACTTTTCAAAGTATCACCAATCTATAATCACTAGCCCTACTTTGTTCCTGTTATTAAAGGACAGATGCCATCTAGATATTTGGGATATCTTCCTCAGAAAATTATTTTAATCATCTTCTCAAATATTACATTTTATGGTTGTACAGTTCTTCCATCAATGGAATTGTAGAATTGCCATTCATTAAATCAAAATTGTTTTGACAATGTTTGCAATACTTAATTTATATGAAATAACAATAAATTCTCCTAATTCTACCTCTTTCATTCCTTCCTTGATCATCTTTTTCTCTTATAATTCTACTTTGCCATTGGGATATTCATCAATATTATTTACAAAATTGTATATAAATTTGGCAGTAAGCACTTGTCTGCAAGTAAAGATGAGTTAGAAGGAACAGTGAGGTGAATCACAGAACCATAGAATAGTTTGGCTTGGAAGGGGCCTTAAAGATCATAAATTGCTAACCCCATCTTGGGAATGCACACCTTTCAGGAGATCAGGTTCTGCTCAGATCCAGTCCTATGGTATGTTCTTAGAAAATGACACCATTACATCTAATAATGCAGTCATACACACACACAAAAATATAGAAAAAAGAAAAACCCTACAACATTATGGAGGTAAACCAGATGTAAAACATTTGACACCTTTAAAGAACCAAACCACACCCTGAGCAGGATGCCAAAGCAATAGATTGCCTGAAGACACAGACTGATCAGAACAAAGGATCTCTGAAGCCCTTGTGAAACACTTGCATCAATGCAATTCCACCATCACAGAACCAAAAGCTTCATTCCTCTATGAACCATGAAATGAAAGTCATCCTATGTGAACGGTATGCTGTAGGGACTCCAAAATTCTTCCTGCTGCAGGATGGAAAGAGGACAGAGATTCTCACATAATTTGGACATCTGAGAGACACCTTGCATCTGTGGAGTACACTGACTCTCAGTACTTCTGGCTGGACAAAGGCAACTACACGCTGTTGACCAGCTATAAATGAGAAGATGCTGTTGAGACCACTACCACAAAGAAGACACCTCCATTTCAGGTCCACCCTTCTTGAATATTTTTCTTCCTTTAATCTTTTTCTTCCTTTTTCCTTTTTTTTTTTTTCCCTGATGACAAGACAAAAGAAACACACAGAACAGTAGTGAGATAGTAATTCTCAACGTTGACCTACAATGCTGGATGCACACTGCTAAAACTTAAGTTACCGTGACAAAGGTAGGTGAGACTGCTAATCATTGTCCCTTATTGTTATTGACCTCCAGTCAGATACATCATCCTGTTCCACTTGCAAAACTAAACAGACACACAGAATAAAGTGTGTACAAGCACAGAATTAGCAACTGAAGCCACACTCTGGAAGCTGGCTGAAAAAAACCACTCCCTTTATTCGAAAAAGTAACTCGGCTACCATCCTATCAACACATTCCCTGAAATACCTTCAGAGAGGATGTACACCCAGAACAATTAATAGGCTTTCAAGCACAATTGATGAACAAAATCTTTGAGGTTCCTCACTGTCTCATCTCTTCCACAACAGAATAAAAAATCAAGAAATCCTTGACTTGATCCAGTAGAGTCACCACATCAGGATATTTAAATGCTCAAACCTGTAAGATGTTGCAAGTCAACTCAAGCTACTGCAACTTACAATCAAAATTAACCCACAAAGCTTAAAAAAATCACCTTCTAGATATAAGACACCATCTGTAACTACTGAGATCTTTGGTTGGGAGCTGATGACACATGCTTTTGTCACCTAAACCATGGCAACTGAGGTTCAAAGCCTGGATTCTAGGCATCTAGACATCTAGAAGTGTACATTTCCTTCACACAGATAGCTCATTTCTCAAACCCCTGGTTTCCTCACCATAAGAAATCAGGATATGAAGAACCTCCTTAGTTAGTTAAAGGTGATGCTAAATTTTCAAAAAGAGAGAAACAGCTGGAATGAATGACATTCATTGAAATGCCACCAATACAGGGCATCAAGCAGCAAGAGATCAGAAATTATTCATATACAAAGGCCAAAGAAAAAGCTACACAGGCAACTATTTAAAAATGGCTTTCATCTAGCCAGAAGACACTGGAGAGATGCATAAAGTGAAATTTACTTGGAAAGCCAGATTATGAATATACTAGATGCCATCATTATGGTTTCTTGAGCAGATTTTCAAATGGCACAGGCAATTCTTTAAGAAACACAGAGATACAGAAAAGAAGAAATACACTGTGTGATTTCAAAGCAGTGCAAAGTGTTTCTACAATCTGCCAACTAGACAAGTTAAGAAGGCCAAAGTCAGCATCAGCATCTGTCTTCCAATTAGAGAGCCACAAATGACATATTGCTCAGTGACAAATGATGACTGCTGTCTTATATTAAGATGGTTGCTTTAGCAGATGTTTTCAAATTATCCCAAGATATGTCACAGGGAAAGGCAAAAGAGCTGGAAATATGCCCAGAGAGACCTGGTGCACCAGCAGCCTAAGGGAGCCATTTAAAAAGCCATTTGGTTGGTATCCTCTCATGAGAGCATAGCTGCAAAAACCGAGAACAGAAAGGAGAATGGAAATAGAAAATATGTTACATTCCTCAGTGAAAGTTTTAAGTATCTGACTACAGGATCATAAAAAAAACTGTGTTCACTTCTTCTAAACTTAGGAAGAGACACAGTCTAGGTGGACAGCTCTTCAAAGAAGAGAAAGGGAAAAAAACCACCAGTGATTCCCCCAGAAAGAATAGTTCCGTATTGCTGCTCTGTAATGACAGAGTTACGGAAAAAAAAAGAAAAAAAAGGCTTTCTATGCTGAACATCTCTAAACAGTAACCCTGATGCCAGTAACCCTGGCATCACATCTCACATGCTGACTGAAAAAAATTAAATTCAGCCCTGGTCCCAGGTGAGAAGAAGTTGACTGCTTTTACTGCTGTGAATCATCTAAAACTCCAAAAGCAGCACAGACAAATAATAGAGAAAAAGGAGATGAACACACTTTCATCTGAAGAGGACTAATGAGTGAGGTTCTGTCAGCTATTACACAGAGTTAGAGACAAGACAGGTCTTCAAAACAAAAATTTGATGGGGAAAACAAGCTATTTCCCAAAGTCCCACTGTAAAATCATATAGGTATAGAAGCACTTAAATATAATGCAAGCAGAAGGGAGGATTAGGGCAGGGAGAAACACAGAAGCTGTGCTCATCCAGCGTAGCACCGTTCTCACTCTGGAAGCATGAGGCAACAGTAAAAGCACACGCCAGGAGGCAAAATAACCACAGAGAGGAAGGTGCCAATGAATGCTGCTACAAGTTAAGGAATGGGTAGGCGTCTGGTCTTGACCTATGGTGAGGGAGAAAATCCTATCTCTCTCTCTCTCTCTCAATCTCTCTCGTTACCATGGAGATCCACTTTTCAGGTTCCTTTGGATGAGCTTTATGCACAAGTGCGAAATTTGGCATAAGAGGAGAACAAGTATTAATTACATGCCTCTGACAAAAATAACTTTCTTAAATCTTGAGAGATAATACAACAGAGGCAGTAAAAATCAAGTTTGGTTACAGAGATTAACGGCTGAATAAACTATCTCACTTTAAAGTACCTTGAAATCTCATCTACTTAAAACGGCAATGCCAGTCTCAGGGCATTGCATCTGTCTCTTCCAATTTGGGTGAAAATTTTAGTTACTCTATGGTACGAGAACAGGGCAAAGATGACAATGAAAAAATTCCATGGATTCTTCCTCCCATACTACTCTTCTGTGGTGTGGGATTACCTTCATTTATTACACTATCTCATGAATTATTTACACCGTTCTTTTTGTATTTCCAGGTGGAAACATCACTAGCCAGAGCTGCACTGAGATGCACCACCTTTACAGAAAGAACATTGCAAGGCTTAACGCAAACAGATTACATTGATATGCTTCCAAGAGTTAATCCCACAAGAGACAGACAGAATGAGCCTTGAATTAAACTGTGTAGAGTTCTGGTGAAGTAAAAGAAAACTTTAAATCAGTATGATATACATACACACACACACACACACACATATATATATATGTAATGAAACACGACTGCACCCTTTAAAGTACTTGATAAGCTCTCTAATAAACAGCATATTTTGCTCCCATATATTTTCATTATTTCATACTAATTTAAATAGTTGCCTAATTTAAATATGTAATTTAGTTATCCAATATATATAGTTGTCTGAAATGTTCAATATCAGACAGACAAGTAAGCTGTAACAGAAGAAAACGTGGAACTATGTTGTTTCCATTAACTATTCCTAGCTTTCATGTAATCATTATTATCAGCAGTGATTTTATCTTCAACTATATATCCTATCTATCTTTCAATATGCACTCTTTAGACTTCTGGATCTCTTGGATCAGTGAACAATGCTTAAACTTGCAATGTCTTTTAAGGGAGGGGAAATACTTTAAGCATCTACACTGGACCCACACAGGAGCAGGAATTAGCGTTGCCTTTTTAAAGGTGCATTAACACTGAAATACAATCCAGTACAACATGCTGAGCATACACCATGCCTGCAAGCACACCTACCTTTCCACTTGTAAGTAGGCTATAAGTTAAACAACTTTTTTTTTTTTAATTTAATAGCCAACTTCGTATGCTGTCCACTGCAGTTCTCACGAATTTTGCTTCTCTTACTAGTCTCTCTCTTTTTTTCTTTTTTTTTTTTCCCCTTGACTTTCTGTCTTTAACAGCACATTTAGGTACAAATGTATACAGGTATAGAAAACAACATGAATGAGATGTGATTAACCAAAAATCAATCATGTGTGAAACCAAAGCGCTTAAATATTATTACTTTCTTTTTTTTTTTTTTTTTCTCTCCGAGATCACATAAAACTATCAGCTTCCTTCAGAAACAAGCACGGTGTAGCCGTATCCTTGCCGGCATCCTGAGCCGGGTTTAGTGACAGCAACAAGGAAGGGGGGGGGGGACGGGGGGGGGGGGGGGGGGGGGAACGGGGGGGGAGAGAAAAAAAAAAAGGCGTAATTACATAAGGAACCTCGCTAAATGCTTCGCTTCCCGGAGCAGGAGGAACGGGGGGACGGCGGAAGCCGGGGCCACTCCGCTCCGGCACCCGCAGGGCGGGGAGCGGCGGTGCCGGTCCCGCTGCCCGGGAAGCGATGGGCACGGCGGAGGGAGGCCTCCCTTCCCGGGAGGCGCTTTAACCTCCGCCCCGGGGGCTGCCCGGGCGATCCCCAGAGCTCTTCGCCGCTAAACGCCACACCTGAACCGCGCTGGAGCGGAGCCGGCCGGCGGAGAGGATGCCCTGCCCGGAGCGCGCTGCCCTGCCCGGCCCGGCCGCCCCCTCCCCGCGGAGGGGAGCTCCGCTGCCCGAGCGGCCCGGGAGGGCAGGCTCCGCTACACCGCCTCCCTCCTGTCCCCTGCCGGCCTGAAGCACTCCCAGGCACCCGCGCCTCTGGGGATAGAAGTCCGGATCGGGGTCCGTGCGAGTCTGGCTGGACGCGGTCCCCTTGGAGGGGCTGGACCTCTCTGTTCCACGGGATCCCCGCACCAAGCGGGCTTCTCCGAGGGGGGAGAACAAATATCCACCCCGGTGTCCTTGTCCTACCAGGGAGGGACGCGGGACAAAGTCGGCCCGAGCAAGTGCCGACAACTATTTACGGAGCCCGTGCGGGCTGCGGGGGCCGGCGGGGCAGGACCCGGCGCGGCCGATGCCCCCGTGCCGCTCGCCCGCAGGCTCCCCGGGGAAGGGGGCGCTCCCCCGGGGAAAGGAGGACGGCAGTCCAGGGAGGCTGGCAGAGCCCCCGCGGATGGGGGGACCATCTGGACCCGCTACACCAGGCCAGCTAGGAATTACTCATTATTTGAATGATGCAGCAAACGGGGAGGGGGGACACGACGCGGGGACGACGAGGAGTCCTCTCGTTGCTACTCTCCGGCCCCGATTAATAAATAATGCCCGCGTTCCCTGCCAGGGGAAGCGCTCTCGTCTTAAGCGCAGACAGCAATTAATAGCCAGCCTCCTCCCGCGAAACCCTGGCTAAGCACTCCCGCACGCTCGCACCCGCGGTGCTAAGTGCGAGTAGCACAATAGCGGGGAACCTCTCTCCCTCGCAGCCCGGGGGGAGAGAGAGGAGGGGGGGGCTGGAGAAGCCAAACCTCTCGCGGCAAAAGCCGATCTGCCGAGCCGCGGAGAGTCGGGGAGCGGCGGCCGCGGCAGCCGGCGGCGCGGCGGGAGGGCAGGCGAGGCAGGCAGGCTGCCCGGCGAGCCGAGGGCGTACCGCGCAGCACGCCGCTAACACCATCACCCCTCGGGATCGTCAGCAAACAGCACGCCCGCATTTACCTTTTCCTGCCCGTCGTCCGTCAGTCAGGCGTTTGAGGGAGAGAATGAGAAAGGGAAGGAAGGGAGAAGAAAGAGGGAAATACAGAGAGCGAGAGGCGGCTGCTAATCCCCGTGTAGACAGACTTCCAGCAGCAGCAGCAGCAGCAGCAGCAGCAGCAGAAGCAGCAGCATGCGTGTGTGCGTGCCCGGAGTGAAGCACAGCCCTCCTGGCGATGCACCGCCGCTGGCACCCAAGTGCTGTCATGTGCGTGTCTCGGTGTGTGTACCCATGGCAAAAAAAAAAAAAAAAAAAAAAAAAAAAGAATAATAAAGAAAAAAGAAAAAGATAGACGGGGGGAGGCTCGTCAGTCACACGCCCGGCTGTGCACTGCTGGGGGGGACGAGGAGGAGGAGCCCAGAGCTCCCAGCCCAACCACCGGAGGAGCAGCTCTCTTACTACGGCGGCGACCGGGCTGCCCCTCCGCACCAGCCCCGCACGCCCAGCCGCCCTTCCCGCCCGCTCCCAAGGACATGCCTTCGGAAAAGACCCTCAGGGCCTCCGTCCCAGGGGACTCCGTTGCACCCCGGGCTACCCGAGCCCCGCGGGAAGCAGCTGGAAAAAACAACAACCCACGTTTCTGTCCCAAAAATGCCTCCCGGAGGCATCCCCTGGGCAGCGGGGATGCCCCGCTTGGGACTGGGATGCGGTGCCCTCCCAGGGGTCCCAGCCGAGCCGGGGAGAGGGGGAGCGGGGGCCCCGGCGTTTTCCCGGGGTGCTGCTGGAGGCGGAGGCGGGGGCGCCACAGACGGACCCCAGAAGCAGGCGGGTCCCCCGCTGTCCCTGTCGCTGTGGGTCGGGGGCCGCGGGGGCGGCAGGTGCGGAGTGGGAGAGCTGAAGGTGTTACTGTAAATGTTTGTGGTAGCGAGTGCAGAAAGTGAAAAGGCGGTGAAAGGCTGAGCTCATCCGGACCGCGGTGCGGGCACCCTGATCCTCGCGTGTCCGGTCAGGGACACTTAAATTCCAGACACGGTGTACGACTTACTAAAAGGTGTTTGAACAGTGGTTCAAATCACTTATTTGCTAAATAGCAAATACTATATCCATCTTTTGTCTGTATAGCGGCATATGTACATATAAATGAGATTTTGACATACAATTTACAAAATAGCAAGAACCAAATATGAGCTAACAGAATGCTCATATTATTCTTACTGTCCCAAATTTACTGATGAGTCATACCAGCAAGTTTCAAGATGTGATTTCTTTAAGTCTCAAACCAGGAAAAGTTAGTGAGAAATGTACTTGATATTTTATTTTTTGTACCAAAAAACATATGGATTAAAAGATAATATTAATAATAGAAAAATGTTTTTTATATGACAAGTATATAAAAGAATTGGTGGGGATATCAGGTATGGTGTTTATGGTTTTTTTTGCTTGTTTGTAATCTACAAGGTAGACAATGTCTCAGGGATAAGAAAAGGAGGAAAGGATGAAGTGTTATTGACATTTTTAAGTACAACTGTACGTCATCTCTACAGGCTGCATAAGATAGGAAATTCTGATATGTTGATAATTATGTTAATTAGCAATCAATCAACCAATTGAGTAGGGAAAAATTGGTCAATTTTCTATTTAAAAATACTTCTTGGGTTTTGGTTTTTTTATTTGTAGGTGTAATAGGCGGCGTAAAGGGGAAATCACTGAAAAGACTGTCCATCTTGTTAGGATTTAGCTGCTGACAATAAAATATTTTAAGACTTTCCAGAAGTCCTGAAATAAAATAAAAAGGACTAAATTTGTTGTTACTAAATTGTACAAATCAAGTCAGCATGATATTGTTAAATCAAATTGCACCCCAAGCCATATAATTAGTTTGTTTTTATAAAATAAAGGTACACATACTCTCTTAGTTCCTAAACTAAGAAACACAGATGCTGAATCTGAGCTAACTCTGGTAAATAAGCTAATGAGTAGAGGATTAATTGTTTTACTTCAGTGTTTGTACACACAGCACTATCTTATGTTCTTATCTCTTTACAAGAATTGTTTGACTTGTCATCATAAACTGTGTTTCCAAGTCAGTTTCAAATCTGGCATAGTGTGTTGTTTAAAATATGATGGTGTGTGAGGATCCAATTAGTAGAGTTGATGTAATATTTGCTGTGTAATTATGTGAAGATTTAGCCTGCCTTCCATAGGCTTATGAAGTTAAAAAGCAGAGTTATTCATGTTACGTCTGATAATTTATGAAAATTTATACCGAACAGATTGATTATATTAGTTAGTAGAACTAGGTAGTCATGAAAACAGGTAACACATTTTTGGCCTTCATTCAAACTTCCTGAAAATTAAGTAGACCCAATTTCCTTTGAAGACAGAAGAGTAAGATGGAAAGAGGAGGTATTTGTGCATAAAATTATCTGATCTCAAAGTAAATGCCAGCATGATGATTTTTTTCTCCTTTTTTATTTTTTTTTTTTTTATTTTTTACTTGCACTCTCTAATGAGAATGTAAACCATTTAGTAAATTTTCTGGATCCCCCTTGTTTGCCTGACTTCAATCTAGCTGGGCCAAGAGAGTAGGAGAGGGAAGTCATAATATAAATTCTCTCCTGATAGTTCTAGAGGAGTCTCCATCCTGGAGAAGTAAGAAGTTCAAGCTGTTTTACACAATGATGTAGATGATCCTTGTGAGTCACAAATTATTTTGATTTTAGGCAATAACAGTTGTCTATACTAGTAGCCCCAGTACTCGTGTGTGTGTCAGAAGTTGTGCAGTTTGGGGGGCCATATTTCTGAGATGGGAACAAAGGTTCTTCTGACTCTGTGAGATATGGCATGCACGAACAAAACTGAGAAGAGGCTGTGAAGAAGAGGGTTTCAGGAAGGACAGTAAATGAATGGAGGTGAACAAGAGACAAAAAAGTAAAGCCTGGGGAAAAAAAGTTCCAAAATAGTTTTTAGATTAGAAAAGTAGGAATCAGAAAGGAAAGGTTTTAAATGGCCTGGGGAAGTGAGATAGTTCAGTATGAATATCTTCGACTATCTGCAGTTTGTAAGGTGACCCCAAATGCAAAAGCCCTTATACTATACTCACACTTTGATCCCTTTCTTCTTTGGAGGAAATTCTCTTTGCTTTGACTGATGATGAAAGAAGTCATCATGTCTGTCATTACCGCATAATTAAACTATACAGCGCGCTTAAATGAACTCCTTCCCTAAGCTGGTATTTACCACGCTGCAAAATTATCAGTTTGAAGATACAGTGAGTTTTTGTGTATCGCTGCCCTCTGCTGGAGAGAAGGTCAGAACCGCTCCATCAGGTCCCGGTGTGAAGCCGTAGAGCCACGGCAGCTGCTGGTGGTTCTCGCTTCTTGGTGAGTCACCTTTCTACGACCGAGGTGTAAATGTATGAAGATCTGGGTTGCCAGCATCCATAAAAAGATTTCCTTTTCCACAAGAGTTCAAAGAATTGATCATGCAACTTTACGTCTGCAGTTCGTTGGGACGGACAAAATTATGACTAAGATGCATATTCTCCATTAACTTCTGTGGAAGAGGCATCTAAATTCATCACAGAGATGCTGAAAATTTTGATCAGTGTTTCTTTGATAAGTATTTGCCTATAGCTTTGTAGATAACCTCCTGAAGATGTTTTTAATGTCTAATTACTTCGGTTCATGCTCCATTGCATTACAAAGTGCTTGCCCTCCATCCCTTCTGTCTGACCTTTCATGTCTCTATACATGCCTTTTGCCATCTATTCAATACTGCTGGAGTACCACATTTTTTTTATATTTTATTTTCATTTTCTTCCCAGGCTGGGCATTAGCAGAATAACTGAAACATGGAGAGCACAGCCATGATATTCTCTCAGTTCCTCAGTGTTTCATTTCTTCCATGTACTCATCCAACAACCCATACACATCCAGAGAAGTTTCTGTTGGAACAGAGTTTTCCAGCTGTCTGGGCACATGCATTTTCAGGGCACTCTGAGAACTGTGAAGAATGAGGCCTGGCCAGAGCATACAGGAAATAAAGTTTCACTGTCAAACTCAAAATATGTCTTCTATGCAGAAGGTGATACCAGTTTCTGCATTCATTTTTGGCTTTGCCACTTGAGGGTTAAATTCACAAAGATGAGGATCAGATGTATGCTCTTCTCATTCCCCTGTGGCATCGGTTATTGCTACAAGGCAAAAGGGCATTCTGACCATGGCTGCAAGGGTAGAATCAGAATCATTTAGGTTGAAAAAACCCTCTGAGATCACTGAGTTCAACCTCTGACTGATCACCACCTTGTCAACTAGACCGTGGCATTAGGTCCCATGTCCAGTTTCTTCTTGAGCAGCTCCGGTGATGGTGACCTCACCACTTCCCCGATTAGTTTTACTTCGATGTTGAATTACCCTTTCCTTGAAGAAATTCCTCCTGATCTCCAACCTGTATTTCCCCTAGCACAGCTTGTGTCTATGTCCTCTCATCCTGTCACTTGTCACCTGGGAGAAGAGGCTGGCCCCCAGCTGGCCACACCCTCCTTCTGGGCAGCTGTAGAGAAAGGGAGTCCCCCAGAGATAAGGTCCCCCAGAGCCTCCTTTTCTCCAGGCTAAACAACCCCAGCTCCCCTAGCCACTTCTTATAGGAATTGTGCTCCAGACCCTGCACCAACTTCATTGCCTTTCTTTGGACTCCCTCCAGCACTCAGTGTTTTAAAATTTTGTACAATATGGGCAAAATAACAGTTTTGGTGGTTTCTACACCTAACCTAATTAATGGCAGAGCCATTCAGCCTAAAAAAAAATCTGCTTTCTCTTCCTTCTCTGAGTACCCCAAAGCAGACGTCTGCCTAGAAGATTTAATTGTGAATGTTTTTACTCTCCTAATGTTTTAAGTGTCCTTTGCTGAGAAGATTTACTATCCACCACAGCCATTGTAGGTCTGTTAGTCATATTTTACTGGGCAGCACTGATGATAGTATTTTCCTAGGTAGATGAATTTTGTGGGTTGCCTCATTTTATGTTACCTAATTACTTGCTATGAAAACCACTGCAGTAAATTTCTTCCCCGATGCTAATGGATAACATGAAGAAATTAATAGAGCATGGAGTAGAGTGGTTGTTCCCAAAGAGTGACTCCTAAATGACAGGTGTCCTCAAAAGGAAAGATTATCAGGCATCTGCTCACCTTGTACATCCACACTGACTATTAACTGGTCAGTTAAAGATGGATGATAAGACAACATACATATTATTTTATGATTTAGAAGTAAAACAAGTACTTTGTTGAAGATGCTATTCTTGTTGTCTTTAGGCTATCAAACACACAATTCCACAAAACCTGTGACTTTCAACCTCTATCAGGAAATAAGTTTCTTGAGAGCTTCTCAACGAGATCTCTCTTTTGAAAGATGTAAGATAGAAAATTTGAGTATTGCATCCTTCCCCTGCACAAAAGAGATCATTGTTTGGTATTAGATACAAGCAAGCTGCTATGACTTTCAGATACCAGAATATATTTCAGTGGTATCAACAATAATGTGAAGAATAAGCATAAAGAGAGAGGAGGGAAAATTAGTTCAAACCAATAAATGCATGAAATTCCCTCACTAGAATGAAAATACTTTTTCAGATATTGAAAGCCCTGGGAGAATGGCAATGTGCAGATTAGTTTCTAAACATCAGCAGTGAGGACATACATTCAGTTTCTTAATTAAGGAGGCCTTTAATAACTTATGATATCATGTTTTTAAAGTATGAACATAAAATGAAGTGCAATACAATGGGAGCATTTTTGCTTCTTTGACAGAAAAGTGAGGAAACAGAGAAAGCTTTGTAAGAACTTTCTGTGAATGAGAAAACTAGTAATCATGTAGAAAATTGTCTCCAACTTAAGATTTTAAATGAGATAGTTTAGATAAAAGTATTTTACATCTTCATTAACTTCAGGCAACACAAATAGCACAAAGCAGTCAGAATTATCTGAATATTACCATGACTAGTTTGTAGGAAACCATCATTCTGTGCAGTGTGAGATGGTATTACTCCTTTCTCACAGGAGGTAAAAGTGGAAGATACTTCTCTGCTCAGACCAGCTGCATGTCGAAGACCTCACAACAGTCAACTGAGAGCCAAACTGAGACCATGACTTAATTTTCCTAGTGAAGTTATCAATTCAAACATTATTGAAGATGAAAGACTGTTGTAAGCAATGTTTTTCATAAATAAAAAAATAATTTCATTCCATACATCATGAGGCATGATGGGAAAAAGAAAACTTTACTTCCATTTTGCAGGTAGAAAATTGAGTATTGATACAAGCAGAAACAAGAGCTGGATTCCTATATATTCTGATTTTAAATTTTTAATAGTAGGGCAATGATTGCATCCACGTTGGCCTGTTTTGGCCACTAAAAGATTTTTAAAACAAAGCACCAGCGTCCTGGAGAGAAATCCTAAAAATATTCAGCAGCGTTTTCTGACGTGACAACTCAACTCCCTCCCTCTCCTTAAACGGCTGGAAGTAAAAGACTGATAGCTAGATTTGTCCAGATTTAATGTTGTGCAATAATCTTGTCATTTGTACAGAAAAGGGAATGGGGAGATAGCAGTTGTCTGCCTTCTTATTAAGCCTATTCCAGGATGAGAGACATTGAATACAAAATGTGCAATAAAGCAGATGGAAAGGCATCCAAAGCTTTTGAGATGGAATTGTTCATTCTTTTCTACAGTTTGCTTGTTTTTTATTTATTTTATATTATGGGCAAAGGAGTCAATAATTTGCTTTTTTAGCCATTTTTCATGATCTTTTCATGTGAACCCAAACAAATCAAGTAGTAAGCACTGCACAGTTGTCAAGAAGTCCCAATATTGAAGATTAAATCCACATTTTTACAACATGCTCAATTATTTTCCACTTTGTGTCTGGAAGATTGCTGATACCTCACAGGGTGTTTTTAAGGAGAGCTTTTAACAGGAACTTCTGACAGAGTTAAACTCCAGAAAGACTGATAATTAAGACTTACATCAATAAATCTGTCAGTCAGATACGGGAAAGGAACTATTTTAAGGCAGAATAAAGAGCTAAAAATGACAGTGAAGGTAGCATACAGAGATATTTCAGGTTTGTTTTTCCTCCTGTGGAAGTCAACAGGCATTTTATGGTGAAGGTAGCAGCAGAGTAAGATAGTAAAATACCTCATCAGAACATGGGAAACATTTTTATTTTCCATCTGTTATCAATAAACTACCCAAAACTGGAACGTATATAACAGTTAAGCACCATCTTTCATGGAAGTTCTCTAGTTAAAGACAAATGAAAGAAAAACACAGGAAGAAGCTACTTAATGATACTTTTAAAAATGCATGAGAAAATAGTCCAACGTATTTTAGTCTCAAGTAGGACAAGGTTTTCAGGTAGTGATACAAATCTACTGTTGTTCACAAAACAGGGTCCTTGTATGGATGACCATGCAAAAAGTTTTGGAGCAATTTAAGAAGAGAGGTCATCTGAGATCTCTTGAAATCTCCATACATTTGCATAACTGAGTATTCAGTCGATAAACTGAATTTCACTTCTCCATAGAAGTCCGTTCTTGTTAAAGCATATATATGTGCATATATATGCACACACATACATATGTCCTGTTGTTACAGCAGTTATGGAAAATCATGCACACTGCTTTCAAATGTTAGTTATTAATGGATAGGGAAAAAAAATGTGTATTGAGAACTAGTGGCTCTATTCTGCATGCTCTGTGGCAGTTTCTGCCAGGTATTTGTGACAGTGGTGTTTATTCCTTAAAAAGCAAAGAGGACAGTTTATTAAATATGATTGAATGAGCCCTCCTCAGAGAGTTTCCTCCTCATCAGAAAGCTGGCAGCTGTTGAACAGCACTGCCCTGTTCCCCATAAATTGTACTCTGGCAACACCCTTTCCCATTCCTAGCAGCCATCCAACGTCAGTTCATTCCGTGTACTCCTGCTATTGCTTACATCAAAACAGCCGAAGCACAAAAAACCCCAGACACATATGTGCAGGAAGAGGCAAGTTTTATAATTACTTTAAGAAGAAATCTTCCCATAAGAGGAAATGTTCTTCTTCCATTCCAGTGTTCTAGCTACCAGCTATTCAGAAATGTTTGTTTTCTAATAATCAGCAAACTAATCTGTCTTCAGCTGAACTAGCAAGCCTTGGAAATCTGCAAGTGCCTGTAAAGTGCTGTGTAGCTCAGCATATTTTATAAATTGTTCAGAGGCCACAATAAAGTATATCTGACACCATTCTTGTATAAATCATTCCTGCACAACAGAACTCCAACACCAATTGCTTTGATCTGAGCTGGTAACATTTCATTCCTAGAAGCTTATAAATAAATATAAAATGCCCAATTCACTCCTTTTTTTAGTGCTCATTACATTTTAGTTTAACATTAAAATGCCATTCAGTAGGTAGAAGACAGCAAGCCACCTTGATAAATCACCATGTGTGCACAGTCCTGAGCACAGGAACTCCTGGCAAAAGATAAACTAGCAAGTTACACATTGTCCAGAACCATGGTGTGGCAGAAAGGGATTTGGCCAGTCACAAGCAGATTCCTTGACTAATGGAAGGTACCACAGCGCAGCTTAGTCATCACTTTGGTGATCAGTTAGAGCTGGAGGAACCTTGGCTTTAGAACTTTGCTGTGACACAGAGAGCCCATGAAGCTCTTGTGAAGGTATAATCAACTATTGCAGAGGGAATGTGGAGGCAAGAAAAGGTGACACTTTAAATTTGATCATAAAGGAATCACATCATGCAATATCTGATAAGAACTAAATGAGCTGCTGTGACCAAGAGGATGCAAAAGGCATCTAGACTAGATACCAACAAAGGGAATAGAATATTGTAAGCACAGGTAAATACCAAAGGACATTACTACTAGTAGCATTATTGGGTACTGCATTGATTTCATCTCAATGTTGCCTCCATTTATTTATTCAAGAGGATTGTTTGGTTTTGTTTTTTTTTTTTAAATTACCATACTGAAAACTGAAGCTGGGTTTGAAACCTAGGTGTGGTTCTTTCTGCATCACTGAAGGAAAGAAAGTGTCAGGAATATGCCACTGATGTGGTACTAAACAGTGCTGTTCTTTAAGACACTTCTAAACCATTTTTGTCACTGATACATTGTTCCTGCACAGTTAAAAAGAATAAAAAGTGGTAACATATGCTTTTTTCTTTCAAAAGAATAATAGCTATATCTTCAAAGAAGGAATTCTTATATGAAAAGTGCCATTTTTAAAATTTCATCAAATTTCCTTCCCTACCATAAATACAATGGGCAACAGACCTGGGAAAGAAATGAGGGAAAGAAAAGTCAGATATATCCAATCTGACCTGTTACTTCATCTATACTTGGTTTCTATTACTCTCTGGAGCAGATTCCTGAGGGAGAGTCCTATTTCTTCAATTTAAATATTCTTTTGAAGGAAGCACTTGAGATTATACTCTTGTTTTCCCAAAGTAGCTAAGTAGACCTACACAAACATAATGACTTTTCTGGTATTGACTTTCATGTATATTTAAATGGTTATATTTGCAGCTCTAAAATAAAGTAAATTCTAGAGATTGCTAAGTAGAATTCAAAATATCTCTGTGACAGATGAGTGTGGTGCTATTCTGTCCTGAAAATTTAATACTTGGATTTTTGCTTGTGGTCTGGTTATCATCCAGTATTCTTTAATGGAAAATGGCAGACTACAGGAACAAAGAACTTCTCAAAGAACAAAATCACCTGCATGACTTTGAACCCAAGACCACCAGTGATCAAAGCAAGTGGTGTCTATTTGAAGCAGACAGTTTCATTCAGGGAAGAAATTAATACAGTTTAAGATCAAAAGAGTTGGTAAGGTGGCCTCATATATATATATATACACACACACACACACACACACACACACATATATATATATATATATATATATATATATATCAATCACCATTTTTAATTTCCTGTATAAGGTCTGATTACTTTTTAAAAAGATCAACCTAGCCTGCTGAAATGTGCTCAGAAAAAAGGATGAGTCTTCTCCTTTTCAATGAAAACAAACTCATCTAACAGCATCAAATAAACTAGCTTTGAACAGTTACATCCCAGTATCAGACTGGACTCATAGAGGAGTTAGCCAAAGGCCAATTACAAGCTGATCTAGCTAAAGCCAGTGTATTCTGGACCTAGGACAATCTGGATTTAGGCCAAGAACTAGGATGGAAAGAGCTTTACTGGATGATGAATTATCTCCTGCTGTCAGCAGACAGTAGGAAGACATACATTTTCCTCCTCCTGGAATTACATGCCATAAGATAAGACAACAAGTGCCACTTAAAGGTGGCATGAATCCTGAGAAATACGTTCTCAATTGCTTGTGATGTTGCTCCTGCTTATTTTTTGACATTTCTGTGACCATATTATGGACTATATATTGCAAATTTCATCCCTTTGCATCCCATTTAATCAAAACAGCTCTCTGCTCATAAAGGGTGTACCCCAATTTAGTAACTGGCTTTAACAAAAACAGATTGTTTAATATTCATATTGTTGGAATGCCTAACAACTATGCTGAGGATGATCAGTTCTCCGGTGCCAAGTGCTTTGCAAAATATAGAACAAAATAATGTCTTTCGGAAAACTAATGAAGTGAGAGAAGACTGTGGGTGGAAGATAAGGAAAATAGGGGGGTAAGAGTGACAACCAACATGACTTCACCGAGGGCAAGTTGTGCCCTGCAAATGTAGTGACCTTCTGTGATGGGTTACAGGCTTGGTTGGTAAGTGAAGAGCAACAGATGGACTTCTGCAAAGCATCAGACACTGTCCCACATCCTTGTGCCTAAGCTGGACAATCGTGTATTTGACAGATGGATCACCTGCTGGATAAGGAACTGGCTGGATGGTTGCACTCAAAGAGTTGTGGTCAAGTGCTCCATGTCCAAGAGGAGATCAGTGTCAATTTACATTCCTTAAGGGTCAATACTGGGACCAGCACTGTTAAACATCTTTGTCAATGATTCTAGGTTTCTAGAAGAATCCCGCTAGGGAAAAGTAGAGAATGCAAAGAAAGAACATGACCAGAGGTAACAAAAGCTTAGCTCTGCAACTAGCTGTATACCAAAGAGGGAGGACTGCAGGCTTAAGGCCAACTTACTCATTCAGCTAATAGAAGAGTCTTTTCATTTCAGACATTAATATTATCATTGAGAATTTGTTAACTGGGTTCAGGGCATCCATTCCAGCTTCTAAATATAGGGGAAAACATCCAAATATCACTTACAAAATGCATTTACGGAATGAGTTTTATGAAAAGGTGTCAAAAAATTCTGCATCTCAGAATTTTCTCTGTGTTGAAGAAGTGTTTGGGCAAGGGACTGGGTAAAAGTTCAACCAGCTGATTGCCCTGAAAATTTTACATAAGCCACGTGTCTTCAAAGGTTGCAGCAAGAGTCACAGACAACTATGCTTTATAAAACATCTAAGCTAAAGAACGAGGCCAATTAGTTTTAGAAGTTAAGGACATGCTAACAGTGCAATAAACATTAATCAGAATTAATGCTTGCATATGTTCTTACAGCCATGACATTAATCAAGTGTAAAGAGAACAGAAAGTGGTATATGTGGCCAAATTCATGCTTCTCTGGAAAGGTTTTCCTACAGGGGTGAGGTTTTCCTGCCTATTTGAGAGGGAGCTCTACATCTTCAAAATGTTTCAAAAGTTATATGTAATGAGTGGGATGGTGAGGGTAAAAACTGTACACAGTGGTATGGCCAAGAACAGGACTATTTGGCAGGAGGTTGTAGGACAGGGAGGAAAGCTGTGTGGGATTTGAAAAGTGACATTATTGCCCTAAGCTGAGGAGCTTTCTGCATACCCTCTGTAAAAAGGGCATCACACATTTTTCTGTGCAATGAAAGAACATTTTCTTTATACACTGGTAAAGGAGCATTTCCTTTGTACACTGAAGCACAAAATCTCACTCCTGGTTGGTACAGACAGAATCCAACCTGTCAAGTCCCACAACCTGTCTGAGAGTTGGAAGCTGTGCATGCCCAGTGCTCAGTACGTTCCAGATGTAGGTTCTCAGTGCAGTGATAGCTAGCAAGGTTACTCGTAAGGGTAAGGTGGAACACACACATAAATGTCTATAGAATTGGGGTTTTGGCCTCTGTCCTGGACCATACACTCTCAATTTAGTGCTTGCAGTTTTAGCTATTGCCCTCTGAGAAGCTCTTTGTACCACCACTGTTCAAAATGCAGTTCATCAACTTCCCATTCCCTAGCTACGTTCACCGCTGCTTTGTTAGCTCTAATTTCTCTTAGACAAGAACACATGTCCCTGTATCCAGAGGCAGTGTCAGAGGAAGGGAATAAATGCCTTTTTAAGTGCCAAACCTTAAGCTTTTATCACTGTTAAAAAAAGCTCTCTAGACATTATTAACTCTTAGGTGGTAAAAAAGTAGGTGAAATAAAATGAAAGTAAAAAATTAATATTTTTAAGTAGTTTTGGACACATACATCCTTGATAAAATAAAAAGACAGTCTTCACTGCATATTTAGCCAAAGGCTAATATTCAGGCTCCTAGCTCCTAAGTGGAGTTTCTTGGTGCTTAGCTAACTTGACATTAAATTTAATTTCTCTCCCCACCTAAACAACTTACCTGAAAAGCTTAATAGGTACTTTTGAGCCCCCAGAATCTGATGTCTGTGACTAGGGCTGCAGTACAGAGCATCTCACTCCAGAGGTACTCAGCAAGTGACAAGGTGCCAGTGTGACCTGACATGAGGCTGTTCACTCCAGGGAGCTGTCAGAAGGTGCTGAGCTGGCCAGAGAGGAAGAATTGCTGATCTCTTTACTGGCAACAGCTGATCCACTGCCATATCAAGAAGGAAAGTTCTTCTAAACCTGTATGAACATGAGGGTCAATAAAAACCTTATCTGGTCTTTCCAGGAGTAAGTGGATACTGAAAGAGGAGAAAATTAGTTCTGGCTTTTGGCTTTGAAATCTAGTAAAATATCTCCATGTTCAAGTACTAAATTGTACAGCACTAAAGCAATATAAAGCTCTAAATTTTATACAGACACATGAAGTCCCTCACCAAAACCCATACCTTCCTCTGAAAAAGAACACTTTGATATCAAATTCAGAACTCCTGATCTATTTAGCTATTTTATAAAGAATTTGTGTCCTCAGAAAAGGTAACATTATAACTCATACCAATTTTTCCAGTCACCTTCTTCAACTTCAGGCTCTGTTCTAATGTTTTTCATTTTTATTTCATACAGCTAGATCTCACCCCAATCTCATTCTCAGTCAAACCCTGGGTCATTCATTCCACTGCTTATTCTGGAGCAACAAAGACAGAAAATAATTATGCATGATTGAGATGCAAATTATAATGCTTGAATTTGTGTATGTCAAAGCTATTATATTAAAGGAAAAAAAAAAGAAAGGGGAAAAAAGTTGCAATTGAAATTAGGAAAGGGGGATACAGAGAGAAACAATCTAATGAATGTGGTTCTCCACAGATTTATTTTTTCCCTTGCATTAAGGTTGTTATTCCTGACACCAGTGAACTTGGAAAATTTTTTTTTAAACTACCAGAAGCATGGAAAAAAAAGTATGTCCAATTATAAAATTATCTTACAAATCATCCTCTGTGATATTTCTGCAGTTCTTTGTTCTACTGAACAAAGCATGCTAAATCATTCTAATGGCCCTTGCAATGTGTGAAAATAAACAGGCAGGAGTTATTGAATAATTCATTTAAGTGATATTTGATAAACACGGAGGAAGAGCTTATGTTAAAAACGTGTTTACGAAGCAAAGATGTAGCCTTATGACTGGCTTGTATTTTAATAGCTGCACATTGCTAATGTCAAGGAAGTTTTCCTTGCAACTGTTTTGCCATTGAGCTGGTAGCACATAGCCTAGCACACTGTGTTTGAAGGCAAAGGTAGTAGTTCCTTGCAAATAGGAGCAAGGACAATCAGGGATAATTTAGAACAGTCATCAGGCACCATTTATGCTATTTATTTAAAATAAATGGGTGACTATACTCACCAGGTACAGAAAACCAATAAATTAAAACCAACAGTTTGAGTTATTCAGAGGCAAATAATGTTCTCTGATTCTGTAAATAGCCACAAAAAAGGCCTGTCATTTCCTTTGTTTGGTTAGTCTTTTTGTGTTCTTTGGGGGTTTTTGTTTGTTTGTTTTTTGTTGGTTTGTTGGTTTTTTGTTTTGTTTTTTTTTTAATCAAGCAGATGAAGTATTTTATGACTTGGCAGAAATATTTTAGCTAATTGTATCTCATACAAAAGATCCTACTAACTTTATAATTTAAATACAAAGATATCACAGTAAAGCATCATTTTAATTCCCCCTAAACTTGAAAAAAAATATCAAACCAGCAATAACCAAACAGCAAAGTAAATTAGAACCTTGCTTCTTTGCAGGGGAAAACTGAAATGTCCTTTGTGTGCTCCATTTCCACTAAAATCAAATGCAAAGTTACCATTCTCAGTATTATGGTTACAATATTCAGCGGTGACTAGATGAACTCTGAAAAACAGGGAAAAATGAACTCTGCAGTGAAAGAAAATGAAACTTTAGCTGAATGCTACTTACTGAAAGCATACTGAAAACAGAAATAAAGATATCTAGCAATGAGAGAGCATGGGGAATGTGTAGAATCAATCCTTGGTAGTATTAACTGTCCAGTGCACCTCAGTTTTTCATGTCACTTCATCTACAGATGCATGCACTTCACAAGCTATTACAGATCATGGGAGGAGGTCTTCCACAGTGTTTATTTCCCAGGAGGGTTGCTAATTGTTAATAAAAAAAAAAATATTAAAATTTACATGCTAGTAAAAACTAAACTGGAAAATAAATACGCAGTAAATGAGAACAATTATATTGAACATTTATTAGCTTGTATGTGTCCTAAATCATAATTTCTTTATTAACATAGCTCCAGCTGGTAGCAGAACATATTTGAATTTATGTTTAGCTTTACATAGACTTCTTGGGTATTTGAACAATAGGAGTAGATTTGAAGGAATGTAAGTGAAAGAGAATTTTTTATCTAATGAATATGGCAAAAGTGAAAGAACTACTTAGTAATAATGTCTAATGTGAAAGGAGTGGCAATCATGCCATAGTATATGGGCAGAAAAAGGGCTTATGGCTCCAAAAAAAGGAGGTTTATTAGTTATTCAGATGCTTAATTTGCTATAACCATTGTCTATTGGCTACTGAAGTGGCAACTACATTTGGAAAGTGACCTGAGTTGACACTCTGTATGGCAAGAAAGGGGAGATGAAATTTTCTGGCACACTGAAGTTATTTAAATGCCAACATAAATGCACATTCACTCACTTTGCCTGGCCATAATCAAAAATGTTATCTCCACCTACTAAAACAAACAAACAAACAACAAGATTGACCTCTTTTCACGCTGTTCTTGGCTTCCAGGGTGTACAGTTCCTTCACCCAATTTCTCCACATACACAACCTCATGGTATTCCGTGTACAACCTTTCTGCCTATAAGAGGAGTTGAACTAATGGTGGCTCTTTCACCACCAGCAGATGATCTCGCAAGTGCAGATTTCCCCAGTGTACTGGCTATGAAATTAGGTAGTTTCAACATGCATAGCATAAAGTATGAGACCACTTAGGACCCGAATTAGCAACAGCAATGTGTTCAGGGTTATTCTGAGCAGAAATCAGTTTTTAAACATCATCTGACTGTGAGTACAATGAATCCATCATCCTATCTTAGGCCTGGATGGCTTGCTTAGTCATCAAAAAAAGGGTTTTCAGGTGGTCTTTATAAAGTTAGAGAAATTGAAAAACTCTAATCTGAAAAAGATGAAAATAGACAAACTTCACGGCAAGGAATAAAAAATTGGCATTTCCTTGCACACTGTAGTCATTTAAAATAGATTTTGATACAGTGTTAGCATTTGAAATAGATGTACATTTATAGAAATGTTGAATATCCAACAACAGCTAATTCCTTAAAACACATTTCCCTTCCTATTCCTATAGCATCTCCCATCAGATTCTATGTATCTTGTCTGGGTTGAAAATTCAAGAATTTTTATTTTTATTTTTTCCAGGTGACAAGAAAATCTGAAGGAGAGAACTTTCGCCATTTACTGATTTCAATATACATTAACATTCAAAATTCTTTAATGAGTAAAAAAGAAATAAAATAAAATCAGTTAGGAGTCTTTGCAATAACAATAACGATGACAATAATAATTTGGCCAAATTTTAATCAGAATCCTGCTAAGGTGTCATTTCATGACATAAATAAAACAGGGGTAGTTCCACACTGAGCTAGCCTTATTCCTGGAGTAGTGCCTCCACTGAGACCACAGACACAGAGAGCTTTGAAGAAAATTATTCTCCTCAGATGAAAAACAGCTCTGACCTCTTCTGCATCCATGGAAAAGAAGATATTGCAGGCATAAAAATGAAGACATTTATGGAAGAGGAAACACGCCAGTAACCTCATAGGTGGGATAGCTGTGATATGTCAGCTTTAAAGTCCTTAGGTGGTGGTGGAAAAACGAATTGCTTTCACCTTCTGGTGTGAACATTTGTACGCTAAGTCTGCTTTCTAGGTCTTCTTATAGGAGTTAAGGGAATCAAAATACTTGGGGCAAATCCAAGTTAAGCACTTTAGTGCTGTGGAAGCTTTAGAGATAACCTTACCCTGTTTATGTTACTAATGAATATAGAGCTTTCTACAGAGTTTCTAGACCTGATACTCAGACACAGGATTAAAGCTGCCTCTGACTAGAAACTGTAAAAGTAATGGGAGAATGATATGTTGGATGATATCTTAAAACATTTCTTTTCCTATTTATTTTTTTTTCCTCAGCAATAATGTGTTTCTTTACTGATGTTATCCTAATTACTTCTTATGGAATCTGTCATGGGTGACAGCCTCTAAGTTTATGCTCTCACATAAGTTCATGTTGCCAATTCCTTTTTGCTTCAATAGAAGCTAAGACGCTTTCTACCAGTACTGATTGCAAAATGTACAATTTCTGCCTAATTTTCACCTTTTTTTTTGGCCAGCTTGTAGCTACGAACAGATTTTTAAATTGTATTATTTATTCATTAATATTAACTCATAAACAGTATTTGAAATTCTTCAGTATGCTTACATATATTAGAACAGTAATATTAATCATAATTCAGGCCCATGGGATTTTTCAGGAGCTGACCTTTGCAATATGAGCCAATTAGGCCAGATAGAGTGTTCCTCTGCTCTTCTGAAAGAGGTAAAATTAGAAAATATCTTGTTATAACTTTCTGAAAAAGGTGGAAAGCTGAAAAATTTGTGTTTGAAGTCCTCCCAAGTAATCTCTGTGTAAAAGAGATTTCCACACGATTAAGTTACACATGCAGATTTCAAAATCTAATCTCAGTTTGTCTCTGAAAATTTTTGTTTTACCTGTTAGTCCTTTGCTAGGAACAAGCCCGTCACAAACACTGAAGATGAAGTCCCAGGATGTTTCGGAGATCCATAATGTCTCTTACAATTTTTAGGTTTCGAGCCATTTGAAATGGAATTTTTTCTGTAAGCACTTATGGTCTCTTATGTGTCAGGGAGACAAATTCTAGGTTTTAAATCTTTGTCCTGTACCATGACATGATCAACATTTTGGAATTTCCATAGAGATAATTTTGACTATATGGACACACAACTGATGTGTCAGCTGTTACCTTCCAGAATTAATCAGAGGAGAAAACTTCTTGACTTACAACTTTTTATAATAATATGCATGAAAAGATTTTTTTTTGTCAACAAGTACTTTTAATTGTTTGCAGCTAGCTGAAGCAAAAGAAAACAACACAGTAACACACACAAGCTTGAAACTAATCACTACAGAATTTCCATTTTAAAGGTCAACCAATTTTCTTTACTTCATTTATCATTTTATAAGAGGAGAAGAAATTTAATAAATTAAGAAAGAATAATGGATTTTGAATAGAAGAAATAAAGGATTAAAGTCCATATGTCTAAAACAGTTTTTTTGTGCATTGGTTTGTATTTATGTAAAGAATACTTCCCTTCTAAAATACACTAGTTTAAAGAAGGCAGATTTAGAATTAATCTAAACCAATAAGCCATTCACAACACAACAGTACAAGACAGCCTCACTGGGTTTTTCCCTCTTTTATCCTTTATAACTAAAGCAGAGAAATTTTATTTCAAACATATAGACTAATTTGGTAATTTCATTTAACTTTCAGTAACAGGTTTTCTCTGAGATTAAGAAGAATTTCTATCCCAAAGTTATGTCTAGTTTTCTATCTAAATAGACAGACATGAAACATTTCTTGGTAAAATTTTTATCAAAACGCCACAGAGAAGTTGAAAAACACTGATGAATCATTCCTCTTAAGAATCAGAATTCAACTAGTGTGCTATATTTATCAAAAAGGAAATTGAATTTTCTTTTTAAAGAGGAATTTTTCAGTTCACATTTCACCTTTTTTTTTTCCCAGCTCTCCCTCTATTTTATTATTTTGGTTGGGTGATTCAACTCTCTAGCAATGAAGATGACAGTTCTAAATGTTCTTAAGGCCAGCTCACAGAATATAGGTAAGCTTTTCCAAATTTCTGATGCACAGAAGTTCCACTGTTTATGTTCATTAACTAATGCTCAGAGCTGAAGTTAAGCACACCTTTCAGAAAAACTCCTCATGTTGATTTTTGAACTATTGTTTGTACAGAGTTCCTCACAGGCCTTGGTTACAAGTCCCAGTAATTAACACCTATCTCTTCAAATTGACACATTAGTTTGATCTCAGTGTTACAGCAAAAAATTCAGTATCATTATATTTAGGTTTACTTCCAGAGATTTGGTATTATTACTTTTTGTTTTTTAGACAGAGTTATCTTTTATCTGACTTGAAATGCTTCAAGACTGATAAAATTATTCCTTAATCCTCTCTTTGATAAACTGAATTGATTGAGATCCTCATATCTCTACCTGTAAGGTATAGTTTCCATCTCTTTAATGGTGGCTGGCCTTTTCTCTGACCTATTTTAGTTTCTTTAGTTAAATCCTTCTTGAAATATGGACGCCCAAACTGCAAAACACGTTTCAGTAATGTTCACATCAGTACCATAACAGTTACATCCTGAAGGACAACATCAGGTTTCTTACTGGAATTACAGTTAGCTATCACCATGATCATAATACCTTATTTAGAGTCATTGCTCCCTGGGGTAGAGTCTCCTGTCGCAGATGATTGCCTGCATCTTTGCTTCAGATGTAAAAACCATCTGTCCCGTCGATGCATCTAGTGGTTTACTCTACCTATGAAACATTTGTATTTGTATTAGCTTTGTATTAGAGTTCTGTCCATGTCATGATTTCCCCCTCCCTCACTAAAGACTTTTTGTGCTTTCTTTCATGTCATTGACAAACACATTAAATGGCATAGCCCAAAACTTGAATTAGAGAGGTAATATTCTAACTGGTTCAGAAAGTTCATTTTTTTCCAACCTGTTTTTGAATTGTTACTTGACAGCAAACTGTGTGTTGAGAAATACAAACCTAAATCTTCCTCACTCTTTCTACTCTCACAGTTCCTCAGTTTGACTGTGAACTGGTAAAATTAGACATATATTTAATCAGTGCATACTGTGTAATTTGCCCTTTGTCTTAAAGTTTCTTGTCATACTAATGTTCCATATATTACTGTAAGTTCTACTATTTATTTAACTGTTAACTTTCTATTCAACTTTCTATTTTAAAAGGCAACCATATATACCATGCCTAAAGTAGCAGCAATATAAAATTCCTATTTTCAAACATCATATGATTGCAAACACATGATTAAATTACTCACTTTCAAAAAAAATAATCAAAGTTATTTGTGTATTTAAAACTAAGCATGTTCTTAATTACTCACTAGCTTCCCTTTTAAAATATTGCACTGTTCTGATTCTTTCTCCTCTAAAAATAGCACAGAAACCTTATTCACACAGACCTCCGGCCAGCAGCTGTGAGATATGCCCAGGTCAGAGAGCCCCTGCAGAAAGAGTCACATATCCTTTGAATACTCCTTTCTGAAATTGCAGATTCTGTTTCTCCAGCTCCTGCTGCCTCAGATGCCAGTTGGTGCTGCTGGCTCTGGTGAAGGCAGCAGCAAGAGCAGCTGCAGCAATGGGGACAAGGCTGCCTGCCTGCCTGCCTGAAATCTCTGCCTTGAATTAATTTTTCTCCTTACTGTGAGATAGACACACATTGGTCTTGTATACCTGAATTGTTAGCATGTGTTTTTCCACAGAGAGCTGTTTCTGCATTTTGCAATAGGGAAAATAGTGAAAAGTAGAGAGAGCTAATTTAGAGAAGTTTTGTGGTGAGAATCCATATAAATGGGGTTAAAAGCTGTATTTCATCAAGCATCCACCTTCTGTGGAACGCATGCTGTCCAGTCCACTTCTTAAACTGGCTTAACAAAACTGGCAGCTGACTTAAGTCAGTATTACCTCTGGAACAGGGCAGGTAAGTTCTAGTGATGAGCAATATTTTCCACGGGCTTTCTTTGGGAACTGCAGATAATCCCACTGCTAATGGTCCTCAAATACAATGAGGTTTCCTTTGCTATTTTCAATTTTGTATGTAATCAATCTCTATATACTTTGGATCCCTAATATTAAATTTAGGAATTTTACAGCCAGAATTTTGGTTCTTGCCATTACAATTTTAAGCTGGATTCTGAAAACATCCAATTCCCATTCTTACAATTTAAAATATTTTTTCCATTCATGTCAGACCATTTTGCATGATCTAAGGTTCATTCCAAAGGATTTCTTCAACACACTTTTACTGTTTTTCAAAAGAAACCAATCCAGGGTCCCATTTGGGATTTTTTTCTGTCCCTTGAAACATCATTACTGATAATCCTATGGAAGTGGATAGCAACATCTCAGGTTCTCCAATTGCTATTGGAAAATAGTTTAATATTTTTCGTAGCTGACCAGAGAGAATTACAAATTCTTTTAGATTACATGATGGAGATAGCATTTTCTTCTCTTTAGTATGCCAGTACTGTCAAGTATTACCAAAATATTAAACCCTGCAGCTGACTCAAATTCCAGATAAGTGCCTTATCCAAATTGCTACGACTGTTATCTTAAAGAGCATTGTCTGAATATCGTAAATGGCAAACTTTATTTATTGGGCAATAATTCCTTTTCTGGCTTGAGCACTTTTTTAATGGAAAAATTTACTATAATAGGAGCTTTTGCTTGAGAGTGAAATTTAAGGCATTATTGAATTTTCCAAAGTAAAATATCTACAGAAAAGTTGAGTGTTATCTTTTTCTTAGAGATGAAAGACGTACCTAGCAATGTGCATTCTTTCTATTTCCCAGCAAAGGAAATGTGCTTACATTCAACTGCAATTTTCTTCATATTATCCTAGACACTTCTGCTAAATGTTAGGGTCAGGAAGAGAATTAGAGTTCACCCGTAGAATAGCTTTGAGGCTTGGAATGGCCATCCCTTAATCTCTGCAGTGATCCATCCCACTCCATATTTCTACTAATACTTGTCATTTACAATCCACAATTTTCTTTCTTGTTCTTAAATGTTGTATTGCAGAGTTCTGGCTAAGATTAGATTCCCTGAATGACAAAACAAATTAGTGGAGACTCTTAGTGCATGAAGTTAAATCACGTTGTATTTTTTGAGAAATTAATCATATTACCAGTACCTGATAACTGAAAACCCTTGAGTTACAGGTACCTTCACAGTAAAGTGGTGTTTTAATTGTTAGAAAACATAGGCCAAGCAAATATGGAAAATGGAAACCTGTCAACACATTTGTCTTGGTAGGTGCATTTTGGAAAGGGTAGCATGATATATTAAAAAGTCACAGTACTGAGATTAATCACATAATTTAAAAAAGGGATTATTTTTAGATTTGTTAGATTATAAATTATTGATATAATACAGATCTTAAAAATAATTAGACATGTTAAATATGTAATATTTTGGTCAGTTTTGTAGTACCTTTAAAAATACATTTGGGGGTTGGAACTAGATGATGTTTAAGACTCCTTTCAAGCCAAATTATTCTATTATTCTGTGTTTGGGTTTTGTGGTTTTTTTGTGTGCTGGTCGTTTTTTGTTTTGTTTTTTTTATATTGAATAAAACAAAAATGTCCTCTCTGCATAATCCAAGTCACAGCATTAAAAAAGAGCAAGAATATCTTCCCTGTACAGTAAATCCTGTAGTCATTAACATTTCTGGTGACTCATGCACTGTATTTTCTAAACGGGAAAAGAGCTGGGAGGCAAGGACAGAGACAGAAATGCTGCCACTTAAAGCTCTATTTCTTCCTTTAATTTTCATGCAGGATTTTTGTTGTTCACCTCATCTTTAGTTGTGATGACTCCTCATCTTAAGTCATTTCTCGCCCAAAAATCCAACCCCCTTTCTCTTTCATCCCAGTTTAGGAAAGCCTGGGCTAGGTGGCGGTAAGTAGTTGTAAGCTGGAAGGTGCGTAAGAAATCATGGTGTAACCCATCAAATGCCAAAATCCTCAAGCCATATGGTTCACCTAGATAAGGGCAGCTTGTGACAAAATGATGTGAAAAGATGACAACACACTGCTTCCTGCCACTTTATTCCAAAATTTCAGAAGTGAATCCCAAGTTAGTAGATGTTGAAAACCCCAGAAACAAATAGACAATACTCACTTAAATGAGCACGAAATGAGAGAGAATCGTGACAGAATGAGGATTTGTTCATTATTTTATGTAGAATGAAAGGAATTCGAGTCCTGTGAAAGAAAAGTGCAAAAGCTAAGAAGGCAAAGTGAGTTTAGAGGCATTTGATTGAAAAATTTTCAGTGATCTCTTCGAATTTAGGGCCATGTATCAGCAGGTGGAAATGTGAGTAGTTTTAGAAAAGGATACATAGATTAAATTATACAATCTAGGTTGATGAAAGAGTACAGGAAGCACCAAGAGAAGAAGCAGATGTAGAGGTGAATAAGGTTCACAGACAAAAGGAGCTTGTGCTAAAAACATTAACAAATAAATTAAAGGCTTGGGAATAAGTATTTTCTGAGTAATACCTTTTCTAATCAAACTATCCTTGTAAGAGGATGCTTTGCCACAGTCATTGAAGCCCTCTGGGTTAAGACCTCCATTATCAAAGTGTTTTATACAATGACCCAACAAACGACGTCACTTATGTACTTTCCATGCCCTTCTTTTAAAGCTGATGCCTGACTGGATAACCTAAAAACATAAAATTGGTTTAAGACAAGATTGGTTTTAATGGCATTTAGCTGAAAAAAAGTAGTAGGTGCAGATTGATAGAGTAGAAATACGCTAAGCCCATCTGATCAAGCCTCTCTTGTATCCTTGAAAGCCTAAAAAATCAACAACAGGAGGTGAGTGGGGAGCGCAGAAGAGGTCTTGACCCATATAAAATATTTGCCTCCTGATTACAATAAAGATAATTTTAGTTGGAAAAAAAAGACCAAAAAAATAAATTTATAGTTTGTTAAATGCTTGTGGATAACTGACAATAGCATCTACAAAATACTGAAGAAATTAAAATCTAAGAATATAATTTCATAAAGAACCTCCTGATTATGAAGTGCAAGGGCAAGAAGACCTTCAACTCAACATATGGAAAGAAAGGTGTTAACATGCTTAATTAGTTAATTTTAGCAGATTTCATTCTGAGTCATTCTAATTAAGATGGTGAAAGATGAGTCTTTTGAAAAAACTGCATTGCTACAGAGTCAGGGTAGGTTTAGGTTTAGGTTGGGTATCAAGTAAAGGTTTTTAACCCAGAGGGTGGTCAGGCACTGGAACAGACTCCCCAGGGAAGTGGTCACAACAGCATGTGACTGGACAACCCTCTCAGGCACATGGTGTGACTCCTGGGGTGCCCTGCACAGATCCAGGAGTGGACTCAATGATCCTGATAGGTCCCTTTCAGCTCAGCATATTCTATGATTCTATTTGACAACAAATTTTTCTTTTAAAAGAATGCATAAAGAAATAGTTTGATTTCTGTTCACCATGAATGATCACAGTAAATGACAGTACTCAGCAATACTTAAAAGTCATACTCCAAAGGAAGGCTTAAAGAAGTCTCTAATTTCATGATGCAAGCCTCCACTGAAAATATTAGAGAACAACAGTATGGAAAATTCCAATATTTGCCAAACTGAAAAAAAGCTTGATTGATGCAATAACATAAAGAATTAGAAAATTTCTGATATTATATTTTGATGAAAAAATTACTGCAATATGCCATAAAACCTAGACAAGGGTACAAAGTATCATTTTGCAGGTAGCCAGACATAAAAGTACTTTCACTTATGTTCATGTTTATTTTGAGACATTTTTAAGTGGCAGTTATTTTAGAAAAGGTTATTACAAAATGCCTTTTTTCTGGCCATGAAGAAATACTACTCAATAGAGAGCTACCATTTACCTGATTTTGCCAAACATAATAATTGTCCTTTTGTCTGTGCTTTTCTTTTAAATTTGTGTTATTTCAGCATTGTTGCCATCTTTTTGAGGTTAGAAATTCTGCAGAGTAACCTCACTGCTATCATACTTTTTTTTCTGAACAAGAGTGATTTAATTTTTATTTCCAGGTGTCTTTAATACTCCTTGTGTGTGTGTGTGTGTGTGTGTGGTTCCTTTAGTCTTAGTGAAATAATGTATTTGATCTTTTGAAGAAGTCAGCCCTGTGACATATCTTACCTCTCTGTGTTGCATGACCCAAATCCTTCATAATACTCTCTTTTCATGAGTGTGTTAAACTTTCTATTAAAAGAAACTGGGGTTTTCAACACACTTGATCATGTTAATGTGAGAAACTGAAACAGATGGAAAACAAGTTTAATACACATGAAATACAGTTCAGTCATCTTTGTTAGGAATTATGAATTAAATGTGGCAAATTTATTCAACTCCTGTAGATAAGGAAAAACACAATTCTTGTTAGCTTCTGTATCTTGAGAGGCTCTTCTTCTAAAAACTACATATATATTTGTGTGAGCTATTAAATGGCAGAAAAACACTTCATATTCAGCTAAGCTTTTTCTAGAGACAGCAGCTTTGTGTTGCCGCCCAATAAATTTCACACTTTGCTATTCCCTGCTTCTACTCTTTAACAGTAATCCTAAAGATGAATGCAAAACAAGTTTAAAGTGAATTGGAATATGCTAACAGCTCATAACTATTTTTCACTGAAGAGAAGCTTTCTTCCAGAAATCCTTATGAGTTAAATAGATCCTTAAAAGAATCATCATTAGAAAAGGCTCTCCTTGCCAATTTGCTTAGAGGGAGTGATGTATGGAAAAGAGGTGTTGAATACGTAGTCTTTCAGAAGTCTGTTAAAGCCACCAAAGATTGTTGAAAGTTTACCTTCAGAATAATCTTTACCTTCTGTATTTCAGAAGTGTAACTTATTAAAAAAATCTAATAAAACCAAATCATGACTGGGTGGTAGTGTAGCTTTATCGCATATGGTAAAAGTGGTAGCTCTCCCTTTCAAACGAGATCTGACAACCATTGAAAAACTTTGGTGCTATTCATCATGGGTACAATTTATCTGTGTTTAAAATTTTGCAACCAAATTTCAGAAAGGTATGAGAGAAGGTTGTCTTACCTAAAGTGTGAGCTTGACTCATCATGGATGGCAGAAATAAGTTTAATGAAAGCAATTTAAATGTCTGCTAAGGTGTTAGACTATAAATTTAATTATGATAGGTGCTAATCCACAGGGATAACAAAGGCATCTCTTTTATTGATTTTTCTTTCAAGTAGCAGGTTGTCAGCTGGTGATCACTGTGGAAACTTTGCAGGGTATTAATCACAAGTAAGCTGCTAGTCCAGCTCTTGGACTGCTGCAAGTCTTCTGTGCTGTCTCTCTTTAGATGTACATGTGGGTAGACCCACATTCTGTTCCAACCTCAAAGTAGTCAGAGACACAGAAGAATGAAGAGTGAATGAAGAATGGAAAGAATGGAAGAGACCCTGAGAGGTCTCTTTGCACAGGTAGGAAAATTCCAAGCATAGCAGGCACTTTTGAGCAACTTCATGTGGTCTGGAGCTGCACTCCACAGCTCCAAGGTATCCAGGGATTTACTTATAGAGAAATTAATTTGGGTCCATAATTACATGTATTGTTTTCATGAAATGACAGCTGTTCTTGCAACAGTCCTCATACCTCATGTTCAATGGCTATGTGATGTTTTTGGTTATGAATTTATAAGAAATATTTTTCTTAGTATCAAACTTAGAAAAACAGATGAAACACATGACTACAGTGTATTTGTGTGACCTTGAAAACCCACTTTGATGCAAATCATTAAAACCACCATTTCAAGTTTGATATTTGGGAGCCTAAGTTTTCATTTTTGAATACCTGAATGGGGCCAGCACACATTACAGAACTGGGCTTCTGGAAGGGCACAGTGCAAGCACTTTTGCTCGACTGGGTTTCTTGGCATGGAAATGCTAATGGATTTACTCTGGTTCACATAAAGACAGGAAAGAAGGCTCCAGTCATCCTTGGCTGGAAAGACATTCTGTTTTATCTTGGTGGATGATATTTCAGCCTTAATTATGTTTGCCACTTCTGGGGGAGGGGAAAAAGGTCATCAATCCTTAGGAAACTATCTGCGCCAATTCATCAGCGTATGTGACTGTCCCCACTTTCACCTCAATTGAAAGCTCTTTCTGCCAAGATTTCTCAAACTTTACAGTATACATAGTGAAAGGAAAAGAAGAATTAATACCCTACTAAACCGTCCTGTTGTCCACACAGGTTCTTTTTCCCCTGGAAAGCGGATGAAAGAGACCAGGACACACGTGTGACATCTTACTGCGTAACTTAATGCGCTACTGACAGCCACTTGGATGCTGTGGTGATAAGGGTGGCAAAAGAGCCTATATAGAAGAGATTAGCCAGGGATTTGGGAGAAAGGAAGCCAAGTGGCAATCAAACTGGCTGAAGAAAATAGAGGGAGCACAGAGAGGATTGTACAAGAAGCACCTGATTGCTCTGAGTATATATTTATCTCCCTTTAGCTATTTCCCATGAGTCAGACAGCATTGGTAGCTGCAAATTCAAACACCATCAGAAGCCTTGGATATCACCTTGGCCTGGTGATCCAATAACAGTAGTTATCTGTCATTGTTCAAGAGCACCTGGAAGCTGCTTTTGTATCACTAAAACACTTTATGCTATAATAGAAAAGCAAAATTATATCTACTATTTGAAGTTGCTGGGTGAGATTTTTTTATGACTAACTCTGACGGACAATAGTTCTTTCCCCCTCTTCCACCACCTCCTTACTTCCTTTTCTCTCTTATTTTTTCCTTTTCTATTTTTTGAACCAAAAAAAATCAGGAATCTTTATTGAACTCTGTAGGACATTGTCTTCAGTGATACATAAACACTTAAAAAGAGAAGATTTGTTGCCAGCTGACTGTGCAGAACTTTATTTTAATATGATAAAGTCAAGTAATTGCCCTTTGGCTTCTGTTTAATTACATGAAAAAGTTAGTACTAAATGCTGCACCTTAAGAACAATGAATTAGGATTTTCCTGTTTATAACATGCATATTTTCTCTGTGTTTTTCTGTTAGATAAAAATTAAAAAATAATAAAAAAAAAGAATGAAAAGCAAATTTTTTTTTAAAAAAAGAAAGAGTAATTTGCAGTACAATATTTTAGCTGAAGCTCAGTCTAAAATCTGATTTGTTTTACATCAGCTTGTAAGGAATAGTTTGTTCATATTTTTCTACCATTTTTCATCCAGTGATCTTTATTTGATTTATAGGAGGCTAGTTTTAAACCAGCTGCAAATGCACACCATTGTCTCTTTTGACACTGAGCATACCTATGAAACAAATGTACTTTTTACCATCTTATGTTGCAGGCTGCAACGTGGGACTGCTTTTGCCTTCAGTCAAAAGCAGTCAGAGAGCCAAGACATTCTTTGTCTACTGTACCTTTAATTTCAAATAAGCATCTAGATACACATAACATTTTGTGCAAGGCAAACATTTCTGATTAATAATTTAGCACAGAAATCTATTCAATCAAAAGCTAAAAAAATAATTGAAAAATTCCATGGAGATGATACTGTTCATAGATGTCTAATGAAACTTACAAATCTAAGTCAGCAGACAATTCAAACCTCTCACTTGCCAGTGAATGTGCTGTAATGAATACTGCATCTCTACCTTCTAGAGTTGACAAAGTAGAAGAGATGTCAAAGCATAATAAACTCCTATAACTACAGATATGAGGCTGTCAGAATCTCATCTGAAAGCTCTCTCCTTAAAAAACCTGTAAAATGAAAACATGGATGCCCCATCCCTGGCAGTGTTCAAGGCCAGGTTGAATGGGGCTCTGGACAAACTGCTTTAATGGAAGGTGTCCCTGTCCATGGCAGGAAGAGTTGGATCTACACGATCTCCAAGGTCCCTTCCAATACAATCCATTCTATGTTTCCATGAAATGCTAACTTAGATGATGTGATCCTCACCTCAGAAAAACAAAAATAAACATAGTCAAAGTCTTATTTTCAGGCAAAAAAAAAAATAAATTTAAAAAGCGGCCTTCATGAAGACAGGAGGGCCTTTGAGAGGTTATTTAATTCATCCTCAGTCCCTGAGAAAGTATTAACCACAATTCAATTCCCTCATTACCTTCTCTCACACTTGCTGTGATTAGACTCTGCAGGCTTAGTGCACAGTCTCTTTCACTGCTTCACTTAAAGTGAAAAGTTTTCCTCACATTTAACATGGAACTTTCTTACTGCAGCTTAAAGCTATTACATATGGTCTCTACCCATTTTAGACCTGAATAATAGATTACTCCCTTTTCTTTGCAACAGCTTTTTCATGTTGAAAGCCTGTTGTTACATTCCCCTCAGATTCTTCTTCTGTTTACTAAAATAGCTAAAGAACCCAAGCAGCTTTTCTCATAAATAAAACTCTACATCTCTAGTCAAGGGATTTTTGTTTTTCTTAGTGCATTTTAATTGGTCTACGTCTTCCTAAGATGGTGCTTGAAACAGCAAATGGGGTTAGGTCTTACTAGTGAGAAACATTAATAAAGAACCTTCCCACCATTCTGGCTAACATATTTGAATACAGTGATCTTCTCTGTACCTGCATGGCCTTAAAGGGTTTATTTGAATTGTGATCAACGGCAATTCCCAGAGACTTTCCTCAGAGTAACTACCAACCCTGTTGTTCTATGTCTCTTCTTGTGAACCTGAATATTTTACCTCTATTTTAATGTCAAAAGTCTATTGTTATATTTATGATACATATATTATGTTTATATACAATATATATATATGTATACACACATATAATGTTTATATATAGATATAACCAAATATCATTGCGAATTATAAAAATTTGCAAGTTTAATTGTTGATAAATATAACACTTTTCATTTCTTTCCCTACATCAGTAATAAAACCACTGAACATAAAAGACCCCACCTGTGAAATGTATCTGCTGAATTTGACTAGATGCTTCCTTCCAGTATTTATGGTATTTATTCTTCAGGCACATTATCCAATCAGTCTTTCACTTTAAATTATATTTCTTCACCTTCATAGGATCCCAGAACGGTTTTCTTGGCTCTTAAAGACCATCTAGTTCCAAGCCTCATGCCATGGACAGGGACACCTTCCACTAAACCAGGTTGTTTGAAGCCCCATCCATTTTGACCTTGAAAGCTTACAGGCACGGAGGCATCCCCAAGGTTCTCTGGGCAACGTGTTCCAATGTGTCACCACCCTCAGAGAAAAAAGATTTCTTCTTAGTATCAAATCTAATCCTACCCTGTTCCAGCTTGAAGCCATTATCCCTTGTCCTGTCACTACAAGCCCGGGTAAGAAGTCCCTCCAGCTCCCTTTTTGACCCCATTTAGGTGCTGGAAGGCTGCTCTAAGGTCCCCCTGAAGTCTTTCCTCTCCAGGCTGAGCAAACCCTGCTCTCTCAGCCTGTCTTCATAGGGGAGTCTCTCCAGCCCTCTGATGATCTTTGTGGCCTCCTCTGGACTTACTCCAACAGAGTTATATCCTTTTTAGGTTGGGGGCCAGAAATCCGGATGCAGCACTCTAGGTGAGGTCTCACAAGAGTGAAGTTGAGGGGGAGAGTCCCCTCCCTCGACCTGCTGGTCATGCGACTTTTGAGAACATTATAGGAGACACTGTTAAGAGCTTTGCTAGAGCTAAGATACAGAACAAAGCACAAGGTCAAAGCACAGAAAGAAGAAGGAATTCAGATTGGTTTGATCTGACTTGCTAATATGAATCCCGTTGACTTCTATTAATATTTTTCTTATCTTCTAGATGCTTACAAATACTTGATACCATTATTCGAGTTGGTTTTTATATAGGTTTGAAGTTTAGATGTCTGACCTACAATTTAGTAGATTCTCTACTAAAAATAAAATACACTAAAATAAAATAATAGTAAAGTTTCTTCAGTATATATGTATGTAGTTAATAATCTCTATCATGTCTACTTCACACCTTAATATTTCTGAAAGTGGTCTGGGGTCTTCTAGGATATAATTCATCAGGCCCAACTCATGTGGCAATAGCTGTCTTGTCATATTAACCAATAAACCATATTTTTTTCTGTGTTCTAGACTGAGTTCTTCCCATGTTTTTGTGATAGTTGTAGCTTGGAAGTGGTTCTTGTCTACAGAAAACAGTTTTAAAATCTGGCATAGCAACTTTATGGAACACATTTGTAGGATATAGCATCTAATTTTAAGTGGGTTTGTAGTTGTTGCAAGATTTACCTTCAAAATGATCCTCTTTGGGTATGCAATATAGGCACACAGACCCTCACACCTATTTCGTTCCTGATGTAGCTACTGAGGGTGAACACAGGTCATTCAGGCTGCAGTGCAAGTAAATCAAGCCTGCCAGAAACCCTAGGTACCTGCTTTGACTAGTAATTCAGTTTAAGGCTCTGCTGCTACATTTTCTCTGCTAATTATTATGCTTGTTTGTAAAACTAAACTTATAGTAGGTAAGTATGCCAATGCTACAGTACCTCAGCTGATTTTATATGTATCTATATCATCTGTTCTGAACCTCAGTCGTGTGTCCATTAATAAAATACCAGCAGCAATGAGGGAAGAATAAATAGAGTTAAGCTGCTTCTTGTTTATGGTATTTTGTTGGCAACAGATAGTTATTTCCTGTAATTCCTTGTTTATACATTAGTATGTGATAAATTACTTTGTGGCAGTGTTTTATTCTTTAATCAAAAAGATTGAATTCAAGTTGTCCCTTGCATTAATTATCTATCAGACTTCTCGTATAGCTCAGTTTATTTATTTAGTCACTATATTTTAATTTACTGGTTGAATAAAAATGTAAATGCTTAGGACATAAATTCAATCCACTTTAGTAGATATGTGGACCAGCAGGATGTATAATCATATACTGCTAATGTATATATTATAATTTTAATATATAACTCAAATACATAAAAGAAAGATACATGAAAACAAGCAAATTAAATATGGCATAATATGTAAATAAATATAATCCCTTACAAAAAATTAATTAAGCAAAAAATTAAGTGTATAATATATTAGTCCCCTTTACTATTTTCCTTTATTATTCTCTAAAAATTAATTTTGTGAAGAAAATTTTATTTATTAAAACTATTTAAAAAAAATTGTTTGGAAGCCAGTGATAAAGCTTTCAGCACTGACACATTTTGGAATGTAGTCCACTGGCTAAATCTCAGGCACAACCCAACATACAGAGGGAACATAAAATGCAGTAAAATGCTGGAGCCAAGGAAAAGGTGGGCAGGAGAGACATGACAGAATTGGAAACATATTACGGGTTCAATTTAATATAATTTTAAATTAATTTTGGAGCATTCAACTAGAATAAAGTTTTCAGAAGCCATCAGTGTACCCCACCAATGGACAGCAATCACCTTGAGAAGCCATAGGATGCAAAACCTTCCCTATTTTTACTACAGTGTTTGGAGTGACCAGGACTTCCACAGTCATATCAGGAAAAGGAAGGGGAAAGGAAAAGGAGTTTTTTCAAAAAGTCTTAGTGTTCTATCAAACTCTGTACAAAGGCAGTTTAAAGCTGGAACAAAATATTTTTCTTTCTCCAGTCCTACGCCCTCCAAATCATTCATTTCCCCCCTGAAGAGAACTCAGAATTGAGTGAACTTAGAAAATGCTCATGGAGTTATTCATCTGATTTCTTCATTTTGTATCCATGGCAAAGCAATCTGCCTGATTGCCAAGAGACCTTTTTTGTTCAGTTGAATTGGGAGAGGGGTCAGAGAAGAGGAGAAGAAAAGGACGTTTCAGGGAAAATGAAAACCACATGAGGAAGAAATAATAATACAGGTCAAGTTAAGGTTTAGAGTTTGTTGGAAGACGAGCATTTGGTTTTGTCTTGAGGTTACTTAACCTTTTTTCTTAACTCCCACTCTTTATCACTTAGATACTTCAAAAAATAAAGGCCATTTCAACATGAGAAGATGAACTATTTCTTTTAAAAAATGTCAAAAGTATTTTGAGTGTTCAGCTATTAGAATATTTAAACATTTTTTTTGGCAGAAAGAATTTGCCCACACAATCTCTTCAGAACTGCATGTAATTGTGAATTTACTATTTTCTAAGGAAAAAAAAAGCAACAAGCCAAAGCTATCTGTTATTGAAAAGCACAAGATTGCCTGTGTAATAATTATTCATTGCATTTGTGTGGATTTAGGCTTTACATCTAGAGATGACTGGGGAAATATTTTTAAACAAAGTTCCTTGACATACCATAGATCCTTGACTCTGTAGAAGATTTAAACAGTTTACATCATTCTCTCTCTTTAGGAAAAAACCCAACAGACCACCACGTTTTTTTCTCCTTAAACAATGTGAAAGAAAATACAGTATATTTCAGTTAGACAAATCTTCCCAAAATGTTCAAAGGTTAGTCATTTTTTTTTTTTTTTTTTTTAATCCCTTTCTTATTAGGACACCATCAGAACTCTTCAGGGGTATTTTTTTCCCCTAACTATAAAAATAGACACCGGAAACACTTCATATTAGTTCAGAGGACTCGTTTCACATGTGGGAGACAGCCCTGTCTTTTGTCAGTATCCTTTCTTGAACCTATTTAAACCTCACAAAAGAGCCACCAACAGTCATGTCTGACCCTGGATTCTCACACATCCCAAGGTGAACACTTACATTAGCAGACTAAAGCAAATCCATTTGGCTGATGCACAGGATGAGCATTTGAATTATAGATTATATTACAGAATCCTAGAATCATGTAATGGTCTGGGTTGGAAGGCACATTAAAGATCCTCTAGATTCAACTGCCTCACCATGGATAGGGATGCTATCCACTAGATGAGGTTGCCCAGGGCTCTATCCAGCCTGGCCTTGAATATTTAGTGTACTTAGGTGAAGAAAAACTACAGGTTTAGGATTTGAAGTAACCCAGTCTGCTAAAACATGAATTCACTACAAGCCCGGGGGAAGACTCCCACCTGCTTCAATCTGAAGCCTCTTTGTCTCAAGTGAGTGTGTGATGTAGCTATGCCAAAATTAAGCTAAGTCACAGTTTGCAGTAATTTTCTCAGTAGGTCTTAAAGCAGGTTAATTTTTAATTAAGCCTTAAAGTAATTACTTCGCTTTTAAAATTAATTAGCTCTTGCTCCATGTTCTTTTTTCCTTACATGCAAAAGCTGTACTTGCATACACTATTTGCTGTAGTTTCAGGCTGTTTGGAGCCTGAACACGGAAATTCCACATCTGGTTATAGCACAATCTGTAAACCCTGTCAAATGGAGCAGTATTACCTTATTCATGTAAAGAAAAATTAGTCTGCCAGCTTTCCAGTGAGATGGGAAATTCATGAGAGAAGAAAAACTATTCCTCTAGAAAGAGTTTTTTCCAAACAAGTGCCTCTTTGCTTACTGGATCATTTGGAGTTCTTACTGCTCTTCTAATAAGGATATCAACTTCTTTGCCTGTCATGTCTGGAGACACCCTCTGAGAAGGCTTGGTTTACTCTTTAATCCTCTTTGTCAATGCTTGTGCTAAGATCAAATGTTTGTGCAAACAACTCTTCATTGTGCTAATGAGGGGCAGGATTTTGTTGGAGCTGAGTTTTCCTTTAAACTCTCAGAAAGCTGAACAAAGGCTTTTGTTACAAATAAAATCATCAGGAACAAAAGGCTGTAACTGTTGCTGTAGTCCTGGGGAATGTAACATTTCTGTAAAAAGTGCTCCCTCCCTTTCCTAAGGGTCCATTGCTGATGACCTAACATCATGAAAAGAATGACCTCAGTGAGAACCAAAACCCTGGGTTAGACTGTACCACAACACTCATTTTTCCAGGACAGGCAGCAGCAAAACACAGTGTATATAGTTGAGGTATGCTCACCTCACCTCCCTCAAATGCATTCATTCCTGGCAAAGGCAAAATAGTGATCACCAGTGCTCAAAGCATTAAAAAACAGTGATTAGAAATAGGACAGGACACAGCAGGGGAAAATTTTTTGATTTCACTGCATTCCTATTACAGGTTTTTAAAGGCATCCAAACAATAGTGCATCAGCTTTTTCAGTTAGGTTTAATTTTATCCTCTAGCTTTTCCAGCTAGCAGAGGGGGAAAAGCTGTTGCTGTGGATAGTTCAGTTAAAATACATATACAACCAGGATAAAACTGCTCTGAAAAATAGGTAACTCAGGACACTAATGAACTAACTACAAGTTCAAATACAAACATGAACATTATGACAAGCATCAAAGACATTATTTAGGAAGAATTTCAGTTAAAGCTCTGCTACACGTGCCATGGAAAGATTGATTGAAATACCAAACCACTATGTGCTGTTCACAGATGCTAATTGAGAGTAAGGAAGAAAATGGCCTGGTAATGCAATGACTGGTTCCCAGGATATTGCTTTCAGCACTAGTATTCCCCATTCCTGAAGGATATGAAGCAATAGAAAGTGGTCTAGCAGCTGGGGGGACATAAAATGAGTAATTTATAGGCTGGAATTATAGATCTTCATATACAAGGCTTAAAGGGACCTTAAGACACTTGGGCGTGTTCATCGCATTCAGCACATTCCTCTGAAATACCTTTTCTTTTGAAACTTTCAGACACACAAAGTGGTGAGTTGGTCTTTGATTTCACTCATTACTGTAATTCCAGCATTCAGGTTGCATCCCAACGGGAGGCACAAAGAGCTAGAAGGAAGATAAGCTCACAGCATCCTGGGTTCATAAAATTCCTGAAATTCAACAGACCCCTTCGCTACTGCAGCAATAGCTATTTCCCTCAGTTCCTAATTAGTCTGATTACACCTACATGAACCCTTCTTCAGTTCTGGGATCAAAATTTTGTTCACCTGCCCAGGCTGCCAGTCTTCAGTCACAATCACTGTTTCCAAGAGAGTACCATACCCAAGCATGGGCAGACAAGCAGATGATAAGACACAAAGTTTTATTAGGTTAAACTCTTGCTGTGGGATTCTATGTAAGCAATGATCTGTAACCAGTGTGAGCACTCAGTTCAGGTATGCAGGCAGATAAGGAACCCTGCTCTGAGGTCAGACTGCCTAGGGAAAAATGTGAGTCTGCTGGACACTGTACAAAATCAAAGGTAAGTAGATAACAAAACTCAAAAGTGGTCTAAAATTATTAAGACAATAGTGAATAGTGGGATAAAATACCTAAGTGAATCCAAGTATGAGAAACCCCCTTCGGGTGAATAGCATGGAAGCACAGTAATGGGAGTCCTGGCTTAGCAGGGATTCACACCAAGCCAGAACTGACAAATAGGGCATAAAATCAGCAAACCCAGGGCTAGTGGGGAAAAGAATAAAGTCAGCTGGGGCTGATTATATGTGAGAAGGGAAAAAGAAAATACTGGGTAAAGCATGCAACCAGGGCTGTTCTGGGTCCCTCTGAGCAGCTCTGCACATGATCAGCTCATCTCAGGGAGGTGTGGGCCAGGCAACCTCCCATTCTGGCTTCACCCCATGTCAGACTGGCTTCTGCAGCCCAGGGGACTGTGATGTCCTTCCTGTGAAAGCAGAGACACTGAAAAAGGGGGAGTGGAGTGACTGGACCTTGCCCTAGCCCAGACATGACTGAATGCTGGTGCCACAGGCTTGCCTTCCTCTCCTACTTGTCTCTGTTGAGGAAAATCAGCAGATTAGCTGCAGTTCAGTTGATAGCACTTGCCCATCAATCTGATTCACTTTTCTATTAACTCTCACCACAGATGCCTAACAGTACTCAGAGGGCAGCAATTTAATCCTTCCTGATTGGAGCTGGGAAATGAAGAGATCACATAGATGCAAAATACTTGGAACAGCAGGAGCAGGACCACAGCTACAGGGTCAAACAGAAAATGGTAACCTCTGTTAGGACATCGCATTCTCACTTCACTGCTGCTCTATTTTATCACTAGGCATCCTAGACTCTGGTGAGATTTTCCAGGAATTTGAACAGAAATTTAGTGATGCTACCTTGGCAGAGCAGACCTTTATGCAGTACATGGTGATTCTAGTGATAAATTATTCTTTATAGTAAGAGCAGCATAATTTTCCTGAGTTCAACACAGCGAGTCATTCTGGTTATTACAGAAACCCCCCCCAAACATTCTCATTGATAATGATTATTATATACTGCAGGATAGTCAACCTCTAGAAAAATATAGACTTGTAAAAAACACCAGAAGTGTTTTAATGATCAAAAAACTGATTTATTTTCACCATTTTTACCAAGTATTTCTCTGCATCAAAATAAGGAATACTTTGTACTGGATTTTATTAAAAGTTGGTATAGCATATGTCCGATTTAATAATTCACAGCTGCTTAAGCTGTAACATCTAGTGACCTTTATTTGAATTATTTCACTTGAAATGGAATGGTTATTTCCAGAGTGCAAACTTTAAAATTGAATCACTCAAAATTAAAAAAAAAAAAATCTGTATAAATTTTTGTAGGCAAAATCTACCACGTCCTGATAGTCAATTCAACCTAAGAGAGAGAGCAACAGAATTAATCTACAAGCAATCCTTTTGGAACAACTACACAGGGACTACAGAATCCTCTTTATGAGAAATGTCATGACCCAGTATGTCCTAAGATTATGCTATTAGAGCACTTCTATCAAATCAGTGCAAAAAAGTTTGAAAAAAGAAGAACAAAGAAAGAAAAGACCAGAAAGAAAATCACACTACCTTCCACAGCATGAGATGGTATGGATAAATTAACAACAATGACATAAATGAGATAAAACTGGATTTAAAGAGTTGGTTTTTCAGGTTTAGTTCTGCTATCACATTTTTTTTTCCAAAAGCAACAGTTGTACTGCTTGTACAGAGGAAAGGTTCTGACTCCAACACAATATATGCATTTTTTGGCTAATAATCCTTAGAGACTTGTCCATGGAAGGTTCCTTTCACTCCAAAATGAAGTACAGCAAATGAACAAAAGCATTGTTTCAGCATTTATATCAGTAAATATGACTAGTCCCATGGGAGAGGAGGAGGGAAAAAAACCTGAAAGGTATTACTGGGAAAAAAACCTGAAAGGTATTACTGGAAAAAAGGAGTGTTCGGTGGATGTAGCACATGTAACATAAGTTTTAAACTGATTTTTGGATGTTTACTGCTACATGCAAAATCGTCATCATGATCTGGAAGGATCATTGTCCTCATTTGTGTGATGAGCACAACTTGATTTAGTTTACATTTTTATTTTGACTTAATTTGGGGTTTTTATCATAATTTCAGATGCAGATGTTCAAGAATAAATGTTGATATTCCATTAACTACCTTGAAGTTGTAAATTTACAAATTGAATATGCATCATTTGAAGATTAGTACCAATTTTCCTGC